>NC_086453.1:358684047-358992261 GCF_028390025.1 Pseudophryne corroboree | reverse complement strand
ATGTGTGATTTTTCCATTAAAATGTAACTTATTTAAAACAATGTGAATATGCCGCACAAGCCGCTTATGCTGAGTAAAATGATATGCAGCATGCCTATATTCTATGTGTGACTGTGACTGTATCTGCACATGAAATGCTACATTACAGTGTTTTCCTAGTAAAAACTGTAACATACCATTTTGTATGCAGATACAGCCGCAGATATATGCACATCATTCTAATTAGCAGTGTCTGCTTATGCATCCTATTCACATCATGATGCAAATAAGAGGCATTTTAGCAAAAATAGATACAAACAGAGTTGCATGGGACCTGTCAGCTCACTCATGCCAGGGATCTCCCACTTAGTTTATTCAGGCAAGGTGATTCACAACATATCTGTAGTTGCAGTACTTGGTATCAGCAGACAGAATCATGGTGGAGATGATTACGGCAGGCTGAGAATTAAGCTCACCAGGAAATTTGCAATCAGTGCAGATAGTGGTCAGGCAGAAGGTAGCAACTGAGGTGAAAGCAGAATGAACACTCTGGAAGCACTTTATATACTGTACTTGTAATGAATTTCAGCAGCACAGATTCTTGCTGTCAGGTGCCAGGCATGCCCATCCGGCTGCTGGCGGTGCTGCACGTACGCAGTGAGGCACGGTGATATGGCAGCCATGACGGTGCGGCTGCCAGAGTGTGGGAGATGGGGTAACTGCTGGGTAAGAGGTAGCATCCTCCTGTGTGTCTGCAGCACTGGGAGACACCATGTTGGAGACCAAGGTTCTCTTTGTCCAGTCACTGACCTTCTTTGGAATGCTCGGTCCAATGGGAGGCTGCTTCCTATTACAAAAGGGGTAAGCTCACTCTTGCATGCTGTCAGTGCTTTATGTTACTGCCTAGAGCAGAAGCTCCAGTTCTGAGTTCCCTCCACTGAGCAAGCCTGTCTGTCACCTTCCACTGCACCTCTGCCGGAAATTCTCTGTTCCGCAGGTGTCCGCCCTCTCTTCTCTAACAGTTACATTCAGTATTCTTCAGTCATGCCTCCGCAGCATTCGTTTTTCAATAGTTAAATTCAGTGTACTTCAGGTCATGCCTCCGCAGCATTCATTCTACAATAGATATATTCAGTTTTCTTCAGTCCACCTCCGCAGTATATATTCTTCAACAGCTACATTCAGTGTTCTTCAGTCACGCCTCCATAGTATTCATGCTTCAATATTTACATTCAGTGTTCTTCAGTCATGCATCTGCAAGCATTCATTCTTCAAACAGTTATATTCAGTGTTCTTCAGTCATGCCTCTGCAAGCATTCATTCTTCAACAGTTATATTCAGTGTTCTTCAGTCATGCCTCCGCACGTTTTGTCCTTCAACAGGTATATTCAGTGTTCTTTAGTCATGCCTCCACAGCATTCATTCTTCAACAGTTGAATCCAGTGTTGTTCAGTCACGCCATCGCAGCATTTATTCTCCAACAGTAATCTCCAGTGTTCATCAGACACGCCTCATCGACGTTCAGTCTTCAGCAGCGGTCTTTTGAGTTCTTCAGCCATGTCTCTCAGTTAACATTCTTATAGATCCTTCCAGAGTATTATAACCAAGCCCTAAGTTCTGTTCTTCTGTTACTCATCCTAGAACCTCGAGTTATATAAGAAGGAATTACATCTTGCCTCCCCAGTTCCTCCCTGCTTACACAGCCACTCCTGCAGCGAATGCCGAGGCTTTGGATTCTCAACTTCAGCGATCTGTGACACTTGCAGAGTGAAACCCAGCAATGAAGGAAGACACAGGAATCTAGGAAGACTGTAGCAAGCTGGATAAACAGTAATGCAAGAAAAAGCCAAGGAGTCCTCACTAGGGTTGCCACCTCATACATCATCAATTCCTGGAGATCCCCCCCACCCAACACCAAGCAATGTTCATGTAAATAAAATTATGTACCACATTTATAAAATAGTAAATACTGTAGGTATTTTATTAGAAATACAACAAATTTTGAAAAAAAAATTACTTTCATATTGTGTTGGTAGTTTAGATATTTGAAATCTACATTTCTCTATAGTTCTTTTCAATATAGGGACTTTTCCCCTTTTACAGTAAAGCTTTTTAATATGAGGCTCTCCCTCCACTTCTTGCATTTGCAGCTCTTATCCCTCTAATGAGTGCTGCAGAGTTGAGAACACACAATGCCTGTGATACCTGTCCCTCCTGGGTCTTCTCAGTCTCCTCGGCATTGAGTGGGCAAAGTGGTAACTGCCAGGCCCCCTTTTTCTCCTGCTTTACCCTCCCAGATACCCAGACCTGCACTAACTAAAATGGACATTTCATCCCACAGTCACATACCATATAATTCTTGATGCAGCTCAGCGTGACAACCCACAAGATACAAATAGTGCCACATTCTCAGTATCCTTAGAAAACAGATCGTTAAGCACTATGGAAATTAAAGTGGCAAATTTTTTCCATAGTCCGTAGAGACATATAATGCAAAATGTCTGATAGGAAGACACTACTAATCTTGTGGTTCATAACGTACCTCAGCTGTCAAATGAGATATTGTTACTCAATTAATTTGGCAGTGGGTTGTGGGTTTGATTGCCACCATGGCACTTTGTGGAGTTTGTATGTCCTCCCCATACTTGAGTGTGTTTCCTCCGGGTGCTCCGATTTCCTCACACACCCAAATATATATATTGGTTGGTTTATTGGCTCCCAAGCAATATGAACCCTAGTGTGTGTGTGTGTGTGTGTGTGTGTGTGTGTGTGTGTGTGTGTGTGTGTGTACATGGGCAGATGAGATTGGCCAAGTGCTTCTTATCTGCCATCACATTCTATGTTTCTATATTTCTTTATAATAATGCAGATACTGTAGTTATGTAATTTCAGCAGGTAAGGTAAATCACACTTGTTATTGTACAATGTATAATGGATAGCGGAGGATAGGGAGTGCTGACAGTGTGGAGAAATGTGTCAATGGGTGCTGTGAGGGGGAGTTGATAAATGGATGTGCATATGAAAAATGACTCCACCCCCATTGTCATAGACCAAGTGTGGTTTTATGTAAATGGACTGAAGGAGTATATTGGGGAATTAGGGCAGTAATATAAATATTTTCCTAGGGTTCCTAGAACCCTCACACCAGCTCACATACCGATCATAATTGTACATGCCACTATATGCTTCCACTAACCCAAAAGAGGCACAAATTCTCTAAGATCCACATACACTACTTATATTGTATGAGGATAAGCAATAAAAAATCTGATGCTCTGATCTTGTTCAGTCTTATTCTCTGCTTTATAATTGATTTTAGCTGATTTTTAAGCAATAAGTCCAACCAAAGGAATAAAGCTGGTAGGAGCTAAGTGTTCTGGCTAGAGGTATCCAGTGGTTTCCTGTTCTCCACCACTGTCATATAACATGCACCTGAAAGATTGAAGGGGTGTCTGATTGAAAGTGTAGAATAATGCCCAATCTCTACCACTTTCAGGGAATCCCTCCACAAATCAAACAATGTCTCCCTAAATTATACCTTCCCACCCATTGAATCTCCATATAAAACTATATCTTATTTCTCGTGTGGCGGCATGGCTAGTCCTAGATCCCAGTCAACCTTATTGTGTTTGCATATTTCAGTGACCAGTGTCAGGACAAAGACATGACATTGAAGACAGCAATAACAAAGATCCTGAAATGTGACATTGACAATGAGAATCTCACAGACCCGGAGGTGCTCCCACCAGCAGACTGTGTCATCAGTGTATTGATGTTGGATTTCATCAGCAAAGACCAAGATGATTATATAAATAATTTCAGAAAATTTGTGAAGCTACTAAAACCTGAAGGAACCCTTTTATTGTTTGGGCTTTTAAATACAACTTATATGATGGTTGGGCAGGACAAGGTACATGTGTTCAGATATGATGAGAAATTTGTAAGAAAAGTTCTCACTGATGAAGGGTTTGTTACTGACCACTGTGCAGTCCATAAAAGAACAGCAGTAAGTGACCTTTTTGACTATAAAGCAGTTATATTTATCACCGCTCATAGAGAGTAATAAGGGCCTGATTCTGAGTCACATGGTATGGAGCATCGGGTGCACTTGAGTGTTTTATTTTTACTGCGCATGTGTCTAAGTCGCACTGTGCATACATCCTAATTATGTTTGTACAGAGATGAAGTAGCTTTGACACACACGTAGAAGTGTATTGAAAATGTATTAGGTGTTACCAGGTGTGGTTTCAGAGAGGAAGGGGCCGTATACAGGTTCTGTGTGGGCCACCTCCTCTCCAATGGTGCAGTAGACTCTGGCTTGATGTCATAGTTTACTCTGCATGCACAGGTCTCTGGGAACATGGCACCTTTGACTTTTTCTCCCCACTTACAGACACTGAAGTTGGAGTTTGAATCCATGCTATCCGGCTGGAATTGATGGACATCCAGGCCCACATCCTGGACAATGTTAATGATTTGTTACAGTTAAAAAAAATATTTTATATTATTATTGTTTGAAAATGTTATACTTAATTTAAAACAGTAAACTTATGAATTTACATAATGTGTGGAGTATTTTTTATGCATAATCATATCTTGTTTTATCTGTCTATTTTCTATGTCATCTATCCTCTGTTTATTCTATATGTGTCTATTTTTCTATTTTTGCCATTTCTTTTATGTGCGTATTACATATATATTTTTTCTTCTGGGTTAACAACATAACTATTTTACAATACTACATATATTTATATATATTATTTTTAAATAGTATTGAGTGTATTGTGCAAACAGGACATCAGACATGTTATTTGTATATGTTTGGTGCCTTAATTGCTGTATGTCTTTGAGAAATTAGGTTGTCAAACTCTTCAATTTGCAGTGTTTGATCACTTAATTATTAAATCACATTTCGATTCCTTGGGTTTTATTTTTTTAATTTAGGAAAAAACACCTTTGTTAGATTGTTTGCTAACTAGCGATTGCCACGCATATGCTACAGACTGTCTGTTCGTAGCGCTGCAAATCGCTTCTATGTGAACACATTGCTCCTCTGCGATGCAGAATAGTAATCACCTCTTTTGTGCATTGTTGCACTTTTTGTGCAACCGTGCGAAATAGGCATTCTCTGTGTATGGTCGCACATGTGCAATACATTTGCACCAAGCTGCTGTAGTATGTGTGTAAGCATACAGCAGCGTTCAGGTCTGAGGCCCCATGTTACTAATGGTGAGATGGAATCCATAGGAATGGTGAAGTGAGTGCACTCAGGTTACACATGGACAAGTAATTACCCTTTATTCCAAGTCAGTGGATAAAAATCTGTGATATCCTGGCTGAGCGATATCATCCAATCACAACTTCCAAGAAAAAAAAGAACCCATGTTTTTAACTAAAATAACTTATTACAGCGGTGGCTGCAATCCCAGGGCTGCAGTGCCGGCTACCTTGTGTCAAACGTGTATGTAATATATGTGCTGGCATGTGTCCAGGATCAGCAGTATCGCGCTGTATACCACAGCCACCATGCAGAAACCTGGACTTTAAATTAGGATTCCCTTTCCTAAGCCTTCCCCCAGACTCTCACTAGCTAATTCACAGGAGTCTGGGGGCAGGCTTAGGAGAGGGAAGCCTAATCTCCTAATCATCTCACGGTGACATATGGCCATCTACTGATCATCTCACACTGACAGAAAGCTATCTCCAGATCATCTCACACTAACCAAAGCCTATCTTCTGATCATCCCACACCGACACAAGGCCATCTCCAGATCATCTGAATTTGACTCAAGGCTATCTCCTCATCATCTCACACTGTCACAGTTCCATCTCCATATCATCTCACACTGACACAAGTCCATATCCGTATCATCTCATACTGACAAAAGTCCATCTCCGTATCATCTCACACTGGCATAAGTCCATCTCCAGATCATTTCACACTAACCAAAGCCAATCTCCTGATCATCTCGCACTGCACAATGCCATCTCCAGATCATCTCGCTTTGACACAAGACCATCTCCTCATCATCTCATACTGTCACAAGTCCATCTCTGTATCATCTCACACTGACACAATGCCATCTCCAGATCTTCTCACTTTGACACAAGTCCATCTCCATATCATCTCACACTGACACAAGACCATCTCCAGATACTTTCACTTTGACACAAGACCATCTCCGTATCATCTCACACTGGCACAAGACCATCTCCTCATCTCACACTGACACAAAACCGTGGGCCTAATTTATTTTTGTTTACAAATGCAGTTACAATTATCTAGGCTATGGAACTGCTAATAGCAAGTGAAACTACCACCGAGAAATGAAGAGTCACGCACCGGAGCCATCGCAAACTCACTCACAATTAGGTTCACATTAGTGACTTACAATACACAAACAAAAAGGCACATCAATGCTAAGGGTAGCTATATAGTTAAGCAAATTGGATACAGCAGTAGCAAGTCAGATACCAAGTATTATAACGTATGATCAATTAGGTGACTGCTGATTCATGCCCATAAAAAGGCCGTGACATGACTGCGTTTTTCCTACCACTGCCCATTAACAACTCAAAAAAGTCACTTTGTAAAAATCACTTTTTGAAAAACTCCTCAATGCATGCAAGATCCCAGCAGCACCTTGGCACATGTGCATTGTGATTGCAGAACATGGACAGTCTGCCGATAATGACTTCATTGTATGAACATCTGCCATAGCATTCAAACATGAATTAGGCCCCATATCCTGATAATCTTGCACTGACACAAGATTATCTATTGAGCATCTCCTATTTCCATAAAATCATAAACTTGTTATTGCATACTGACACAAGACCACCTGCTGCGATGTCATATGAATACAAGACCACTCATGATCATCTAATATGTACAGAAACCTGTCACCTGATAATCTCACACTGACAAAAAATAACCTCCAGATCATCTATCTGATGCTAACACAAAATAACTTTATGATTATCTCATAATTACATAGGAAAATCATCTGATCATTTTATACTGACATATGGCGAACTCCTGATCTCGTGGTGCAATTTTCTTTGTTTAACAATATTGTGGTGAGAGGGATTGTCTTTCACGTGAACTGCCCACATTCCTGTTGGAACAGCTCCCTCCAAGGGAGAGGAAAGCAAAGCCTGTGCACCCTTCAGCAGAAATGGTGATTTGGAACTCCGGGTTTTCCAGGCTGCCAAAGACAGCTGGGAATAATCACCAGAGAACAAGCAGAGCTTAAAACTCTCATCAGCGCAGTGTTCTGGGTACTGATGCTGGATATTTGCCAGTGAGTAGGCCAGAGTGTGCTAGGAAACATGGCAGGAGATGGCTGCACTAAAGGGCAGCAGAATAAATTCTAGAGACTCTGGTGCTGGGTTGTTTAAGTACACCTGTTTATTTAATTACTATTGTTGTTTTCCAGGCTACGGTCTGTATTTGATGAAGTACAGTGTCTGCTTCCAGTAAAAGACACTGTTACACCAGAAACGTGCCTGTCTTGTGTTCTTATTTCCCCGACCGTGTTATACTATATAGATGACAGGAATCCCAGGTTATTGAGTAATAAAGATTTTTATATATCAGAGTCTTGTTAATTTCCAAATAATGGACACCAGCTCTTGTAATGAGAATGAGGTGCTTTCTGAACCTATTTATAAAATATATACAGGGTGGCCCAAAAGTAGGTATACACTAATGATATTTCATTAATTTTTCTTTTTTGATAGATAATTAGAAAAAAAGGCATTTTGTTTCCCCCAGCACCATGAATGATAACAGTAACCAGATATAAATCCCACATAATAATAGAATTCAGAGATCTTCATTACACATATTTGCGCAAATGTGTGGTTAAGCCCCAAAGCCGCTTCAATGCATCTCTGTATATTTGGGGTCCCTAGCGCTATATCTAGGTGCAGGGTGTGGCACCCCAAAACACCAGCATAAGCCAGAAAGCCCAGCGTAGCATACCATTGAAAAAACTATAGTGTTAATAAATTAGTATTTAGGAAGCCGAAGCTATAGAGAGGGTGATACAAAAATGAAATGTAATTAAAATAGAGAAATAGTGTTAAAAAATTAATAAGTGAAAAGTGTTCAAAGAATGTAAAGGTATGCCACACTAAAGCCATCCAGCTCAGCCAGTCCAGAGGCACCACACCTTACACCTCCATTACCCCAATCTGGGTCTCAGATTAACCAGCAAGGAGCCACATGATAAAGGCTCCTTACTACAATATGTCTAAGCTAAGAGCTACCTACCTTGGAGCAACCCTATAATGCTCCATGTGGCGTGTCAGGGCCTGCACCTCCTCCTAATGCAGAAACCTCTCTGCCTCTCACAACAGACATATATAATGGTAGATGCTCAATTAGCTTAGTGATATCATTCAGGTGCTCGAAAGGGAGGGGTATTTCTGAGTAAGAAAAAAAGGCATTTTGTTTCCCCCAGCACCCTGAATGAAAACAGTAATCAGATATAAATCCCACATAATAATAGAATTCAGAGATCTTCTTTACACATATTTGCGCAAATGTGTGGTTAAGCCCCAAAGCCACTTCAAGGTGTCTCTGTATATTTGGGGTCACTAGCGCTATATCTAGGTGCAGGGTGTGGCACCCCAAAACACCAGCATAAGCCAGAAAGCCCAGCATAGCATACCAGTGAAAAAACTATAGTGTTAATAAATTAGTATTTAGGAAGCCGAAGCTATAGAGAGGGTGATACAAAAATGAAATATAATTAAAATAGAGAAATAGTGTTAAAAAATTAATAAGTGAAAAGTGTTAATAGAATATAAATTATTTCTCCACAAATTTGGACAACAAGTTTCAAGCCATCTCTTGCCTTTGTCAATCTATAATACGTAGGGGTAAGGACGTTAACCACCTAGGAACATCCTCCCTTATACGTCAACTGCAGTGCATTCATCATAAGTCAGTGTCAAGTTCAGAAACTTTGGTTAATAGCATAAGCAGTCCACTGACACCTTAATGATGTGGTTTGTTGGAATATTATTTCTCTGTGAGGATGAGGATGAGGATGTAAACACTGAAGGGGGAATCTGAAGATGAGGATGGCATCTTGCCACTGTAGAGCCAGTTTGTGAAGGGAGAGAATAATTGCTTCTTTTTTGGTGGGAACCCAAACAAACCAATCATATGTGTTGTGTGGCAGACCCTGTCGCTGAAGTGATTGGTATGTTAAAGTGTGCCACATCATTTCAGGGGTGCTGCCCCTCTGCCCTATCAGTCCATGGGTTCTCCCCCACTGCCGTTTCAGTCCAGGGGGGCTGTTGCCTGTCTGATGTGCTGTGTAATTCTCCAGGGGTGCTGCCTATGCTGTATATGTCCAATGGCGCTGCTGTATAATTCCAGGGGTGCTGCTGTACTTGATCCTAGGTTTAAATGAAAGACTAGAGCAGATATGAAACAAGCTTCCACATCACAAACAGATTTGTTAAAACATTGCCGCAAAGGTGCAAATGGAAATTGATATTTTGAATGTGTTTTTTTTTTAAATAAAAGTGGAGAGAGACCACATTTGAGGCCAAAGTCACTGTGACTCAGTAGAGACAGAATTATAATCCAGCGCAACTGCCGGATAGGTAAAAGGGAGATTTCTGCTGGAGCATTAGAGAGATTTTCTTCTCCATTATTTGATGTAGGGACTCACTCAAATGAATGTCTCCAATAAATCAATCTTAATTTAGATTTATTATTGATGTTCCACCTTTTGGGATTATTTATTTACAAGATGTGCATTTGTTGTACAGGGTTCTTTTCCTAAGGACTACATAGGGATGTCGCATGACCTCGTGGTGTTAGAAGAACAGAGTTTCTCTAAACAGTTCCATCTTGCACCTCTGTTTTTTCTTTGCATGATGTGCTCTTAGGAGCCAAGTTTTTAAAACTGCCATCCTGTCTGCCACTGCAGTGCCACTCCTACATGGGCCAGGTGTTTGTGTCGCCCACTTGTGTCGCTTACAGTAGCTTAGTCATCCAGCTACCTCGGAACAGTCTTTTCTGACTAAAAACAATATTGTGAGGTGTTCAGAATAGAAAGAAAATGAATGGAAATGAATGATATTGAGGTTAATAATACCGTAAGATCAAAATTACCCCCAAATTCTGTGATTTTAGCTGTTTTTATGTTGTTGTTTTTTCCAAAAAACATCCAGATCCAAATCAAAAACCAAAACCCGAAAGGATGGTTCTGGCAAAATCAATACAGATTCACAACAGGAGCTGAGATCTAGATCCAAAACCAAAACCCGAAAAATGTCCAACACACATCTCTTATTAATAGAAGACTGAAGACTATTATGTGTGACATATTTCTATTATGGCGTTTTCTGAACAGGTCACATCACATACCAAAAGAAAGTTTGTGGTCCGTAGATTTGCAGAAAAATATTGGCATGGTAATTGATTGCTTAATATCGGATTTATGTGCCAAAATGCCCATCTGTCATTTACATGTGTCACCATTGTGCTCTGGAAAATGTGACAGCTGGTGAGCTCTCCCTGTGCACCTGCTGGATGACCTGGGACATATGACCTGCTGAATGGTCTGTAAACTGTGACAGTTATTTGCAGCCACTCACTAAAGCAGGGATATTTCTAAATTCTACTTCCAAGGGTGTGAAAAGCATTTTATTTTTATTCAGGTATTGGTATTTGACCACAGCAGTTTGTCTGTATTAGAGTACGCCCTAATAAGAGGCTTCTACTTTCTCTTCTTCCCTTTGTTCATATTGATACGCTCTGACTCAAGGGAGCACCACTGGTGGTAACCAGAAATACACAATACAGAGGATCATAGTATCTTATGTGTATGGTTCCCCAATTGCGGATCTAATCCTTGGATACAATATCAGTCTTACAGACAACTACTACACATATACAAATATTTTCAAACTGTGCGGTTTCCACTATTGTTCTTTGTTAAACTTTGGTCTGCAAACTGTGACAGTTATTTGCAGCCACTCACTAAAGTAGGGATATCTCTAAATTCTACTTCCAAGGGTGTGAAAAGTGATTAAATGTTTTGCCCAGCAAACCTTTGCCCATTTTGAACTGGGCACATCGTCCAGTAGTAATGTAAATATACATGGTCAAGTCTAGAGATGTGCGGCTGGCACTTTTTCGTGTTTGGTGTTTTGGTTCTAATTACACTTTCGTGTTTTGGTTTTGGCTTGGTTTTGCCAAAACCACCCTTTTGAGTTTTGGTTTTGGATCTAGATGATTAAAAAAAAAAAACCCATAAAAACAGCTAAAATCACAAAATGTTGGAGTAATTTTGCTCCTACGGTATTATTAACCTCAATAACATTCATTTCCACTCATTTCCAGTCTATTCTGAACACCTCACAACATTGTTTTTAGGCCTAAATGTTGCACCGTGGTGGCTGTATGACCAAGATAAGCGACACAAGTGTGCAGCCCAAACACCTGGCCCATCTAGGAGCGGCACTGCAGTTGCAGACAAAATGGCACTACTAAAAAACTAGTCCCAAAACAGCACTTGATGTAAAGAAGAAAAAGAGGTGCACTGAGGCTGCTGTATCACTAAGCCCAACTAGGATTGGCACTGCAGTGTCAGACAGGATGGCACTTTTCAAAAACTATGCCCCACACAGCACCTCATGCAAAGATGTCGAAGAGGTGCAATGAGGTACCACTGGAATGAAATGTCCTAAACACTGGAATTAAATTGCAAAATCACAGGAATTATACTGAAAAATCAATGGCATTATACATCCAAATCACTGGAATTAAATGGCAAAATCACTGGAATTAAATGGCAAAATCACTGGAATTATACTGCAAAATCACGGTAATAATACTGCAAAGTCACTGGAATTATAAATCCAAATCACTGGAATTATACATCCAAATCACTGGAATTAAATGGCAAAATCACTGGAATTAAATGGCAAAATCACTGGAATTATACTGCAAAATCACTGTAATAATACTGCAAAGCCACTGGAATTATAAATCCAAATCACTGGAATTATACGTCCCAATCACTGGAATTAAATGGCAGTACCACTGGACATATTCAGAAGTGTCAGACAGAATGGCACTTAAAAAAATAGTCCCCAAACAGCACATGATGCAAAGAAGAAAAAAAGGTGCACCAAGGTTGCTGTATGACTAAGCTAAGCGACACAACCACCTGGCCCATCTAGTAGTGTCACACAGTGGCTGAATGTCGAGACTGGGTCGCAATTGTTCGGTCCACTGACAGGATCTCCAGCACACCCCTGTCATTTTAAAAATATTCTGCAATTGGTGGAATTATACGGCAGTACCCCAGGACTAATACAGCAGTACCCGTGGACTCATATGGCAGTGTCGGACAGGATGGTACTTTTCAAAAACTAAGCCCCAAACAGCCCCTCATGCAAAGATGTCGAAGAGGTGCAATGAGGTAGCTGTATGACTAAGCCAAGCGACACAAACAATTCCAACTGGAAATACAGTATATGTCCAAATCACTGGAACTATACGTCCAAATCACTAAAATTAAATAACAAAAATCACTGGAATTAAATGGCAAAATCACTGGAATTATATGTCCAAATCACTGGAATAAAATGGCAAAAACACTGGAATTATACTGCAAAATCATTGGAATTATACATCCAAATCACTGGAATTATACGTCCAATTTCCTGGAATTAAATGGAAAAATCATTGGAATTAAATGGCAAAATCACTGGAAATAAATGGCAAAATCACTGGAATTATATGTCCAAATCACTGGAATGAAATGGCAAAATCTCCGTATCGCCTGCCTAGTGAAGAGGAATATAAGGTAATATGCAGCACAAGAGAGCGTACCCCTACACCACACAGGACTAACCCTGTAAAAATTATATTTGGATTAAATGTTAATAACCTCTTTATTTGGAGAAAAAAACTATACAGCACAGGACCCAACCACTGGTCTGATGCAGGACAACACAGCAACACTGAAAGGTACTTATTATACAGCAGCACTGGACATATGGCAGCAGAGGACACCACCACTGTGACTGGTCACTGGAATGACTCATGGCAAGGACACTACCACTGGTCTGATGCAGCACAACACTGCAACACTGTAAAGGACTTATAATAAAGCAGCACTGGACATATGGCAGCAGAGGACACCATCACTGTGAATGGTCACTGGACTGACTGATGAACAGGACACTACCCCTAGTCTGATGCAGGACAACACAGCAACACTGTAAGGGACTTATTATAAAGCAGCAGTGGCCATATAGCAGCAGAGGACACCACCACTGTGACTGGTCACTGGACTAACTGATGCACAGGACACTACCACTGGTCTGATGCAGGACAACACAGATAATTATACAGCAGCACTGGGCATATGGCAGCAGATGACACCACCACTGTGAATGGTCACTGGACTGACTGATGTCCAGGACACTATCACTGGTCTGATGCAGGACAACACAGCAACACTGTAAGGTACTTATTATACAGCAGCACTGAACACATGGCAGCAGAGGACACCACCACTGTGACTGATGCAGCACAGCACACCACCAGTGAACTGATGCAGCACAACACAGCTCCACTGGACAGCTCTGGACATATGGCAGCAGAGGACACCACCACTGTGACAGATTCAGCACAACACACCACCACTGTGACAGATTCAGCACAACACACGGACACTGAGGACACTGACAGAACGGAGACACGACCTCTCTCTACACTCTCTAATGCCGGAGTGAAAATGGCGGGGACGCACGGCTCCTTATATGGAATCCAAACCCTGCAATAATCTGACAGTATGATGATGATGTTTTGCCACGTTCTGGTTTCCGAGTTAGGTGGGAAAATCCGAGACTGGCTCGAAACCAGACTTAAATGTTGAAGTTCAGCATAGTTCGTTTCTTTGAGAACCGAACCCGCTAATCCCTAGTCAAGTCAATTAATATGACCACCTCCTACATTTGACATCGGCAGTGCGTAGCCAATGAAGTATGTCACATGTCGTGCGCTGGCTTGGTGGTTATGTAAGGTGTGCGAAAGGCTCTCTGCACATATTACTCATTGCTGTCCTTGGTAAAAGTGGCAATTTATCTGAGTTACAAAAAGTGATGATTATTGGCTCTTGGCACAAGGGGGGCAGTATTTCTGAACAGCGCAGTTTGTGAAAAGTCACATGCTGCTGTGGTGGAGGTGTATTGTGACAGGACAAATGGCACCATTGTGAATAACCGACATGGAAACTGGAGAACACCACGTGCCATTGATGTGAGAGGTGAACGTCAGCTATAAAGGTACTTGAGAGCAGAACAACACATTACAGTGGAGCAGCTCACCATCACAATGAACCTGGGGGGGGGGGGTCCAGACATGTTTAAAATGACAGATCATCTAACCATGATGCATATGTGACTCCGAAGCATCTACCATGGCTATTAGCTGGTGGTCATTATAATGTGACTGGACCATGTAAATTCTTTACATATATCTTTCCTGTGCAGCCTGACCACCAGCCCCTTACCTCTGTTCCCTCTGTAAGTGATACTCTACTATTTTATTGGGTTATCCCAGATTCTGAGCTGAGCTTGGATGGATATATAGAGTAATCAGGATGGTATCAGAATCCCAGCGCTTGGGATGCCGGCAGACATATTATGAGCAGCAGCATCCCAAAGCTTAGGATCCCGACACCTTGTAGGTAAGTGTTCTATTCCTAATCCATAACCTCCCTAACCCTAATTTTCAGCACCCTGACCCTAACCCTCCCCCACAGTCTAACACTAACCCTCCCCGGTGGTGTGTAACCCTAACCCCCTCCCCAAAACCTAACACTAATACTCCCCCCGCAGACTAACCCTGACCCTCCCCCACATCCTAAATCTAAAGCTCATCCACCAGCAGACCTTCATTCAGCGCCGGTATTGTATTCCATGTCAGGATTCCGGCATCAGTATTCTGACTTCCAGGATCCCGTGTGTTGGGAATTTGATAATTTGGTGCCGTCACCCATGTCTCTGCAGCAGCCTGTGCCCCCTGGTTCTCTCTACAACAGTCTGTGTTCCCCCTTCCTATATCACTGCAGCAGCCTGTGCCCCCTGGTTCTCTCTACAACAGTCTGTGTTCCCACTTACCATATCACTGCAGCATCTCACCTATCAACATACCTTCATTCGGCACCGGGATTGTAATCCATGTCAGGATTCCGACATCAGTATTCTGACTGCCGGGATGCCGTGTGCCGGTATACTGACCGGATCGCTGGTTATCATATCATTAATGAATCAAATGCATTCTTATAATTGCTATGTGACGGCTAGCTTCAATCTTAGTAGTGAACTCATTAGCAAAGGTCACACCACAGAAGAACGTGAAAGTTTCTTTCCGGATAAGAATCAGGAGACAATACCTAATATCAGCTGGGAGAGTGACTTCAACTCACTTTAATCGAATTTACAAAAATGTCAGGACTGAACCTAGGATTATTGTCACCAGAGGCAAGGCAGTAATTTGGTGCTCTTCACCCGGTGTTTCTGCAGCAGCCTGTGACCCCCTCTCTACAGCAGTCTGTGTTCCCCCTTCCCATATCACTGCAGACACCTGTGTCTCCCCCCCATATCTCTGCAGCAGCAGCCTGTGTTTGTGCTACCCCTCCTCCAACCACCACTTACTGTACCTGTACCTTCTCCTTGCTCCTCCTTGAGGCAGTGACAGCAGCATATTCCTTACACACTGTTCTTCAGTGCATGTGACATAATGACACCATGTGCATAGCGCAGATAGGAAAAAAACATTATTGTGCCAGGTGATCCCAGTCCCTATATCATACCTCACATCTGTCCTGATTTTCACAGTACAGTAGCTTTGGGACTGTTCCTCTGTCCCACATGTGGGCTGCAGTGTCCCGTGGTGGTGGTGGGGGGGGGGCAGTTGGGAGGCTCTGTCACTCGCTGCCCTGCTTAGCAGTGCAGCGGAGAATGGATGCTGTGTGCATGTGCACAGCGTCTATTCAGTGGAGACAGGAGGAGAGGGGGCATGCCAGTGGCTCACAGAGCGCTGGCCATCAACCTTCAGTGATGAAATAGGGGACATGGCTCATGACCACGTGCCTTCTCGATTAGCCATGCCCCCTTTAATGAGGCCACACCCCTTTTTGGCAGCACGCACGGCTTCGCCTGCGCATGTGTCTCTTCTCAGGCATGTACAAAGTTGGGAAGTATGCCTTTATGCCTGCACTCTGCTGATTAGTCCATAGGTGAAGGTACGGAGCCTGATCACAATCATCAGACCGCATACATCAGCTAAAAATGGGCTGAGGTAGCTCCATTCAGGGGGCCCCCAGAGAGTGGGCGGCCTGGGGCCAGTCACCTCCTGTGTGCAACCTTCATCCAGCCCAGGCCTACCCTCTAAAGCATATCACCACCACCACCACCAAGGCATACACGACTCATCACAGATTTCCCACTTTTCTCTCTGACCATCTCAGCATCCCCCCAGTTGTAGCCTTGCAAGAGCTGTTTGTTTTGGGTTTACTCTGCATAGGAGTGGACTTATAATAATGCATACCTACCAACATCTGGCTGTCTCTAGGAGGGACTCCTTGTGCGGAAAAGCTGCGTGCCTCTGAAAAGGTGACAAAAATTATTTACAGGTTATCAATCTTACTAGGATTGTGTTTACTCCTGACCACATAACAGTCTTTAAAAAGGGATTAACTTTCTCTGCCACTAAAACATTTCATCGATTTGAATAGGAAGAGGACCTACACCTGTTTGGAAGGAAATGATGGCTTACCCCATAGTCTACATCAGGGATGGGGAACCTTTGGCCCTCCAGCTGTTGCTAAACTACACATACCAGCATGCCTTGCAACAGTTTTGCAATTTGGCCATGCAAAAACTGTTGCAGGGCATGCTGGGATGTGTAGTTCAACAACAGCTGGTCTACATGCACCACACCAGCGAGTTACATTTAATTCCAAGGTATAAAAACAGAAGGATTTGACTTTACAGGATATGAGGGGACTGAATTAGGTTAGGAGGTGGTGTTTGGTATCCAGCTGTACAGTATTTTAAGAGCAATATTCCGGTAGCAGTTTGCAGAAGATAGCGCGCTCCTGTGCATAGATATGCACAGGAACAGAATATTAATATTACACTGTATTTACTGTACTCTTAATGTATAAAAGCCAAGCCTCCTGGCCGCTCATACACATTCTCTGAATGTCATCTATCCAGATTGATTGAGGACCGGGACCGAGTGTCGCTGGTGAACAAACATATGTATCCATTGATTGTAGCCTATTCTCTTATGTGACTGTATTACTGTTGTAACCCCCTTTTGAGTAAATATTTGTTGCTGGGTTGGACCTCAACATTGCATTTACAATTGGTGTCGCATTCCTTTTCTGTTAGGGTTTTAAAGTGTATTCCACCACATGTGTAGCTACTTTGTGCTTACAGTGTGCCGGCGTGCTTACGCTACGTGTATGTATTTTATAGGGGTTTTACACACACACACACACGCTTAGCAGTCGCAGCGGCCTGAACAGTTGTACATTAAATTATTGCTTTTTTCCTGAAAGTTAATCAGACTTAACAGATGGGAGCTCATCCGGTTCATCACACACTCACAGACTTGCAGGCCATAACAGACTTTGCTCTATCAACAAAGGGTGGAGACGCATGTTAAGTAACTTGCATTTTGTAAACCAGTTTATGTAGTTAGATCACGTATGTATCTGTAATGTTAGAGGTGCTGCTGTAACCCAGGGACAAACAGAAAAAAAGCTGTTTAAAATATGTGTGTAAATTTTTTTGGAGCGCAAAAAGCATACACAAAGCGTACTGATACATTGCATGCTTTCTCAACATATTGTTGCCATAGGTTAACAGTCATTATAGATCTGTGTGAATTTGGATACATTTGTTTGCTATATATATGTATTTGAAATAGTGTGTTAAGGGAGTAATTGTAAAACACAATTGTGTGTTGTGTTAGAGAACGATAGTAGTTTTATTGCTCACATTTATCGAGATAGTGTGGTGTATTGAATTGCAAACGCACGTTTGTATGGTACGTGAGGACAGCGTACAGAAGAACACACATGGCGTAGACATGCATGATCGCACATTTATGCAAGGTTGCATAGAGTTGCGTCGCAAGGTATAACCACACGATAGATGTTCAATTTAATGCGGGAGTGTATACATTTAATACTATAGCACATACCTATCCGATTTCAAAAGCAGATTAGTGTAAGACTTTGTTTAAACTGTACTGCCTCTGGGGTAAAACCATCAATCAAAGGGAGTGATATTTTTTCTGTACAGAAAAACACTGTGTATCTGAGTGAGTGAAAATAGGAGTGGATGTATTGAACCCCGGGGAAATTGGGTTCCCGTGGAAACACTGAGTTAGTAGAGGATTGGTGGCGTAAGGTTTGCTACCTTACGTGAATACAATAATAGAGAATTATGCAAGTCGTGAGGAGACTTGAACAGGAGCATGATATGGAATTATGAATTGGAAATATAAAAAATTGTGAAATGAAGATAAGGTTTTGTGTCACGCTCCGGCTGAGGAGCGCAGCTTGTGGATTCGACTCCCGCAATCAAAGGGCATATAAATAACAAGTATCTATAGGCCGTGTGACTAAACCGCACGTCTGTGTGTTCTACACAGCACAACATGATACTATTGTGTCATATGCACTGTGGAAAGCATACGCAGACGTGATTGTGTAAACAAGGGTTTTTTCGCTTATTACGTCAGGAATTCTCCTTGGTGGAAGTTCATTGGAATAGGTGATCAATAGTTATTGAAGTTTTCTGCTTTTCACCCTACAAAAATTCCAGTGGAAAGATACCAAAAAGGAATTTTTTGCTGCCTCTCTCAGGAAAATATTCCATCAGAACCTCCACCGAAAGAAATTGCAGTGCTGTAAGGTCTTATAGGAGTCCGAAGTTGGGTACTTCGCAATCCACTATTAACAGTGTATCGTAGTACTGGCCAGCATAGTCGAGAGTGGGTGAAGGTGCTCAGAGAACTTTCACCGTCTGCTTGCATTGTGTATTTGGTGTTTGTGGTAAAAGGCCAACAATGGGAGCCTAGTGCTCAAGTGAGAGACGTTCGGCAGCCAGGGTTCAGGCTGAAGAGCTAAGGCCCAGGGGGTCAGCTCGGATTATAATGTGTGGGAAATATGGCCCACACTCGGAGGCTTTTTGCAATGAATGGGTACGTATGACTGCTGAAGATAGGGCATCATTCCCTAGGGTGGGTAGTTTTGAACCAGAGGTACTGCAGAATGTAAAGTTTAGAATATGTCTTATCAAATCTAGGAAACAAAGGATCAGACATAACGACTGTTTAAATATATGGCAACAAGAGGGGGAGGTGCAAAGGGAACTGGCTCGCACAGCCAGTTCCAAACCTGACAGGAATGTGAGTATGAGCACACCATTACCAACACATGTCAAAGGAGAAAAATTGACTGCAATCAATGGTACATCGGAAAATTAAAGGAACATTCATTTAAATGGTATTAACCCTAACCTATGTACAGTATATTGTACCCTGTCTTAAGTTCTCTCCAAGGTCATAGGTCAGAGGAAAATGATGGATCCATCCTACTCTCAGCCCTCATCCATGCAGTCACCTTACAGGAAACTCAGGTGGGCCCTGCCCAACCAACAAGAGCAGTGATGGTGTCTCCCACTGAAAGGACCGGTGAGATCACAGCCATCAGTAAGTGTGAGACTGTTCATTACGCAGAGACAATAACAACTCACAGTGGGCAAAATAGGAATGGAATCTTTGGGTTACATCCTGTCTTGGAAATAGCAAATCCCAATGGGAGAACTGAAAGTCAGGGAGTAACCCTCACCAGGAATAATACAATGTATTGCCCGTGGACCAGATCAAAACTGCGGTCAATCATTTCAGAATTCCCCAATCCCCGGAGACGGTTAGCCAGGTGTCAGAAGTTTATCAAGGATCTGGGTAATGCCCATTAACCTGCAAACAAAGATTGGCGAACACTTTTGAAAGCGTGACTACCCCCTAATATTGACACCCAAAAATGTATCACAGATTGTAAAATAGAGTCAGACGATCCTCTGACTGACAAACACAATCAGGAGAATGTGGAACAAATTAACATACAACCAGGATTGTATTTCCCTACTGTTGTTAAGTGGAGCAAAATTTTCTCCATAAAACAGAGAGAAAATTAAATGGCATCTGAATATTTCCATAGAGCTTTACAAACTATGGCTAAGTACACTGGGGTATCAGATATAGGGAACGATGCGAATTACAGGGAGGTGGCTGTCTCTGTGATAATGGAAGGGCTCAATAAGGCATTGAGGGTCAGGGTGCAGACTTCTTTGCCTAATTGGAGAGGGGTCACAGTAGATAATCTCAGAGAGTGCGCTATTGAACATTACAAGAATATCTCCAGACGCAGAGAACAACAGGAAGAGAGGTTGAGGACTGTTAGAGTACAGGCTCTTACAGGAAAGTCCCATCTGCCTAAACCACAGACCCCTGAGGGTAAGAAACGGTCAATAACATGTATCCATTGCAGAAAGGAAGGGCATTTTGCCAGGGATTGTAGAAATAACGGAACATATAACGTATATAGACCCTCTAGACAAAGAACATGAGCCACATTATTAAACACATAGAAGGGACCCAGGGACATATAGTAAGTATCCAAAAGCCTTGTAGAAAACACAAATTAGGCTAATGGGAAGAATGAAAAAAAATGCAACATTACCTTTTGACAAAACTTGCTGAGGTTAAGATGGGGTCTCTATGATGCTAAACCTTTACTTCTTTTCCTTGAAGCAGTGGCCCCTGACTAACTTAACAGAAACTTTGATAAATATGATATACATATAGAAAGTACAAGGTATGTTAGACACCCACAAATACTAATGTTGCATTTCACTGTTCTAGATTTATGTCCATCACAGGTAGAGGAAATTGTCTCGCAAAAATACCAGGTTCCCTATGAACTTAGGATGGACAGGACACTCGATTGATGGCTGGGATAGTCTCAGTAGTGATACAACAAACGCAGATTTTTAAGGGGAGTAGACCAAGTAGAGAGCCATTTCCCCGTAGTGCCCAATCTAGTTGTCAATTTTTATAAAATCCTCTTTACCTCTGGAAACTTATCTGTTACCAACCTCTATGTGGTTGGTCTTCAAAGTTTCCTTTTCATCTCTTATGTTCACCTACAGGAGGGTACAATACAGGGACCTGATTACAGTTCATGTACCACATGCCTTATCAGTATTTCAGATTTCTGCCCGAATCCAGTATATCTCACCAGCACGATGGCACCAGTATTACTGCAGTGTGCCTTGTCATGCACAAAGGGTGGAGAATGGGAATACTGGTAAAGGGAGATTGTGTACGGACACTGATATGCATGATGGTGTGACAGCCTGTTGATGAACACGAACCTGATATTTTTATTTTTTTTATTATTATTCCTTTTTCTCTTCTCTCTTTTAGAGATGTTTTTACTCCACACAACAAATACACAACAGTTAATTGAAATGCAAAATTTGTGTTCTCAACAGGAGAGGGCAGTCTGGAAGGTGAAGGGATATGGGCCCTCATTCCGAGTTGTTCGCTCGCAAGGCGAATGTAGCAGAGTTACACACGCTAAGCCGCCGCCTACTGGGAGTGAATCTTAGCTTCTTAAAATTGCGACCGACGTACGCGCAATATTGCGATTACAAACGAGTTAGCAGTTTCTGAGTAGCTTCAGACTTACTCTGCCTGTGCGATCAGTTCAGTGCTTTTCGTTCCTGGCTGACGTCATAAACACACCCAGCGTTCGCCCAGGCACTCCCACCGTTTCTCCGGCCACTCCTGCGTTTTTTCCGGAAACGGTAGCGTTTCCAGCCACACGCCCCTAAAACGCCGTGCATCCGCCCAGTAACACCCATTTCCTGTCAATCACAATGCGAACGTCGGAGCGATGAAAATGCCGTGAGTAAACTTACTTTCATCATAGTAAAGTTACTTGGCGCAGTCGCAGTGCGAACATTGCGCATGCGCACTAAGAGAATTCTCACTGCGATGCGATGAAAATCTCCGAGCGAACAACTCGGAATGAGGGCCATGGTCATGACTCCTCAGGACTTTGGATAGATGGACACGGTAAGCCCCCAGGGCATATCTTCCAAGCCTAGCTGAGGCGGCACACGGTCTAACTCATCTGGGCAAGGAAGGTATGTGCAAATTGGTGAGAGCCTACTGGAGTGCACCAGGGTTCTCTTCTCATGCAGGTAAGAAAGCAATGACATGTCTTACTTGCTTGAGGAAGAATATGGGTAAGATAATACAAATGGAGCCATCCCATATCCCTCCTACAGACAGACTTTTCCAGGTAATACAGATCGACTTCATACAGTTACCACCCTGTAGGAATTTGAAATATGTGTTAGTATGTACTGATGTCTTTTCAAACTGGGTAGAAGCATTCCCCGCTGCTACAAATACTGCCGTGTTCACTGCAAAGAAAATCGTGCAGGAATTTGTGTGCAGATATGGTATCCCTAGAATGATTGAAAGTGATAGGGGTACCCATTTTACAGGTGATGTCTTTCAGGTCATGTGCAAACTAATGGGTATTAATAGTAAGCTGCATACTCAATACCGGCCACACGCATGCGCAAAGGTGGAGAGAATGAACAGCACTATTAAGAACAAGCTGAGCAAAGTGATGTCTGAAACTGGAATGTTGTGGCCAGAGGCTTTGCCACTAGTGTTGTACAGCATCAGAACCACTACCAGGTCACTGCTTAACTTATCAACCTTCAAAGTTCTTTTTGGGCGACAACCCCATGTAACGATGGATCCCCAGGATGATTTGAAGTGCAATAACGAAATAACTGTGCAATATTTGGTTAGGATGAGCCAGCAACTGAGAAACCAGCAAAGGAATCTAAAACTGTCGATTCCTGACCTACCGAACAGTAATTGTCATGACATTGAACCTGGGTATTATGTGATGATTCTAAATTTTTTACGCTCAGGTTGCCTCACAGACAGGTGGGAAGGACCGTATCAAGTTTTTTTGACCAGCATGACAGCACTAAAGGTCGCTGAGAGAGAGACTTGGGTCCACTCGTCCCACTGCAAGAAGGTTGCTGACCCGGTGAAAACTTGTGACAAAGAGAAAGTTGAAGAGAACCTCGTATTACTAGAGAATTTGTTCCGGGAAAGCTGAGAGGCAGGACTGTTGAACTGCACCAGAGCAAGGAGAACAACAAAATCAAGGATGGTTGTTGTACTCTTTTTCTTTTTTCACCCCCTACTGCATTATTTTCTTTTTATCTCTTCCTATTTTTGTTCCGTAACTATAAGGATCCACACCAAGAGACTGTGTTTCGGCTTTTTCTTGTGACTCTGTTTTTGATCAGGACAATGTGTTTTTGTGAGGGCCCCAGGGACGTTGAGCAAGGATCTGGAATGGGTTCTGATGGAGAGTACGGATTTGTACGACCCCAGGAGCAGCGTATCACACTAGTAAAGGCTGGTATCATTAAGAGATCTGGTAGTCGCGAAGCTCAGAGGCAATGTGAAGGGTAATTGTCTGATGAATATTGTATATGTAGAAATTGTGAAAATATAGTCGAAGATGGGTGCATCCAGAGAAGTCAGTCAAACAGTAATATTGACATTGGACTACACCCTTTGAGTGATTACCACTCATTGGGAGTAATTCCAAGTTGATCGCAGCAAGAATTTTGTTAGCAGTTGGGCAAAACCATGTGCACTGCACGGAGGCAGATTTAACATGTGCAGAGAGAGTTAGATTTGGGTGGGGTAAATCCATTCTGCAATCTAAATTGCAGTGTAAAAATAAAGCAGCCAGTATTTACCCTGCACAGAAACAAAATAACCCACCCAAATCTAACTCTCTCTGCAAGTGTTATATCTGCCCCCCCCCCTTTAGTGCACATGGCTTTGCCCAACTGCTAAAAAATTTCCTGCTGCGATCAACTTGGTATTACCCCCATCAGTGTGTGCTGTCTTAAACCAAACAGAATGCTGGGTGTGCTCACAAGTACCTCAAGGACAGATTAAGTCAGGATTAGTGCCATATCCTTGAACGATAGATGAGGTATTCGAATTACATGGTGGGAGACAAGTGGACAAGAAATTCAACATATCTAGGCCCCCTAGCTTGAAGCTCCACCAGTACCACGTAGATAGGTCACTATTGTGTTTTAATGTGTCCAATTTCTGAAAACCAGGAAATTGTGAAGTGATGTGGAATAACCAGACAATGACCTTTTCACACAGAGCTGATAACATACCTATCGACTCCGAACTTGTATGTAAGATAGCCGCAAGTGGGAAGTACTTCCGGTATAGGTATACACGTGGGATTACAACCATGTGGGCTGGGAAAGTGTTGCAGGGGTATTGTGCCCACATCATCCAGCCCGATACTTGTACTGAGCAAATGAGAGAACTGGGGACCGGTTTCTTTATAAGGAAGATAGATGATATGGTTTTGTTGAATTTTGTCCCTTATGTTCTTCCAGATGATGCCTACTTCATATGTGGGAGGAAAGCGTACAAGTGGCTTACTCCGAGTTCTGAAGGGTTGTGCTATATTCAGAGAGTACTACCAGAGGTTATGACCATAGCACATGACAAAATTAAAGACATTCACCGCAATGCTCAGACTCCTTATACTCATACCCATTATGAACACATCATCAAGAGACACCTCATTGATAGGGCAGAGCACGTAGCCTCAGATTTGATCCATGAATACTCAGGGAATCAGTTCTTTCTCGCATTAGATATCACCCGTACTGCCAGAGGAACTATAAATTATAGGTACTGTACATCCATGCGCTAGCGAACTTGATAGATAATATCACTGAGATGTATGATGACACCTTTAGGTATACCGGCAGGGAGTTGAAAGCCTACAAGAAGGAGCTCGTCCAGCACAGGATGGTCCTGAATTATGTCACGGCTGTGACAGGTGGGTACTGTGGTACTTTGGCAACTCAATATGGTGTGAAGTGTTGTACGTATATTACGAATAGCACTGACGACCCCACGGAGATCATCGATCAAAAGATGGATGAGATCTTGCAGTTAAAGTGGGAGTTCAGAAGGAAACACAAACTTACCTTGACGTCTGTGGGTAATGAATTGATCGGCTGGGACTCATGGTTGAACCCACTCAAATGGTTTTCTGGATTAGGAGAGTGGGCGTTGAATGTAATTGCGAGTGTGGGAAAGTTTCTCCTTTGTATCCTGGGTGTCGTCTTAGTTATTGGCTTGATATTCAGATGTGTTTAAATTTTGATGCAGCACAAACAAAGCAAAAATTTGATGAGTCTTAGGCATTGTTACAGTGGCACATTGTATTTATGACTCATCTGTAGAAACAGTGTTATGATAAGGATTGCAAATTAATTTCATGGCCAGTTTCTTTCACCATTTCTTTCTGTTTCCCCCTCTACCCAGAAACATCCAACCGGAAAAGACATCAACCATACCCAAATTTATGTGAATATATATTTTTATGTGCCTTGCCTTCATCGCTGCAATACTCAGTTAATGGCAAACATAGTTGATAAATGTTATCTACATATAGCAGCACACACATATGTTTCCCCTCCATGTATCATCAGATAAATGTTCTCCTCATTTGTTGGTATAAGAAGCTGGAAAGGTGAGGGCTAATGGACTTGCCTAGAAAGAGCTCGGTAGTGTTTGTTTGCCCATTTACAGACCCTTAATACGGGATGAGCAGGAGTTAATGTATACTTTGCAATACCTCAAAGCTTACTTAGAACATATATAAGGCATGATGATACTTGCCCCTCAAACATTAATTCATACATACATGCTTTTTCCTATCCCACTAGGCTATACATTTCCCACTTACAAATCCTCCCTGGATATTTGAACTTTGTATTTAATATACATGTAATATTTTCAGTTTTATTAGTAATATGTGGCAGTTATTGTTGACTGCCAAAGGGTGGACTGTCGAAGTTGAAAATATTATGGTCACATGCATCACATACAAACTCAACGCAACTGGCCTGCGTGCCCGTGCTTGTTCGCTATGCGTGCGCATACTCGCACATTGTGTATATTGGCTCACGAGTTACTGCGTATCAGCATGTGGTATGAGTAATTACGGTAGCATATGCATTCGTATGGAAAAGCCACAAAGACATATTTCATATTTAAACCACATAGCACGTAATTTACACATAGTCTACATGCACCACACCAGCGAGTTACATTTACTTCCAAGGTATAACAACAGAGGGATTCGACTTTACAGGATATGAGGGGACAGAATTAGGTTAGGAGGTGGTGTTTGGTATCCAGCTGTACAGTATTTTAAGAGCAATATTCCGGTAGCAGTTTGCAGAAGATAGCGCGCTCCTGCGCATATCTATGCGCAGGAACATAATATTAATATTACACTGTGTTTACTGTACTCTTGATATTTGTCAGGAACCCAGTGGAGAACATCTGCCAGTGCACCTGGACCAGGCATCGTCCACCTATACAAACCGACCTATTTCCCCTCCTGTACTGTATATGACCAGCCCTTTGACCTATGGGTGAAGAGAATACAGTTTCTATTGTTTCATGACTTGGACTAATGTATAAAAGCCAAGCCTCCTGGCCGGTCAGACACATTCTCTGAAGGTCATCTATCCAGATTGATTGAGGACCGGGACTGGGTGGTGCTGGCGAACAAACATATGTATCCATTGATTGTAGCCTATTCTCTTATGTGATTGTATTACTGTTGCAACCCTCTTTTGAGTAAATATTTGTTGCTGGGTTCGACCTCAACATTGCATATGCAATCAGTGTCACATTCCTTTCCTGGTAGGGTTTTAAAGTGTATTCCGCCGCACGTGTAGCTACTTTGTGCTTACATCATGCCGGCATGCTTACGCAACTTGTACTTATTTAACAGTGGTTTTACACACACACGCTTAGTGGTCGCAGCGGCCTGAACAGTTGTACATTTAGAGTATTGCTTTTCTTCCTGAAAGTTAATCAGACTTAACAGAAGTGACACAGATTGGTCCAAAAGTGAGTGTGTAACAGAGAGCTTAGGATGAGAGACAGATGGTTTTAGTGAATAAGTGGGTTTTGTGAGCCTGTTTGAAGTTTTGTAGAGAGGTGGAGAGTCTGAGAAGGGACAGGTAGATAATTCCAGTGAAAGAAAGCAGCACGTGAACAATCTAAGAGGCAGAGGTGCATTAACAGAATGAAGAGGATTGGCAGGAGAATAAAGGGATTGAAGGTCAAATATGTATATGGGAGAGGAGTGGGTGAGGGCTTTATGAGTAAATGTAAAAAGCTGGAAATGGATTCTGAAGGGGAAGGGGAGTCAGTGAAGGGCTTGTAAGAAAGGGAAGGTGCATACAGTACGTTTTGTGTGGAAGATGAGTCAGGCAGCAACACTGAGAATAGAATGGAGTGGAGAGGCATTCATCAGGCATTGCAGATAGAAGAAGATTATAGTAGTCCAGTATGAAGATGACCAGTGAGTGGATAATGGTCTTATTGGTGTTCTGCGTGAGAAAGGGTCTGATTCAAGAAATATTTTTGAGATGAAAATGAGTTTGAGAGAGGTGAGTAATGTGTGGTTTGAAGGAGAGTGAGGAGTTAAGGATTACTCCAAGAAAACATACTTAGAGGCTAGAGGAGATAGTAGTGCCATTAATAGATAATACAATTGTTGGAGGTAAGGGCTGCTTCCTACTTCAAGGAGAAGATTGATAAGATCTGAGATGAAATGGTATGCTCTTCGGCAGCCAGTGACCTGCTCAGTTCTTTACCTTAACACTCTGGCACTCTCTCTTCATTTGATTCCCACAAATGAAGATGGAGTATCATCACTCTTCTCATCCTGCTTCTCTATTACCACTCCTCTTGATCCTTTACCCTGACAAATAAGTGAAGCTCTGTCTGCGGTGCTCATCCCTACCTTAACTAACATCTGTAATCTCTCTCTATCTACTGGTATTTTTCTTTCAATCTCAAAGCATGCGATGATTACTACCATTTTGAAAAAACAAAATTCTGACCCTAACTCTCCCTCAAACTACCGCCCTATCTCTCAGCTCCCTTGTCTCTATAAGCTACTTGAGAGATTTGCCTAAACTTGACTCACACACTTTCTTAACTTACACAATTTATTGGACCCACTTCAGTCAGGCTTCAATTTCCAACACTTCACAGAGAAAGCACTGACTAAAGTTGTTAATGATTTGGTCACTGCGAAGTCTAAAGGCCATTACTCACTACTTATTCTTCTAGATCTATCTGCTGCCTTTGGCACTGTTGACCACTCTCTTCTCATACAAACACTACAATCCAATGGTCTTAAATGCACAGCCCTTTCTTGGTTCCTATCCTACTTATCTAATCGCTCCCTTAGTGTTCGCTTCTCTGAATCTACCCCCTCTTTGCTACCCCTTTCAGTTGGAATACTGCAAGGTTCAGTCTTGGGTCCTCTGCTTTTCTCTATCCATGCCTCATCTCTTGGTAAAGTAATCAGCTCTTTTGGAATTCAGTATTATCTGTATGCAGATGATACTGAAATCTACCTATCCTCCCCTGATTTGTCCCTATCTGTACTGGGCCGTGTCACTGAATGGCTTTCTACCATTTCATCTTGGATGACATCTTGCCACCTCAAACTTAATTAAGTTAATTATATGTCAACCGGCCAATAGTAGGTACCAACCTGATATCTCTATTACTGTTAAAAATTTGACAATGTACCGTACCCTACAAGCTTGTTCCTAGGTGTCATCTTTTACTCTCCATATCCAAAAATATGACCATATCTTATAAAAGACACTGCTAAAATTCTAATCCATGCTCTCATTGGTGGTCATTCCAAGTTGATCGCTCACTAGCAGGTTTTAGCAGCCATGCAAACGCATTATTGCCGCCCACTGGGGAGTGTATTTTTGCTTTGCAGAAGTGTGAACACTTGTGCAGCAGAGCGCCTGCAAAAACATTTTGTGCAAAACAAGACCAGCCCTGAATTTACGTTTTGTGTGTGTTGATTCTAACATTTGAGCGTTGGCTTTTGATGTCACACACCTGCCCAGTGTTCGCCCAGTGACGCATGCATTTTCCCTGGCATGCCTGTGTTTTTCCTGGCACGTCCCTGCATTTTTCTAAGCACTCCCTGAAAACGGTCAGTTAACACCCAAAAACACCCCTTTCCTGTCAATCTTCTTGAGGCCACCAGAGCAAATGAAAACGTTGCTAGAACCTGTGCAAAACCACAGAGGACTTTGTACCCATACATCACGCGTGTGCATTGTGGTGCATACGCATGTGCAGAAATGCTGATTTTTAGCCTGATCGCTGCGCTGCAAACAACAGTAAACTCGGAATGACCCCCATTATCTCCCACATTGATTATTGCAATAGTCTCCTAACTGGTCTCCCCAGACTCTCACCACTGTAATCCACTCTGAATGCATCTGTGAGGATACTCTTCCTTGGTAGATGTTCATCGTCTGCAGATACACTCTGTCAGTCCCTCCATTGGTTACCTGTATTCTACCGTATTCAATATAAAATACTTTTACTCACACACAAGGCTATTAACCAAACTACACCAACATACATCACTATGCTTATCTCAAAATATCTCCCAACATAACCTCTTCTCTCTTCACAGGATCTGCTTCTCTCATCCTTACTCATTACTCGCTCCCACTCATGATTGCAGGACTTTCATTGGGCTGCACCCACTCTGTGGAATACCTTCACATACAATAAGACTCTCCTCTATTCTCCAAATCGTTAAGCGTTCCCTGAAAATGTACCTCTTCAGGCAACCGTATTAAATTTTAGAACCACCCATATAACTTTCATAAACCTTCCTATCAAATTGCATCCACTCTGCACAGTCAACAAATATCCTCACATGTCTTCATATCCTTCTACTCGACCCCGGTCCATCATTGCTGTATGACCATATCATACAGCCCACCAAGAACCTTTGCAATCTGGTAGACCACTATGCAATAGATAGCACCTATACTTCTGTATCCATGCCTATTTACCTAAAGATTGTAAGCTTGCAAGCAGGGACTTCTAATCTCCATGATTGTTTTTTCTTAGTTCTTGTTCTGCTCCTTTTCTCTCTACATATGTCCTCCTCAGGTGAGCATGTTACCTCTTTTGACTTACCATAACATCTCTATGCTGATGATACTCAAATCGAACTTTCCTCCCCTCACCCTTGGGATACAACTTCAGTTAGTGGAAGTAGTGAGGAGGTGGAGTCATGAGAGGAGACAGAGAAAGAACAGTCAGAGAGGAAGGAGGATAGCCAGAAGAGGTCACCATCATGCAGAACAAAGGAGTGAAGTATTTGCAGAAGGATCGGGTGGTCCACAGTGTCAAAATCAGCAGAGAGGTCAAGGAGAATAAACAGAGAGTAGTGGCCCTTGGATTTAGCAGAAAGGAGGACATTGCATACTTTTGTGAGGGCAATTTCAGTGGAATGGAGAGGATGGAAGCCAGACTGGAATGGGTCATGCAGAAAGAAAGGCTGTAAGGCGTTTGTAGATATTACGTTCAATTTATTTGGAGAAAAAAGGAAGGAGAGAGATGAGTCTATAGTTGGAGAGAGTGTGTGGATTAAGGATAGGTTATTTAAGAAAATTTAGTGAGAGGAAAAACAGACGGGGTGCATTTTTACAGGAAGTAGAATCCCTCTCCACTGAAGCTAATCCTCTTAATATTAATCATCTGTTTAACTGATTAGAAGCTTTATTAAAAGCTGAAACAAGGCATTGGTTGGATAAGATGATAGTAACCAAGTACTTAAATGAAATTCTATGTGAGATTAACAGGAGACCCCACTAATGCATTTGTCAGAGAACTAAAGGGTTTTCTGGTGGATGCCCTGAACTGTGGTGTAATATCTAGGACTGAATTTAATTATCTTTTAATGCACACCCTATCATTCCCACTTACTATCACCTTCCCAAAATACACAAGTCACACCTTTCTCCCCCTGGTCATCCAATAATTTCTGATGCATGGTCACTCACTTCTAATTTATCACCTTTTGTTGACTTTCACTTACAACCGCATGTTAAATATTTAAAAACAATCATTAGAGATACCACTCAGTTTTTACAGCTAATTAAAGACATAAAATGGCAGGAGGATTACTTACTAGTAAACTGCAATGCCAAATCATTATATTCTAATATTCCACATAAAAAAGTGATAAGTCATTATCTAGCAATAGAGAATACCATGTCTGTGTAACTAAGGCAACTCATCTTGAACTCAATTTAATTCATATTATCACATAATCACTTTATATTTAATGGAAGGCACTTTTTACAGATACACGGCACTGCCATGGGCACCTCCTTTGCCCCACATTTTGCCAACTTGTATATGGGGCACCTATACTGGGTGTGACCCTATTGGGGCGAGACTGGTGCTCTGTGGAAGATATATAGAAGGCCTGTTTATCATATGGAAAGGGGATATTCATTCTGTCACATCATTTGTTAATTTACTTATTACAAACACATTCGGTCTCACGTTTACCAGCACTATTCATGTGTCAGAAATTGCTTTTATGGATATTGCACTACATGCTGGGGCAACCAATGAAAGTCTACATACAAAGACCCACAGAAAAAAGGTTGACTGCAATACTTTTTTGAATTATGCAAGTTGCCATTATAGACCTTGGTTTAACAATATACCTAAGAATCAATTGTTTAGGTTAAAAAGTAATTGGAGACTAATCATTTTGTTAATCAAAGTACTGAATTGACTCAATCTTTTCTTGAACAAGGGCACACTAGATCAATATTGGATGAATCCCTGGAAGATACACGTATAAAGGAAAGAGAGTTATTATAGATGAATACATTATAAATATTGACTGTTCAAAAATATTGAATAATGAACCCATCTTTGGTGGTCATTCCAAGTAGAGCACTCGTGAGGAAGATAAATGTTTTTAGCTTTAGCAGTGTCAGCCATTTTGTTAAGTAGCAGCCATGATGTAGAGAAGCAGAAGTATGCTTCGCTGAGTAAATCATAATAATGCTGACATTTCACTGTTAGTACGTTCTGTGCGAAGCAAGGTCATATCTATAAGTCTTGAAAACATGTCATTAGACAGTCTCTGTGTGTTTAGACTTCTGGTGAAGGACAAGTAGGAGGGTGTCAGCCTGAGAGGAGTTATGAGAAGAGATGCATTATTGTTTTTAAATGTGACGTATATCAAGTATTCATGCAAGTGCCTTTTTCTATATAATGCCTTGCTGAATAAAGTGGAGCCAGTCTCATTTTGGTGGACATAACTGGCGTGTGGTGTCTGCATTCCGGGATTCCCAATCAATTGTTAAACAAAGGATAATGAACAGACAATTGAAGGAGATTGATAGTAGGAGGTTTATCTCTGAAACTCGATAGCTAGTTTTAGCAGATGTGCAAACGCCATGCCGCCGCCCACTGGGGAGTGTATTTTAGCTTAGCAGAAGTGCGAATGCATGTGCAGCCGAGCTCTGCAAAAAACAGTTTGTGCAGTTTCAGAGTAGCTCTGAACCTACTCAGCGCTTGCGATCACTTCAGTCTATTTGTGACTGGATTTGAAGTCATACACCCGCCCAGCGAACGCCCAGCCATGCCTGCATTTTTACAAACACTCCCTGACAATGGTCAGTTGACACCCAGTAATGCCCCCTTCCTGTCACTCTTCTTGCGGCCACCAGTGCGAAAGAAAACTTTACTCAGAACCTGAGCACAACCACAAAGAGCTTTGTACCCGTATGTCGCGCGTGCACATTGTGGGGCATACGCTAGCGCATAAATTCAGTTTTTTTCGCCTGATCACTGCGCTGTGAAAATCAGCAGCGAGCAATCAACTCGGAATAACCCCCCTTATCTCTAAATTTAATAACTCTTCCTATATCATCAAGAAAATGTAAAAAAAAAAATCTATCTACCCTAAAAATGGATAAGATACTTTCAAGCTGTCTGGAAGATGAGACACCATAGCTCCTGGGACCGGACCTGCTACCTCCACAATCACCATAGATCGCTTTGTGATGCCTGTGGCTGCAGCCTCACAGCCTCCCACTAGCACCACAGCAGGTCAGGAGAAGCGCCGCATGGCTGGCAATATGGCTCCGGACGCTGTTGCTGATAAACTCTCCCCTGCATCCAAGAAAAAGGCTGCTGACCCACAGGTACTTCTGCCTCCCAGGTATGCTGCGCACCAGATGCCCCAGTGACATATGGGCATGTAGTAGAGGTCATTAGGGCTTCTATGGACCCCCTTCTCTCCCAGGCTGTGTCCCAGGCTGTGTCTGATATCACACAGCAGCTGCAGCCGCTCACGCAGCGTGTCACTCTTACTGAATCTCAGCTGCATGCTGCTTCCCATGATATAGAAGGGCTGCATCATTCTGTGAAGTCATTGACATCTGAGAATTATCAAATCTGGAATATATTAGACAACATCAAAAATTGTTAAGATCTGGTTATCATGTGGGTCCATCGTGTTGGACCTGTTCCTACTCCTAACAGACCGCGACTGCAGGGAACTTTATTTCACTGCTTGAACAATCTCCACAAGGTGGCGTTTTGGTCTGCTTCACGTAGAGTGAAAAATATTCAATGAGAAGGGAACAAGTTTTATATTTTTCAGGACTACTCTGTGGAGCTGACTAGGGCCCGGAAAATCCTTTTCACCCATATGCACGCAGCTTGTATCAGAGGGACGCAAATTTGGTCTGTTATTCCCCACCCGCTTACACCTATATGAGGGGACTTCTCACAAAGACTTACTGTCGCCAGCTGATGCCACTGCCTACCTACACCACCTCGCTGGCACAAATCACTCTGACATATCAAATGCACCCACAACATCAACCTGCCACGCTATTATCTCTAATATTATTGTTAATGCCTGCATTAGTTTATTAAGTTGATATCCGAAATGAGAATCTTGCTCTCAACTGCCTTCATCATGGTCCCAGATATACGACCTCTTCCACCTGTTCTATTATATCCTTGGAACCTTTCATCCTGTTTACTAACAGATTGCAAACTCCATATTTTCTTTCTGACTCTGATATGTTGCTCATTGATTTTTTCATACTCTCATATCCCAGAAATGTCTCTCATATGGTTCTTAATAGGCAACTTGAATTACTGTTTCTTGTTCAATATTGGTTTTTATTGCCAATTTACACCATTGTTTAGCAGCTCCTCCCGGAGTATTGATTACCTATATCTTCAATGTTTGTATTTTTATTATTATTATTTTCTTTAGGTTTGTCCATACAGCGGGGTGGCCGGACGGAGCCACCTACCTATTTATCCAGTCACTAGCATCCGTGCAAGAGCTGTGTGCAATATTCTCGCTCCTGCATGTCTGCTAGCTGAAGGATTATGGCTGGTTTAATCGTATTGTACTTACTTATATTGCCATTACTCATGCATAGCCGTCTACATATGCTGATCTCTTCCTCTCCTACCTACCGCTCCCTCCTTTGTATTGTCTCTCTCCACCCCCTCCCCCTCCGCCCTCCTTTACTTTATGCTGAGACTGATTTCTGTACTGATTTTATCTAATTACGGTTCTAGTACCATTGTTTTGCACTCTCTTCTGTGTAAATGACTGATCTAATAGTGGGGTAATCGAATGTAGGTTGTTTTAACTCACCAGCTAAACGACACAAAGTACTTCTTTATCTTACTAAGCAGAATGTGGACCTGGCGCCGATGCCGTTTCTTGCACACAGCGCTAAAAGTTACGGCACTGATGTAATGTATATGCTGCAAATGTGTACTCCAAGTCCTTTTTTCAAATGCTGCTTGTGAAATTGTGCCCACTTCTTTCTGACCCGCTAATTTTAAGTGGTGACTTAATTTTGGTTTCTTCCCCCTACTTAGACCATTCTCACGCACCTGCCCATTCTCTCATTTTACCAAAATTAGCGGTCCCTCTGTTGGCTGAGAGGTTGCAGGTGGTAGATATTTGGAAGGCACTTCACTCAATTGACAAGGAATACACATGCTTATCCACAGCTCATCACACTCTCTCAAGAATAGATTATATTTTACTTTCACACTGCCTCCTACCACAACTCACATGTTCTCACATTGAGACTATAGCCCTCTCAGATCATGCTTTAGTCAAGGCTGCCTTTCACTTTCAAGACACCTCCTGCTCCCCCAAACTGTGGAGATTCCCCTCCTATCTTGCAAATTCTCTCAAATTCCAACAATGCTTAGAGCCCGCCTGGGAAACCTACAGGATAAATTATTTGGCCAATTTGGACAGTGATCCCATTCTGTTTTGGATGACAGCAAAAGCAGTCCTTTGGGGTGATATTATTTCCTATGCCTTCAACACAAACAAAAAATATTCCTCCCAATACCTGGAATTTCAGAGGACCTTGACGGCAGCCTTTTAGCTGTACAGAGCATCCCTAACCCCCCATTCTAGACTATTATACACTGAAGCTAAAACACATTTTGATGAATTTCTGAAGTCTATGGGGGATCAATATATTTTCTCTGTGAATTATAGATATTATAAATTCGGTAATAAAGCAATAAATCTGCACAATGGCACCTGCCCCCCCCCCACCCCCCAATTGTGGCTCGCCCATTACGCACCTCTTCAGGTGCTATGACTACTAGCAATAAGGAAATCTCTGAAGTGATGAAACTATTCTATCAGGAATTATACACCACCACTACGACTCCCCATCCCACTGCCCCCATGATAGCTCACCCTGGTCCCAAACATTCTGGAACACAACTTCCTCCATCCATGGTCCAGACTCTCCTTGATCCTATTACTCTTCTAGAAGTTAAGCAAGTTATTGGTCAATTTAGTCATGACAAGGCACCGGGCCCAGATGGTTTCAGTGCAGATTTTTATAAAATCCTTCTTCCTCAATTAGGTGATACCTTGGTGAGGGTACTGAATACCTTGCTGTCTCCTACATCTCTCCCTCCCCACTTTAACATGGCCATCCTTAAAATTCCCCTGAAACCTGGTAAAGATCTCTCACTCCCTGGTTCCTACCGCCCCATATCGCTCCTGAATTTTGACTACAAATTGCTCACAAAGATCATTTTGGATCGCATTAAAGTACTGCTTCCCCATATTATACATAGAGACCAGACCGGATTCATAGCGGGGTTACACTCTGAAATTAATATTCATCGGGTACTCTCAGCAATATATTATGCTAATACCTTGTCTCCCACTAACCTCCCCCTCATACTCTTCCTAGATGCTGAAAAATCATTCAGTATGGTTGAATGGGCTCACCTCTTCCATACCCTCTCCTGATTCGGATTGGCAGACACCTTAATTAACCTCCTCAAGTTGCTGTACTCTACCCCTCAAACTCAGGTATCTTGTAATGGAATTCTCTCCTACCCTTTCACCATTGGCAGGGGCACGAGTCAAGGGTGTCCCCTTTCCCCTCTACTCTTTGTGATTGCCTTGGAGTCTCTGGCGATCACTTTGAGACTGTCAAAAAACTTTTCAGGAATACTAGTTGGTGGTGTTGACCTGCGTCTCGCTCTCTTTGCAGATGATATGTTATTATTTGTTTCTAATACAACCACATCTCTTCCTGAAAATCTAGGACTGATTGGAGCTTTTGGGAACAGAGTGAGATACAGGATTAACATCGCCAAATTGGAACTTCTTCCATTGGGTGCTTCATCCCATACCTTTCCTGACCATCTCCCTAATATCTCTTTTAAGGTCACCTGAACAAAAATTACCTACCTAGGAATTCAGATTCCATCTGATCTCTCCAGACTGTACTAGGAAAATGTCACTCCCCTATTTGTATCACTGCGTTATTGGACAGTTGGAAGTTGCTTCCCCTATCTTTATTAGGGAGGTTGGCTGTACTACAAAGTATAGTTTTTCCAAAATTATTTTATCTCATGCCAATGCTCCTTATTGGCCTTTCTAAATGAGATATATTATACATGCAAAAAAATATGTCCAGATTTTTATGGAAAGGTAAAAAATTGTTTGTAGCTTCAGACAAATTTATGGCTCCAAAATCGTGTGTGTGTGTGTGTGTGTGTGTGTGTGTGTGTGGGGGGGGGGGGGGGGGGGTGAGGGGGGGTGTGTGATCGGTATTCCAAATTTTGCTTCTTACTCCCTGTTCCGCTGTGCTGCTGATTGGATGTTTAATAGAGATCTTTTCCCAGTCCCACTCTTAGATGAAGCCCTTTTTCATACTTACTCAACAAGTGCTCTTTTATTATCCAAGGCTACGTTCATCCCGACTCACATACTTCATAATCCTCTCTTTCATGATATTTATTATGCATGGATCACACTACATAGGAAATTTCACTGTACTTCCCACACCTCACTTTGTATCTCATAATGGGGTAATGTTCGCTCCCTCTCTTACCAATTCCAACTTTCATGTCTGGAAGAAGGGTCTGACGGATTCCTCAAAGGTCTTTGATCCTTGAGGTGTTTTTCTCCTGTTCTCGGATCTTTGAGATAAATATAATCTCCCTTCTTCACATTTTTTTATGTACCTGCAAATTCATCATTATCTGGGATCTACCAATCATAACCACAAATCACTTTGTGACAACTCCAATTCACTGAATCCCATACTAGTATCCCTGAATGTGCATAAATCAGGCGCTACACATATTCAATGGCTTTACTCTATTTTAACATCAGCCTCTACAGATGTAAGATGGGATAAACTCCTGCAACAATGGCAACAGGATCTACCTTATATTTCTGTCCAATAACTCCTCAGTAGTAATTATATGCTTGCAATGAAATGGTTAGCTTCCTTATACTTGCAAGAGGTTCACTTGCACACTCTGCAAAGAGCATATATCTCCCCAGCCCAACATGCCAGATTCCATCTGACCGAATCTGGAGAATGCCCCAAATGCCAGATACACACTGCTACCTTTTATCACATGTTTTGGGAGTTTGGCCTAATTTGTATCTTCTGGCATAAATTGGCCTCATTTGTTAATCAACTACTCTTGTTAATCAACTACTCGGATTATGGGTTAGAGCGACTCCTTTGCATGTCTGTGCACCAACTTTAATGACTGGGACCTAGGCCCCTCACGACACCGCGGCTCCCGTTCCTGACAGTATTGGTCACTGTATCTAAGAAAATTATATTATCACATTGGCTATCAGCTTCTTCCCCAAAGATGGCGGAAGTTCACGGGAAGCTTTCACACATTCTATATTTTTATAGGAAATCAGCCCAAGTCAACATAGAAGTGGGTGTAAAATCCTTCTACAAAAAGTGGAGCATGTACATAGATTCCCATGATCAGGCCACACAGACCCACATATTTACAGTATTTGAAAATACAGAATGGTTTCTTCATAGAAGACTATTAGAAGATTCCACTCTTTGACCCCCCCTTCCTCCTTTACGGTTCACTAGTTCTCTCTGGGCTTATGTTCCTCCTACTCCTATTATTTTGGCATTTCTGTCTATATTCATGATGTCATTGGTACTAATGTATTATCCTTCTTATGTCCCAGCCCTCCCCCATGTGTGCCCCCCTGCCTACCCTTCCCATTTGTTCCTTTTTCTCATAACTCTAGGTTCGCAGATTATTATTTTTTTGCATTGGTTCACATCGCCTTCTTTACACTATAACAAGATATGTTCATATCTCTATTTTTCTCAAACGCTCTATATGACTATTTCATGGCCATGTATATCTATTATCTGTTTTTCTTTGTATATTTTGTTTTAAAATCAAATAAACAGATTTAACAAAAAAAAAGGATGAATAACCTACAAAACTATTTATCACCTAGTTATTTTGAAATATCTCAGGATCCCCCAATTAGTGGTCTGAGAGAACAAAATGAAGTTCTCACTAGAAATGGTTGCTATAAATGTATGAAATCTAGCTTTGTCACCTGTAAGTGCATAACACATGGTAAAGATCAGTTCTCATCTTCTAGGGATGATGTAATGTTAAGTTTGAAGTGACAAGCCATATTAACTGTCAAACTACTTTTGTGGTTTATTTGTTATCTTGTGGTTGTGGGCTTCAATATGTGGGTAGAACCACCATATCCCTAAACACTAGGTTCCTTGAACATAGAAGACTCATTCAAAAGAAATCAAATAAACATAGTGTTCCCAGACATTGGTGATATGGAAACCCTATCTATACATGGAATAGAACATATGGGTAAGACATCAAAGGAGGGTGACAGATTCAGTCGACTTTGTAAAAGGGAGGCCAATTGGATATGTACCCTAAAAACTCTCTTTCCACTGGGTCTTAATGAGAACATCGAGATGAATAATATCTGACTAGCCCTCTATAAATGCATCCCATATTATTAATATATGTATGACTTATTAATATATTCCTAGTAAATTGTTTCTATTCCTAGCGCCCCATCTGGGGTGATATTGTCCATCTATAGCTAGAATAAACCATTGTAGTTCACCTAATGAGAACATAAACTTTTTTTGATGATTGCATATACTTTTATTCTTTATAAATATGATCCTCTATATCATTAGTGTCTCTAATTTTGTTTCCTTAAAGTGGCCTAATAATACATAAATATATTGGTAACTTCTGGTTCGGCCCTATAAAGGGTTTTATTTTGTTTTGATCTATATCTGTATATGTACTTCTATGGTTTAATACCAAATTACTGTAGTAATTCTCTTGAATTGATGAATTGGCGGTCTGAGTTTCTATTCATATAATTTATGCATGGTTGTTTCAGTTTGTCGCCATACTTGTATGTGTGACCCAGATGCTCAGGTTCATATATTTATGTGTGGTTGTATACACATGTAGGTTATATACCCTTTTTGTCCGTAGTACATATATTGTCTACGGACATTTGTTCTTTGTCTAACATTCAAATTTCACTACATTTTTTGGAACTGGCTAAAGTTCATGTTAAGCTTGTGTAGATTAATAATTTCCCCTCTATATAGATGGATTCACTTTTTTGTATTAGCCATATAATATTTGAAGGTTATTATCTTTCATGTGAAAATGAAGTTAGCTATCCATCCATACCTGTGGTGCATTTAAGTTTTTGTGCACAGTATATATATAGTAGTAGGACAGTGCATAATTCTGCTGACCACCAGTATATAATATAAAGCAGTACGGTACAGTAGGCCACTGCTCTACCTACCTCTGTGTCTCAAGTATACTTTCCATCCATACCTGTGGTGCATTTGAGTTTTTGTGCGCAGTATATATATATATATATATATATATATATATATATAGTAGTAGGACAGTGCATAATTTTGCTGATCACCAGTATATAATATATAGCAGTACAGTACAGTATGTCTATTTCTATCTGTAGGTCTCTATAAAACTTTAGGTTCCTTATATAAAAATAACTAAAAATAAAAAGAGATTTTCATACTCTTTTATATAATAGTAATAATACAAATACAGTTGCAAGAAAAAGTATGTGAACCCTTTGGAATTTCTTGGATTTGTGCATAAATTGGTCATAAAATATGTTCTGATCTTCATCTAAACCACAAAAATAGACAAACACAGTTTGCTGAAACTAATATCACACAAACAATGATATGTTCTCATGTTTTTATTGAACACACCATGTAAACATTCACAGTGCAGGGTGGACAAAGTATGTGAACCCTTGGATTTAATAACTGGTTGACCCTTCTTTGGCAGCAATAACCTCAACCAAACTTTTCCTATAGTTGCATATCAGACCTGCACTATGGTCAGGGGGAATTTTGGACCATTCCTCTTTACAAAACTGTTTCAGTTCAGCAATATTCTTGGGTTGTCTGGTGTGAATCGCTCTCTTGATGTCATGCCACAGCATCTCAATCAGGTTGAGGTCAGGACTCAGGCTGGGCCACTCCAGAAGGCATATTTTCTTCTGTTTAAGCCATTCTGTTGTTGATCTACATCTGTGCTTTGGGTCATTGTCTTGTTGCATCATCCATCTTCTGTTGAGCTTCAATTGGTGGACAGAGGGCCTTAAGTTCTCCTGCAAAATGTCTTGATAAACTTGGGAATTCATTTTTCCATCGATGATAGCAATCTGTCCAGGCGCTGAGGCAGCAAAGCAGCCCCAAACTATGATGCCCCCTTCACCATACTTCACAGTAGGGATGAGGTTTTGATGTTGAGGTGCTGTGCCTTGTTATCTCCACACATTGTGTTGTGTGTTCTTCCTTCCAAACCACTCAACTTTAGCTTCATCGGTCCAGAAAATATTTTGCCAGTAGTGCTGTGGAACATTTTGGTGCTCTTTTGCAAACTTAAAACATGAAGCAATGGTTTTTTTTGGACAGCAGTGGCTTCCTCCGTTGTATCCTTTCATGAATTCCATTCTGGTTCAGTGTTTTACGTATGGTAGATTAGTCAACAGAAATGTTAGCATGTTCCAGAGATTTATGTAAGTCTTTAGCTGACACTCTAGGATTCTTCTTCACCTCATTGAGCATTCTCCATTATGCTCTTGCAGTCATCTTTACAGGATGCACAATCCTACGGAGAGTAGCAACAGTGCTGAACTTTCTCCATTTATAGAAAATTTGTTTTACTGATGAACATCAAGGCTTTTAGAGATTCTTTTGTAACCCTTTCCAGCTTTATGCAAGTCAACAATTCTTAAACGTAGGTCTTCTGAGAGCTCTTTTCTGCTAGGCATGGTTCACATCAGGCAATGCTTCTTGAGAATTGCAAACTCAAAACTGGTGTGTATTTTTAATAGGGCAGGGCAGCTTTAACCAACAACTCCAATCTCGTCTCATTTATTGGACGCCAGGTTGGCTGACTCCTGACTCAAATTAGCTCTTGGAGAAGTCATTAGCCTAGGGCAGGGGTGGGGAACCTTTTTTCTGCCGAGGGCTATTTGGATATTTATAAAATCCTTCGGAGACCATACAAAAATTCTCAACGTAAAAAATTACCCTGCCCCCCAGTAGGCCTGCCAAAAAAATGGGTGTGGCCAGTTAAAATGGGACGTGATACACATATTCCCCCAATAGTGCGGTGCCAGATCCACAATTGCCCCACAGTGCCAGGTATACAAATGCCCCCACAGTGCCAGGTATACAAATGCCCCTCACAGTGCAAGGTATACAGATGTTCCCACAGTGTCAGGTATACAGATGCCCCCACAGTGCCAGGTATACAAATGCCCCTCACAGTGCCAGGTATACAGATGCCCCCACAGTGCCAGGTATACAAATACCCCTCACAGTGCCTGGTATACAGATGCCCTCCCCCCTCCCCTCTCCCCTCCGTGCTACTTACCGTGCTCCTGTTGGCGGGACATGGAGGAGAGTGCGGATATGTTGGGCGGCGACATGTAGGACTTGAAACCAGCCGCCGGTTTGAGAGCCAATCAGAGCTCGCGGACTGGCAGCCGTGGCTCCTGATTGGCTGCCGGTCCACGAGCTCTGATTGGCTCATGGACCGGCGGCTGGTTTTAAGTACTACACGCCGCCGCTCTCACCCGACAGCCGCGCTCTTCTCCCTGTTCTGACAGCTGAGACACGCTGCCGCCGGACTGAGCGGCAGCGTGTCTCACTGACACAAGCTGGTGGGCCGGACCAAACAGATTCGCGGGCCATATACGGGCCCACTGGCCTAGGGGTTCACATACTTTGTCCACCCTGCACTGTGAATGTTAACATGGTGTGTTCAATAAAAACATGAGAACATATAATTGTTTGTGTGGTATTAGTTTCAGTAGACTGTGTTTGTCTATTGTTGTGACTTAGATGAAGCTCAGAACACATTTTATGACCAATGTACAGATGTAGCCACCTTTATCTTGACTGGCTAAGGCATTTGTCCTGATCGAGCATACGCAGTGTACCAGGGCGTAGGGAGGCGCGCCTAGTCAAAGAGAGGCGTACCTAATCGCACGGAGGCAGAAAGAGCGTTTGGCATTACCTTTACGTGTAATACCTGCGATCATCCACCAGATGTCTCTTTTTACAATCACCATGCGTGTGGTCTCCTGTAAAATACAATACTGAAATATATAATAAGGACTACTTTACTAAGGCATCTCATTACGCTGAATACAGTAAATACTCATTACGCTGCATTATTTAATACAGTAAATACTCATTACGCTGCATTATTTAATATAGTATATACGGTACAGACGCAAATAGTACAGCATACAGTATATGATCTATCTACAGTACTTTATGAATATGTGAGCGTCCAAGTCTCGCAGACAAAACAACATAAAACCAGCAGTGTACACTGTCGCAAATGGACGTGTTATAAGTTCACTATTGCCTCTTGAGATTAGGAATTTTGTACAGTATGTTAGCATCCTAATCCCACAGCCATTACAGCATAATCAAAACCAATGGATTTATTCATCTGTCTGCGGCGAAGTGGTGAAGTGTTCCACTTCCTATACTCAGAGTCCCAGGTTCGATTCCTAAATTACGAATGCATGTTAGTTTTTTCCAGACACTTTATTATTTTTTTTATTCACATAAACCAGGGCAAAGCTGCAGGAGCGGTTCTGTTGAGGTTCTATGCACCGTACAGCACACATACAATTCTGTAGCAGGGCAGACTCAATAGAAATGGCTACCACCTATGACACCTTGCCCCACGGAGGCCCTAGGCTATGGAACAAGTAAAAGTGCAGATTTTGCAGGCTATGGGGCAATGCTGAAGGAGTGTCACAATCCCTTTGCTACAATACACAGGGGCGATAGGAATAAGCAAGGTTTATGCACATTATGGTACACCGGACTCGATCGCATAGCGCACCTGCAAAATGGCCGCTGCCCCTGAACCCCCACCATGTGGCAGGCAGCGCTTGGATATGGAGTGAGAGATGGCATAAGTTTTGCAGGCTACAGGGCAATGCTGAAGGAACGTCACAATCCCCTAGCCAAAATACACAGGGGCGATAGAGATAAGCGAGGTCTATGCACATTGCGTTACACCGGGCTCCATCGCATAGCAAACTGACAAAACACAAGTTTTACATAAAGCAGGGCAAAGCTGCAGGAAAGTTTCTACTGTCAAGGTTCTATGCACTGTACGGTACACATACAATTCTATAGCAGGGCAGACTTAATTAAAATGGCTACCGCATGTGACTCCTAGCTCCATGGAGGTATTCGGCTATGGAGCAAGTAACAGCACAGATTTTGCAGGCTACGGGCCAATGCTGAAGGAGCGTCAGAATCCCCTTGCTAAAATACACAGGGGAGATAGGGATAAGCGAGGTCTATGCACATAACGATACACCAGACCCCATCGCATCACAAAGTAACAAAATGTACGAGGCATGTGAACCCCTGCCTTGTGGCAGCATTCATCTATGGAGCGAGCAATGTCATAGGTTTTGCAGGCTACGGGGTAATGCTGAAGGAGCGTCAGAATCCCCTAACTAAAATACACAGGGGTGATAGGGATAAGCGAGACCTATGCACATAACGATACACTGCAATTTTCCCCATGGTTTTGAATATGCCTTTTTTTTAACACAATATTTTCCACTGCCTCGGCCTACCCCCATCCCACTTTCCCCTTCCCCCCTGGGAGCCTGCAAAGTACATGCAGTAGACAGGGATGGAGTTTTGATCAGGTTACAAGATGTGCAACAGTATACTACCGTATGTAGGAAAATCCCCCGCCCACTCTGATTTATGTGAAACCTGTGTGAGCCCTTCCACTGAATGTATAACAAAGAAAAAAAAATAATAAGAAAGTGAATGTTACAGGAACACATTAAAAAAAGGTTGGCACTTCCTTCCCATTAGTGTTGGTTTATGCCTCAGGGGACTCGGACGCTAATACCTGTATGTCAAAAGCACGGTATTTTCCACCGCCTCTCCCTACCCCCATTACCTACTCCCCTGGGAGCCTGAACAGGTCATGTAGTGGACAGGGAGGGAGTTCAGGTCAGATACAATACACAAATGCCGATGATCTACAGTATTGTGTTGCTCAGTTAGTTGCGTCGGAATACACTAATTTATACTCATTACTGCTGTGTATTTGTATATGGCGGAATGAATCGATGCTGCAGATTTAATTTAATTTACGTGAAACCTGTGTGCACCCTTTCATTGAATGTATAACAAAGAAAACAAATAATAAAGTGAATGTCACGGGAACATATAAAAAAAAAAGTTTGGCACTATGGGACTCAAATCTGGGACTCTCAGCGTGGGAGGTGGGAGCCTTCATTGCTAGGTTGTTATGGAAGGAGAGACAATTAGCTACCAGAGGGTACCAACCCTTAAGTTTCTGTGACCCCCCCACAAGGCTCATGGCAAGCATCGGAACCCATGGTGTGTCTGAATTAACGGGCCCATTATAATCTATGGGAAAATTGGTCCACTTTGCGTACTGATATCTCTGGTTCTGGGTGTCCCAGAGTCTCAGGACTGGTACCATACAAAAGAGGAGACTCTTACCTTTTGGGGCAGACCAAACACTAGTTTATGTGAAACTGGAAAGGGAAACGGGAAGCAACCATGTATAGGGACCCCTCCAGTTGTCCGCCTAGCTTGCACAGGATGCAGGGTTTCTGGACAGAAATGCTAAGCATGGTCATTTGACATCCAGGAACATAGGGAGGAGGTGTTATCTCTCTCCACACTTGCCACTGTACGTTACAAGCTGTTCGTGCTAATTAGTACACTAGTAGAACATACTGTACAGAGATACTAAGTACAGTGATTTGGCATCCAGGAACTTAGGGAGAAGCTTTAACCTCTCTCCATTGTAATCTTTCTAAGTATAATGTAGAGAGATAAAAGCTCCTCCCTAAGTTTCTGGATGCCAAATTACCGTCCTTAGCATCTCTGTACAGTATGTTTTACTAGTGTACTAATTAGCACGTACAGCTTGTAACGTACAGTGGCAAGTTCAATCTTTCTATGTATAATGAAGAGAGATAAAAGCTCCTCTGTAAGTTCCTAGATGCCAAATCACAGTCCTTAGTATATCTGTACAGTATGTTCTACTAGTGTACTAATTAGCTTGAACAGTTTTTAGCTGGATGCCAAATCACCGTACTTAGTATCTCTGTACAGTATGTTCTATTAGGGTGCTAATTAGCACGAACAGCTTGTAACGTACAGCGGCAAGTTTAATCTTTCTATGTATAATGGAGAGAGATAAAAGCTCCTCCCTAAGTTCCTGGATGCCAAATTACCGTACTTAGTATCTCTGTACAGTATGTTCTATTAGGGTACTAATTAGCTGTTCATGCTAATTAGTACCCTAATAGAAAATACTATACAGAGATATTAAGGATGGTGAATTGGCATCCAGGAACACACTGAGGAGTTTTTATCTCTCTCCATTATACATAGAAAGATAAAATTTGCCGCTGTACGTTATAAGCTGTTTGTGCTAATTAGCACACTAGTAGAACATACTGTACAGAGATACTAAGTACCGTGATTTGGCATCCACAAACTTAGGGAGGAGCTTTTATCTCTCTCCATTATACTTAGAAAGATTACAATGGAGAGAGATTAAAGCTCCTCCCTAACTTCGTAGATGCCAAATCACTGTACTTAGTATCTCTGAACAGTATGTTCTACTAGTGTACTAATTAGCATGAACAGCTTGTAATGTACAGTGGCAAGTGTAATTTTTCTAAGTATAATGGAGAGAGAGAAAACTCCTCCCTATGTTCCTGGATGTCAAATTACCATGCTTAGCATTTCTGTACAGTATTTCCTATCTAGCCAGATACACTGCATCCTGTGCAAGCTGGGCGGACAACTGGATGGGACCCGATACACGGTTGCTTCCCATTTGTTAGGATCTCTTGCTCTGTGCTGCCACGTCGCCATGGCAACCGGGAGGCAAGTGTTAGCGAAGTAACCCGAGCGCAACTGATACTCCGGTCCGGGTTTTTACTGTGCAGTGGTTACAGGCTCTGTGCAGGGCAGGGAATCCGGCGCTGGTTTTGTGCTCACAGTCTGTGAGGTCTGAGTGGGGCTCCACCTGCTATATAAACCATCCTCTCAGGCTAGGCAAATGCTGCTGAATCTTTGTTTGATAGTCAGTTCCAGAGAGTTAGCTAGTACTGTGTGACCTTGTATTTACTTGTTGCTTACTGCAAATAGGCCTTGGGATTCGGTACTTCATTCTGCCAATCCGGACATAGCAGTAAGACTGGAGTCAGTTGTTTAACCTGCTGGGGTTCTTTTGCTATTCTGTGAACCCAGCAGGTTTGCGGCTGTACTCTGAGACCTGCTTGCTTAATCCTCCCTCACTGTGCAGGGCGTCCAGGTGTCAGTTTAGTGGCAGTAAGCTGAACCTGTGCCCTGCAAGTGGGGGTTAGGATTGTGGATACTCTCCTTGTGTCTATATTTCTATCTCTGACCAAGGAGTTTATTCCCACACCCGTTGGTAACCCTTTGGGGTTTTTTCTGTTGCTCTTAGCAACATCATTTCGGGTGCTCCACATGTTAAATCACTACATCTCGCTTCATTGTCCGCTCTATTCCATCTGAGCATTCCTGACACTAGGGAGACACCCAGTTCCTGAGTCTTTAGGCTACTCCAATCACTTTGTGTTTATTAGTTATTCCATCACCTTCTGTGTATGTTATGTTATACTGTCTTTGAGTTTGTTTGCTTCGCATCACTCTATGTTCATACACCGGTATACTCCTGTTAGCACTGGTGTGCGTAACATATTCAGCAGCCCTTTCTCCTGTTGAAATTTTGTGGGAATATGGAGCATACCCCTCAAAATACTTTGCAACAGGTGGTCCATCAGATCGACAATTTAATGAGATGTCCATTAAAATGAACACTCTGCAGGCCGCTAGCAGAGCCCCCGCAGCAACAGCGGCAAGTTCAGGGGTTAAGGAGCTGAAAGAAAATCTCCCGGATCGTTTTTCTGGAGATCGTTCGCAGTTCTTTTGTTTCAAGGATAGCTGTAAGCTATATTTCAGGCTTAGGCCCCAGTCTTCTGGGTCGGAGATTCAGCGGGTGGGCATGGTGATTTCCTTGCTACAAGGAGACCCACATGTCTGGGCATATGGGTTGCAGCCTGACTGTACATCGCTTAAAAGTGTTGATGCTTTTTTTTATGGCACTGGGCATTTTGTATGATGACTCTGACAAGATGGCTTCAGCCGAGCCTCAGATTACGGTCCTTAAGCAAGGGGGCCGGCCAGCTGAGGTTTATAGTACGGAGTTTCGGAGGTTGGCTCATGATACCCAGTGGAATGACCCAGCTCTGAGAAACCAGTACCGAAGGGGCCTTTCTGACCAGATAAAGGACCAACTGGTACAATATCCCTCGCGTGATAGCTTAGATAAGCTCATGCAATTATCCATCCGGGTGGATAGACGGCTGAGAGAGCATAGGCTTGAAAGGGAGACCGTAGTTTCCTTTTTTCCCAAGGTAACCTCAGACTCTGAGGAATATTCCGAAGAGCCTATGCAGATTGGGGCTACCCGCCTCTCCTCGCGTGAGAAGACACGGAGGAGACAGCAGGGTTTGTGTTTGTACTGTGGGAATAAAGGTCATGTTGTAGTATCATGCCCAGAAAAGCCGGAAAACTTCAGGGCCTGAGGGTGATGGGAAATATCCTGTCAGGCCAGAAGTCAGAATTTCCCAAAAATACTTTTCTCATACCGGTGACTTTGGAGATCCTCGGCCAAACTGTCAAGACTGAGGCCTTTGTTGACAGTGGGGCCGATGGGGTTTTTATGGACCGTCAATTCGCCCTGGAATACTCTGTTCCCTCAGTACCTTTGGCATCGGAGATTGAGATCTGTGGGTTAAACGGGGAACCATTGTCCCAGGGTACAATTACCTCCTGCACCAGCCAAATTCCTTTGCTTATTGGAGCCACACACTCTGAAAAATTGTCTTTCTATATGACTGTCTGTTCTTTTGGCCCATTGGTTTTGGGGTTACCCTGGTTAAGGGCCCATAACCCTCAATTTGACTGGGCCTCTGGGGAGATTCTTAGTTGGGGTAGTGATTGTTTCAGGAGTTGCTTGAGCCTTCCAGTCAGGCTCTCGCAGCTAAGTTTGCCAGGATTGCCAGGATGTTATGCAGATTTTGCGGATGTGTTCTCCAAAAAAGTTGCGGAGGTACTACCTCCCCATCGCCCCTATGACTGTGCCATTGATTTGTTACCGGATGCTAAGCTTCCCAAGAGCAGGTTGTACTCCCTGTCACGTCCTGAGACTCAGGCTATGGCAGAGTACATTCAGGAGAACTTGGCTAAGGGATTTATCAGACCCTCACAGTCCCCAGTTGGGTCGGGGTTCTTCTTCGTGGGTAAAAAGGATGGTTCGTTGCGACCCTGCATCGACTTCAGGGAATTGAACCGTATCACGATTAAAAACTCGTACCCACTGCCTCTCATTTCGGATTTGTTTGACCAGCTTCGTACTGCCACCATTTTTTCTAAGATTGACCTACGCGGTGCTTACAATCTAATCCGAATAAGAGAGGGGGATGAATGGAAGACTGCCTTTAATACCCACTCAGGGCATTATGAATATTTGGTTATGCCTTTTGGGCTCTCTAATGCCCCGGCAGTCTTCCAGGAATTCATGAACGATGTGCTCAGGGAATATTTGGATAGATTCTTAGTTGTTTATCTAGATGACATCCTAATCTTCTCCCATTCCCTGGAGGAACATCGGAAGCATGTACGCTTAGTCCTCCAGAAACTCAGAGACCACCAGCTTGGGGCGAAGCTGGAGAAGTGCGAATTTGAAGTCCAGCAAATCGCATTTCTAGGGTATATTATCTCCTCAGAAGGTTTCCAAATGGAGGGTTCTAAGGTACAGGCAGTCCTGGATTGGGTGCAGCCCACAGTTTGAAGGCGCTTCAGCGTTTTCTGGGCTTTGCGAATTTTTATAGACGATTTATCGCTGGATTTTCATCTATAGTGGCCCCCTTGTTGGCACTCACTAAGAAAGGGGCGGATGTTGCTCACTGGTCTTGTGAGGCCAAAGCGGCCTTTGCCCGTCTCAAAAGGGCATTTGTCTCGGCCAAGGTGCTGCGACACCCAGATCCAGAGCGTCCTTTTGTGGTGGAGGTGGATGCCTCCGAGATAGGTATTGGGGCAGTGCTCTCTCAGATGGGGGTGTCTGATAATCGCCTTCATCCCTGTGCTTACTTTTCCCGTAAATATTCGTCTGCCGAGATGAATTATGATGTGGGTAACCGGGAATTGTTGGCTATAAAGGATGCACTCGGGGTGTGGAGACACTGGCTTGAGGGGGCTAATTTTGTGGTCTCAATTCTCACCGACCATAAGAATCGGGCATATTTAGAGTCAGCGAAGCGGCTCAATGCCAAGCAGGCACGATGGGCTTTGTTTTTTGCTCGCTTTAATTTTTTGATAACATATCGCCCTGGGTCAAAAAACATCAAGGCTGATGCGCTCTCACAGAGTTTTGCCCCAGTCCAAGAGACCACCGAGGAGCCATTGCCCATTGTGTCCCCATCATGTATTAAAGTGGGCATTACCCAGGACCTCTTGTCATTAGTCCTTAGAGCACAGGAGCATGCTCCTCCAGACCTTATGGTAGGTCTCTTGTTTGTGCCTCCTAGGTTAAGACAGCGAGTGTTCCTGGAATTCCATGCCAAGAGGTCGGCAGGGCATCCGGGTATTGCCAGAACTCGGGAGTTGCTGTCTAGGGCAGTGTGGTGGCCCTCGGTGGCTAGGGATGTGGATCAGTGGGTTCGGGCATGTGACGTTTGTGCCCAAAATAAAACTCTTAGAGGGATTCCTGTCGGCACATTACATCCACTCTCTATTCCATCTAAGCCATGGACCCACATTTCCATGGATTTTGTGGTGGACTTGCCCAAATCCTCGGGGATGACAGCCATTTGGGTTGTCGTTGACAGGTTTTCAAAGATGGCGCATTTCGTTCCACTGGTTGGGTTGCCATCGGCCAGACGCCTGTCTGAGTTATTTATGCAGCATGTTGTGCGCCTCCACGGGTTGCCACTTGATGTGGTCTCTGACCGTGGATCCTAGTTTGTGGCCAAATTCTGGAGAGCATTTTGTTCTGATCTCCAGATTTCTGTGAGCTTGTCGTCAGGCTAGCATCCACAGTCTAATGGGCAGACTGAGAGGGTGAACCAGTCCTTGGAGCAGTTCCTCAGGTGTTATGTCTCCAAGTGTCATACTGACTGGGTTGCTCATCTGTCCATGGCGGAGTTTGCCTATAACAACGTGGCTCACTCTGCTACAGGGATCTCTCCCTTCCTAAGGCCAATTCTTTTGACCCCCTGGATTCCACGCCTGGTGGTTCCTCTGTGGTTTCGGCCCTTAGGGGTATTTGGAGGAAAGTGAAGAAAGCCCTTGTGTCTGTCTCATTAGTGACCAAAAGGGTTTTTGATAAGCGGAGAAGACCCTCCAGCTTCAAATTAGGAGACTTCGTCTGGTTGTCCACCAAGAATTTGAAGTTGAGACAGCCATCTCATAAGTTAGGTCCCCGGTTCATCGGCCCTTATAAGATCACCTGGGTTATCAATCCGGTGGCATTTCAGTTAGATCTGCCCCGTTCATTGAGTATCAATAAAACATTTCATTGTTCCCTTTTAAAACTGGCGGTTAGTAATCCTTCTTCCAGTGGAAGACCTTCTCCTCTTCTGATACGGGGTCAGAGGGAGTTTGTGGTTGAAAGGGTTCATGACTCCAAGATGGTTCATGGTCGGCTGTCATTTTTGGTGCACTGGAAGGGGTATGGCCCGGAAGAGCGGTCGTGGGTGCGCAGTTGTGATCTTCATGCCCCAAGACTGATACGCTCTTTCTTCTCGCAGTTCCCCGATAAACCCGGTGGCAGGGGTTCTTTGACCCCTCGTCAGAGGGGGAGTACTGTTAGGATCTCCTGCTCTGTGTTGCCACGTCGCCATGGCAACCGGGAGGCAAGTGTTAGCGAAGTAACCTGAGCGCAGCTGATACTCCGGTCCGGGATTTTACTGTGCAGTGGTTACAGGCTCTGTGCACGGCAGGGAATCCGGCGCTGGTTTTGTGCTCACAGTCTGTTAGGTTTGAGTGGGGCGTGGACAGCACCTGCTATATAAACCATCCTCTCAGGCTAGGCAAATGCTGCTGAATCTTTGTTTGTCAGTCAGTTCCAGAGAGTTAGCTAGTACTGTGTGACCTTGTATTTACTTGTTGCTTACTGCAAATAGGCCTTGGGATTCGGTACTTCATTCTGCCAATCCGGACCTAGCAGTAAGACTGGAGTCAGTTGTTTAACCTGCTGGGGTTCTTTTGCTATTCTGTGAACCCAGCAGGTTTGCGGCTGTACTCTCAGACCTGCTTGCTTAATCCTCCCTCACTGTGCAGGGCATCCAGGTGTCAGTTTAGTGGCAGTAAGCTGAACCTGTGCCCTGCAAGTGGGGGTTAGGATTGTGGATACTCTCCTTGTGTCTATATTTCTATCTCTGACCAAGGAGTTTATTCCCACACCCGTTGGTAACCCTTTGGGGTTTTTTCTGTTGCTCTTAGCAACATCATTTCGGGTGCTCCACATGTTAAATCACTACATCTCGCTTCATTGTCCGCTCTATTCCATCTGAGCATTCCTGACACTAGGGAGACACCCAGTTCCTGAGCCTTTGGGCTTCTCCGTTCACTTTGTGTTTATTAGTTATTCCATCACCTTCTGTGTATGTTATGTTATACTGTCTGTGAGTTCGCATCCCTCTCTGTTCACACACCGGTATACTCCTGTTAGCACTGCTGTGCGTAACACCGTTTCCCTTTCCAATGTCATATAAACTAGAGGTTGGTCTACCCTGAAAGCCAAGAGTCTCATCTTTTGGATGGTACCAGACCTGAGTCTCTGGGACACCAAGAACCAGATATATCAGTTTGCAAAGTGGACCCATTTTCCCATAGACTATAATGGGCCCGTTAATTCAGACCCACCATGGGTTCCGACGCTTGCCATGAGCCTTGTGGCGGTCACAGAAACTTGGGGTTGGTACCCTTTGATAGCAAATTGTCTCCCCTTTCATAGCAACCTAGCGATAAAGGATCCCACCTCCCATGCTGAGAGTCCCAGATTTGAGTCCCAAAGTGCCAACCTTTTTTTTTTTACATGTTCCTGTGACATTCACTTTATTATTATTTTTCTTTGCTATACATTCAATGAAAGGGTGCACACAGGTTTCACATAAATCAAAGTAAATCTGCAGCATCAATTCATTCTGCTATTTACAAATACACGGCGGTATAAATAAATTAGTGTATTCCGACGCAAATAACTGAGCAACACAGTACTGTAGATCGTCGGCATTTGTGTATTGTACCTGACCTGAACTCCCTCCCTGTCCACTGCATGACCTGTGCAGGCTCCCAGGGGGGAAGGGCGATGTGGGTAGGGAGAGGCGGTGGAAAATAATGTGCTTTTGAAATATATGTATTAGCGTCCGAGTCCCCTAAGGCATAAACCAAAACCAATGGGAAGGAAGTGCCAACCTTTTTTTTTAATGTGTTCCTGTAACATTCACTTTATTATTATTATTTTTTGGTATACATTCAATGGAAGGGTGCACACAGGTTTCACATAAATCAGAGTGGGCAGGGGATTTTCCTACATACGGTAGTATACTGTTGCACATGTCTTGTAACCTGATCGGAACTCCCTCCCTGTCTACTGTATGTACTTTGCAGGATCCCAGGGGGGAAGGGGAAAGTGGGATGGGGGTAGGGCGAGGCATTGGAAAATACAGTGTTCAAAGAAAAGGCATAATCAAAACCATGGGGAACTTTGCGGTGTATCGGTATGTGCATATATCTCGCTTATCCCTATCACCCCTGTGTATTTTAGCTAGGGGATTCTGACGCTCCTTTAGCATTACCCCGTAGCCTGCAAAACCTATTCCGTTGCTCGCTCCATAGATGAGTGCTGCCACAAGGCAGGGGTTAACTTGCCTTGGACATTTTGTCACTTTGCGATGCGATCCGGTGTATCATTATGTGCATAGACCTCGCTTATCCCCATCGCCCCTGTGTATTTTAGCTAGAGGATTCTGATGCTTCTTCAGCACTTCCCCGTAGCTGGCAAAATCTGTGCTGTTACTTGCTCAATAGCCGAGTGCCTCCATTGAGCTAGGAGTCACAGGCTGTAGCCATTTTAATTGAGTCTGCCCTGCTATAGAATTGTATGTGTACCGTACGGTGCAGAGAACCTTGACAGTCGAAACTATCCTGCAGCTTTGCCCTGCTTTATGTAAAACTTGTGTTTTGTCAGTTTGCTATGCGATAGAGTCCGGTGAAACATAATGTGTATAGACCTTGCTTATCTCTATTACCACTGTGTATTTTGGTTAGGTGATTGTGACTCTCCTTCAGCATTGCTTCGTAGCCTGCAAAACTTATGCCATCTCTCACTCCATATCCGAGCACTGCCTGCCAATTGGTGGGGGTTCAGGGGCAGCGGCCATTTTGCCAGTGCGCTATGCGATCGAGTCCGGTGTACCGTAATGTGCATAGACCTCGCTTATTCCTATCGCCCCTGTGTATTGTAGCTAGGGGATTGTGACGCTCCTTCTGCATTGCCCCATAGCCTGCAAAATCTGGACTTTTACTTACTCCTAAGCCTAGGGCCTCCGTGGGGCAAGGTGTCATAGGTGGTAGCCATTTTTATTGAGTCTGCCCTGCTACAGAATTGTATGTGTGCTGTACGGTGCATAGAACCTTAACAGTAGTACCGCTCCTGCAGCTTTGCCCTGGTTTATGTGAATAAAAAAAACAATAAAGTGTCTGGAAAAAACTAACATGCATTCATATTTTAGGAATCGAACCCACGACTCTGAGTATAGGAAGTGGAACACTTCACCACTTCGCCACAGACAGATGAATAAATCCATTGGTTTTGATTATGCTGTAATGGCTATGGGATTAGGACGCTAACATACTGTACAAAATTCCTAATCTGAAAAGGCAATAGAGAACTTCTAACACGTCCATTTGCGACAGTGTACACTACTGGTTTTATGTTGTTTTGTCTGCGGGACTTGGACGCTCACATATTCATAAAGTACTGTAGATGGATCATATACTGTATGCTGTACTATTTGCGACTGTACCGTATATACTGTATTAAATAATGCAACGTAATGAGTATTTACTGTATTAAATAATGCAGCATAATGAGTATTTACTGTATGCAGCGTAATGAGACGCTTAGTAAAGTAGTCCTTATTATATATTTCAGTATTGTATTTTACGGGAGACCACACGCATGCACAGTGGTGATTGTAAAAAGCAACATATGGTGGATGATCGCAGGTATTACACGTAAAGGTAACGCCAAACGCTCTGACTCCCTCCATGCGATTAGGTACACCTCTCTGTGACTAGGCGCGCCTCCCTACGCCCCGGTACACTGCGTTTGCTCGATCGGGACAAACGCCTTCTAGATAAAGGTGGCTACATCTGTACAACTACACATCTATGTGTCACACAGTGGGTACTCACTGCTGCGGCTCCCGGGATTCATCCCCTGCCAGTGCGGTGAACTGTGGTGCTCTGTGGCCGCATGGGGATGGGGTGCGATCGGCAGTGGGAGGGTTGGCTTCCTGGAGTCTGGAGGGAGAACCTAGTGGCCACAACTTCCCTGTGTGTCTGCAGTATAGGGGGCAGCCATGTTGGATACTAAGTGCAGCACCAATTAGTGTAATGAGTGAGTGTCTGCCAATCCTGTTTCTCTGATGCCTATAAATAGGCTGGGATTTTTGCATTCTGCGCAAGTGCTTTTTTGTAGTTTCTCTGTACCTTAGCTCTAAGCTCCCACGGTTTATTCTGTGCATCTCTAAGTTATTGGTCCCATATTGCTCTCTGAGTTGTCAGCCGTCTCTCACTGCACAATGCTCACCAGCAACTCAGAGCGCGATCACGGGTGATCGCTCTCCCACCGGTGTCTTCAAGTTCTCCAGGATTCCCGTGGTGATTCCCCAGCCTTAGCCTGCATCTCTCGGTCACATCTCCGCATAATGCAGTTGAAATTTTTTACAGCTCTTCAGTTATGTCTTCGCTTCAGCTAGCAAACAAGTCTTCAGAGTTCTTCATTCACGTCTGCACATCATCCTGCAGTTCTTCATCCATGACTTCGCATTACCCAACAACCAGTATTCACAGTGCTACGTCTTCGCATCACTCAGCAACTCAACTTCACAGTTCCTCAGCCACATCTTCGCATCATTCAGCAACTCAACTTCACAGTTCATCAGTCACGTCTTTGTATCATCTAAAGTATATTTTTTACAGTTCCTCAGTCTCATCTTTGTATCATTCAGTGGACAGTCTTACAGTTTTTCAGTAACATTATGTCAAAGTCGGAATATATAACAGTACACACATCATGTACAAACACCACATAGATGGCCTCTGTGCGCATACTTATTTGGCTGTGCGTGCACATATTCACAAATTGCATATGATCACTCACGCGGTCGTGCGTGTTAGCTCATGGAATGAGTAATTACGGAGGCATTTGTACTCGCATGGAAAAAACAGAAAGACATATCATATATTTAATCCATATATTGCATAAATCACCCACTGTCTGCTCACTCTTCTAATAGCATGAAGATGGGTCGCACATAAATTATCCACCCAGAGACTCAAATACAATGTACCAGATGGCCTTATTTACGTAAAGCTTTGAAATCCTATGTAGAAGGCAAATACCTTTGGTTACCCCTATTGTTCTAGAGTTGTCCAGTATCTGTCGAAGACAATAAATACTGGATTGTCATTGTCTTATCTGAAGACAGGACAAACAAAAAGACAATATCCAGGAACCTGTTTTGTAAGCCAATCTACGTCACCGTTATTGTCAAGTATGTTTTATTTACATCCTTTGAGTCGCTTACGCTACGCAGTTCCTTTTCTTGACCCATGGTGAATGTTATCTCAATTAATGCTAAGGGGCTGAACTCCCCCCATAAGAGGAAACTAGCCCTTACTTATTTCACTAAACAAAAAGCACATATTGCAGCCGTGCAAGAGACACACTTCCCAAGTACTAATCCCCCGCGTTTCTCTAACCCTAAATACCCCCAATGTTATACGGCTAATGGCCCTGTTAAGAAGGCTGGGGTAGCTATTCTTATAGCCCATAACTGCCCGTTTGTGCTTTCGACCCAATACTCAGACCCAGATGGCAGATACCTAATACTGGTTGGCCATCTGGAAAAAGTTGAGGTAACCATTGCCTGCTGCTACGCGCCTAACACCAAGCAGATTCCTTTTTGTAGAAAGCTCTTTCAAACCCTCCAGGAGAAGTCCAGGGGAGCTGTTTTGCTTCTGGGCGATTTTAATAAAGCCCCGGACTCTAACATAGATAGATCCAACCCGCCTATACTCCCTCATCCGTTAAAACCCCATAAGTTAGCCGGGCCCTTTAAAACTTTATTAGCTGAATACGACTGATATGATGCCTGGAGAGTTAAACATCCCACGACACGAGATTACACCTTTTATTCACATGTACATAGATCATACTCCCGAATTGACATGGCCATTACAGATAGACCAACGTTAACCTCAATTCGCAAGATTACCATCTTGCCAATGACGTGGTCGGACCATTCCCCTCTATTTCTGAGCTGGGATGTCTTCTCATATAATGCTCCCCCGGGACCCTGGAGATTAGGCTCCCATCTATTAAATAATCCTGAGGGCCTACAGGCCGTACAGGCGGCTTTGGAATTGTACTTATGTACTAATCAACCTTCAGACACTTCTACGTTCACCCACTGGTGTGCGTTGAAAGCCGTGGTCCGAGGCTCAGCGATACAAATCGCGGCTAAATTGAAACGAGACTCACACCAACAGCTGGCCTCCGCGGAGCAGGAGGTCGCCTCACTAGAGAAGGCCCATAAAAAAGACCCCTCAAACAAAACCATTTTCTCTAAGCTATTATCAGCCAGGGACAAAGTTAATTCCTTTGCGCTTGCTGAGGTCCACCGCAACATTCAGCGGCTTAACCAAACATATTATTCCTTAGGCAATAGAGCGGGAAGACTTCTTGCTCATAAACTCCGTGGACGCAGAGCTCGGGAACGGATACAGGCAGTATATAATTCCAAGGGCACCAAAGTTATGGACCCCTCAGATATAGCCAACGCGTTCGCGGACTACTACTGCCAATTATATAATTTATAAAATGACCCTGATACTCCTCAACCTGAGCCTCTGGAAATTTCTGTGTTCCTCCTGACCCTCCCCCTCCCATCTTTGTCGAAACAAGACACTGAACTCATTGACTCCCCATGGACTCTGGAGGAAATAAACACTGCTATTACCTCCCTTCCTCTTAATAAGGCCCTTGCCCAGACGGGTACCCGTCTAACTTCTATAAGCAATTTAATACACTGCTTGCCCCTACCTTATTAAATGTGTTTCATGAAGCCTCTACCAGCTCCTATTTCCCGAAAGAAATGCTAGAATCCCAAATTATAACAATCCCGAAACCCGGCAAATCACCCACTTCCGTCCAAAACTATCGCCCCATAGCTTTGCTCAATGTTGATGTCAAACTTTTTGCAAAACTAATAGCAAATAGACTTGCTCCCCTTTTACCCGCCCTGATCGACCCGGATCAAGTTGGATTTGTAGTAGGTAGACAGGCTTCTGATAACACTAGGAGAGTGATCAATATCATTGAACACTGCCGACAGGCTGATCAACCTCTCTTGCTCCTCTCACTTGATGCCGAAAAGGCATTCGACAGGCTCCATTGGAATTATATGCAGCATACGCTCCACAGGTTTGGCATTAGAGGTCGTTTTCTTAACTCTATATTAGCCCTATATTCCTGCCCATCAGCTAGAGTATTCACGAATGGGTGCCATTCTACGAGATTTGAAATTACTAATGGTACCCGACAGGGATGCCCCCTGTCCCCGTTAATATTCGCTCTAGCGATTGAACCATTAGCGGAATGTATTAGAAGAGATAATCTAATCTTGGGTCCCCATATAGGCGGGAAACAGCACAAGATAAGTCTCTTTGCAGATGATATTTTGCTCTGTCTCTTGCAACCGAGATCCTCCTTACCCCACCTACATGCTGTCCTCGATCGATATGCTAAAATGTCGTACTACAAGCTTAATACCGCTAAAACCGAAGCCCTCCCACTGAACATAAATACAGACGAGGTCCTCTCCTTGAACATAAAATATAAATATTCCTGGCAATCACTATCTCTTCGATACCTGGGAGTTCACCTCTCTAGGGAGGAAGATCTCCTGACATGTAACTTTGACCCACTTCTAGCAGCATTTAGAACACTTACCAAAGACTGGATGTTGCAGGATGTCTCCTGGCTTGGGCGCGTAGCGGCGTCAAAAATGGTGCTCCTACCGAAGCTAATGTACCTTTTTAGAACTATCCCTCGTCCTCTCCCGAAGAAAACTTGTAACGATTTTAATAAGATCCTTTCCAACTACATCTGGGCGGGGAAAAAAACTAAAATAGCTAGATCCACCCTTACAGCCCCTAAGGTCAAGGGAGGAGCAGCCTACCCTGACATAGAAAACTACCACAAAGCGTGCATTTTGAGCCAAATCAGAGATTGGGTCAACGTGGATACAGTGAAACCATGGGTACTTGTCGAACAGACAACAGTATCTCCATTCTGCCTGGCAGATCTGTTGTGGCTCCCAATGCCTGCTATCCCTATGTCAGTTCATAAAAATAAAGCGATCCAATGCACATTAACTGCCTGGCATACTCTCCTCTCACCCGAAGCTAAGCAATCTCTCCCTTTCCCCCAGCTTTCATTAAAAACAATAACTCTAACGATCCCAAAACCTGTCCCTACGCTCCTGGTCAGACCGGGGCCTACTGATGCTCCAGGATATTCATTCACAGGGTATGTTAGTCCCATTCACCCATTTGCAAACGCATTTCCACATTCAGAAACAGGACTTCTATAAGTATCTCCAAATACGAAACTGGCTCTCCAGATATCGCCCCAACCCCTCAGCTATTAAATATCTTCCCAAGATGCTCCCTCTTCTTGCTCGCACCAAACAAAGTAGAGGCAATGTCTCCAGGTGGTATAATTACTTAATTTCAGAAATGAAGACCCATACGTTTGGGTCCCAAAGTAGATGGGAAGCTGACCTGCCCAATGTATTCACTGAAGAGATATGGTTGAGAATTTATCACTCATGCTTTAAAATTTCACACTGTATAGGTCATTCGGAAATGTTTTTTAAATTAATCCACAGAGCATACCTCACCCCAGATCGGCTGCATAAGATATGGCCGGATGTCTCCCCCTACTGCTGGAGAGGGTGTGGACAAATTAGGAACATTATGCATGTGTTTTGGTCCTGCCCAATGTTATAACCCTTGTGGAATGAAGTTTTTGTCCTAATCTCAGATGTGCTCGGATATACTGTCCCCTTGGACCCCCTTATTGCCCTATTTCACTACCCCCACCCGCACGTAGTTGTCTCAGATACGTACTTACTGGGACACATTCTTATAGCTTCGAAAGCCTCCATAGCCCAATTATGGAAATCAGCAAAATTACCTGACATTATAGCCATTAAAAAGAAAATTCAAAATCATCATGTCTTTGAAACGTCAGGTAAACAATATTCCCAGTCTGGCTCCCGTGTTATTGCTGGTTGGCTGAAATGGGATGACTATATCAGAAGAAGTAACTCCCCCTGGGTTGACATCCCACACCTTACCATGGACAATCTTATATCACCCCCCTTATGCACATACATTTTAGCTAGAAATGTATTTGACCACATAGACCTCAGGTCAGGAGATCTCCTAATTTCCTATAGGTTCATGTGTCTCAATGAAGATAATATTCTTGACTATATTGTTTACCATACATATAGACATGTTGGCTTCTCCCCTTCCCCCTTTTTTTTCTTTTCTTTTTTTTCCCTTTTAGCTCTATTTGTTTCTTTGTCTTTTCTCTACATCCATGTCTACCTGACTTCTTTATAGAAATGATAGCTAATACGCTGTTTGATATCTAAATGTTCTTTATTGAATTAGTAACTGCTATTCATAAACTTCAATAAAAACTATTGTAAAAAAAAAATATCCAGGAACCTAGGTTAACTGAAGAGAAACTCAATTAGCAATAGCTGACAAATTACAAACCAGACATTTAGAAATCTAAGGTAACAACACTCATAGCCTAAACTCTTGTTAATATATATATATTTATTTATTTCCTAACAAATTGTAATAGCAGGAGTGTGTGTGTATAAATGTATTTTATATATATATATATATATATATATATATAAATAGTATTTGTATTCGGCACTCATGAAATAAACATCACAGTCAGCTTGCCCGGTGCCCTCTATATATATATATATATATATATATATATATATATATATATATATATGTATATATATAGAGAGAGAGAGAGAGAGAGAGAGAGAGAGAGAGAGAGATATGTATATCTTGAGGATGGAAATAGATAATCATATCATGTGTGGGATCATATTGTTCAGAGTCACATAAGCATTAAACTGGTGGGTATCAGAATATTCTCACATATTGCAACATTAAGTTTATTAATAATACAAGATTTATGTATGATTAATGTGATGGGTTTAACTGGTCATGGGGCAGGAACTCAGATGCAAACAACAGAAATAATATCTCAAGTCTTAGCCATCACCCACCTCTTGAGCTGACCAATGATCCCTGGTGCACAGGATATGTCCCACCCCCAAACCAATGGAAGAAGAGCACACAGTGTCTATTGTATTATGTTTTGATCCACTGTATAAAAAGCCAAGCTGCCTAGCCGGTCAGTAATCTCTCTCTCTGAAGGGTCATCTTGCCTGATAGACCTGAGCACCGGGACCGCGTGGCGCTGGCGAAACCAAACATATGTACCATTGACTGTAGCCATTTTTCTATTGTATTGTATTGTTATTTATTGTAAAACCCTTTCAGCAAATATATGTTGGTGTTTCGGAACCAAGCATCTTAAATACAATCTGGTGTCATGTCTCTTTTACCTGCTAAGGTTATAAATGTATTTCAGTCACACGTGCAGCTGAAGAGTGCTCACGGCGTGTCTTTGGGTGTGTACGCACTGTGTGTACTTTGTACGGCCAGCGCGGCATTTGTACGCAAAGTATGTACACAGTACGGGGCTTTGTATGCTAACGGTGTAAAAAGTACGTAGGCTAAGGTTTGATCACACGCGGCCGCAGCGGTTCCATTTTAAAGTGTATTTAATGTGTTTTTAAAGTCACCCCGCAGACCTCGTCATAGTTCCTCAATCACACCCCTTCATCAAACCATCTCTCTCTGCAAGCACCAACCTCTTTCTTGAGGAGTTCAGTGGCTTCATTCTCTACAGTTTACAAACCCAGAACTTGTTTGTCTCAGACATCCTACAGCTACAATCTCTTTTGTTTCCATTAATAAAAAAGGAAAAGGAATTATCTTCGTCCTCCTTGTTTCCTGCACTCAGAAGCATCTGCTCCTTTGGTTGGTCTGAGTCCAACGGATTCACAAAAACAGCCTGCCTTCACAATATGTTTATATACAGTATGGTTATTGTTTGACCCCTGTACAAGGTAGTCTGCACTGCAGCCTATGGGTTTCATTCACTGCTTGAATTCAGTGAAAAAAATGGGTTCTTTCTTTCTTGGAAGTTGTGACTGAATGCCTTCGCTCAGCCAGGCTATCATAGATATTTAACCACTGACTTGGAATAAACAGTAGTTATTTCTCCCTGTGTAACTCAAGTGCGCTCACTTCACCATTCCTAGGAATTCTGTTTCATCATCAGTAACATGGTACAGACCATGTAAATTATTAGCAGCTGAATTTGAAAAAGAAAAATTTACAGTTGAATTCCATTAACTGCGGTAACTTACCATGGCTAATTATTCCCCCGAGGATTATCCAAGTAGCCCCTAAAGCCATTTTTTTTCACCTGAGAACTGACCTGAGAAAAACCCTGAAAACTGATGTGAGAAAACCTTGAGAACTGACCCATTTTCACAATCGAACCCATGAAAATACATAGATCTGGCAAATTATCCCTAAAACATTTGTTTTTGCAAGAAAATTGGTCAGTTTTCATATGACAAAAACAGGGCTTAAATTGAGTTGCCCAATGGGCAAAAATTGTGGATAAAACCCATTTTTTCATGTCAATAAATAACGGGTACAATTGAATTCCCCACTTAAACTGTGCCAGTAAATTTGCTGAAGGCTGACATACATGTGGTAAAATACAGTCCCATGTCTCGAAGAATCGGGGAGTTACTTAGAAGAATCAAAGCTCTACAGTAATTTAATAATATATTTAAATCGAAAATGTTATAAGGTTTGTTAAAGTCGAAAAATATAGTAATGCATGCCCTATGTACTAACCCCATTCCCGCTGCGTGTGCACTCAGTCTGCCGTGCGTGCGCATATCCGCAATTTGCTAAAAGGAGCTTCCCACGGCCATGTGCCTTAGAGCGTGGTATGCGCATTTACGGTAGAGTTTGTGAGCGCGTAGAGGGTTATTAGAACATTGCATATTTAACCCAAATAGCGTACATTTTAGATATAGTTCCTTTAGACCGCATCAGAGAGTATAAATAGTTTAAACAGTTCCAGGACTAAGGGATTCGCCTTTGCATGATAGGAAAGGTCAGACAAAGGTTAGAAGGTGATGTCTAGTATCCAGCTGGAGGGTATTTTAAGGGTAACATTCCGGTGTTAGTTAGAGAAAGATTGCATGTTCCTGTGTACAGTTATGTACAGAAGTAAAATAGAGATATTTACTGTATTTATTGTATATTATGTATGCGGCGGGAATCCAGAGGATACCACCCACAAGAGCAGTTGGGGAAAGACATCGCCCACCTATTCAAATCCACCTATGACCTCTTCTGTAATGTAAAGACACATCCCTGTGTCCAATGGACAATGAGATTACAGTGTACCATTGTATTGTGTATGCATGTTGTGTATAAAAAGACCATTGTTGCTTGGCCGGTCAGAAGACTCTGAACGCTATCTGTATGACCAGCGGAGGACCGGCCGGGTTGCGCTTGCGAACATTCTCGCGTATGTACATTCTCTGTAGCCATTATTCTGTTTAGACTTATCTTGTTAGCCTGTAGTGTATAAATTGTATTGTTTACCTTTTGGAATTAATCCACTGTGGCCTTAGAACCCTGTGGTTTCAACTACAAACCAGTGTGGTGTCCTCACTTTCCTGCAGGGGTTTAAAGAGTATTTTAACTGTTTAAGGTGTATAAGTATTGATAAGGTGTACACACTGTAGTTACTTTATACCGTCAGCGCTACTTAAGGTTTAAGTTATAACACCGTTACAGTACTTTGCTGTTAAGGGTTTGAAGTGTAATCACATCGTTACCTTGTATCATAACAAGGTTCAAAGGTTATCAAGTGTGTGTGCATGCGCTGTGCGTACTCTGTACTATCAGCGCAGCGCGTGTACGCCGAGTACGTACCACGTACGGGACTCTGTACGCCAATAGCGTACAGAGTGCGTAGCACATGTATCAAGTCTGGCGGCCATAACGGCTCAACAGTAAAAGGGTATTACGAGGTATAGCTTTGTGTTTTAAGATAATATCGACATTATCAGGTTATATTGAAGTAGCTTTATAATTTACTTTAATGTAACCTTCTAACATTTTCGATTGAAATTTCTCTTCTCTGTGACATTAATCTGTGACATAAATCTCTTTCTTCTCTGTGACATAAATACTAAACTATTCCTTGTCTCTATGCCAGATGTCAGTGGGATAATAAAATTAAATGTGGGTCATTGTAATAACTACGAGTCTGCTGAGTGAATGACAACAATGATCCCTGGTGGGTGACAGAACCACTCACAGATCACACATGAATCTCAGACTCTTTATTCAAACAGTAAACTGCAATAATAGACAATTACTTTATCTGATGATCAGGTTTTAACATCAGCTCAATAAAATTATACAGTAATATATGTGATTATTTATTATTAAGGTTTATCATTTGCAAATTGTCAGGAAGATCTGGTGTATTTATGTCTATTTGTATCTCAGACTTACAGTAGGGGCTGATCTGAGTCACACGCTGCGGCCGCTTCTGTTGGTGTAGTTGTGTCTGTGACTATATGATAATGCGGGTAATAGCCCTTCCCCTGGTGTACAAGCTGCGTCTGACTGTGCCAGGACTGAGACGCTGACCTCCAGCATCTGTAGACACTGTAACACCGCTCAGTACATCTTTACATGTCACCATCAGTCACACCATAGACACTTACCCCAGCCCCATGCTAGGTGTGAGCATCTAAACATCTCTATACACAGCCACTTCACCGACCTACAGAATCTGTGTCCTCATACACCTTTCTTATATCCTGCCATGTATGGCACGGTTTGGAGTGCAATACAGTCAGAGATTTAGCCATGCTTAATTATGCTACTTTATACATATTTTAATATGGGAAACAACATTTTTTTTTTATATCCATCCACTCACTGCATGTAGGAAAAGCTTAGCCGTGGTATGTACAGAAAAGGTGTAAGTGGACACATCTGCAACACTTCCAAGACACTCTCATACATACCACCTAACATTCTCCATGGTGAAGTAGGGACTCCTACACCCAGAAAGAGGACATGGACTTGGCAAAAGGGGGCATGGCTTCACAGAAATGATGTGATTTTAAACCACGCCCCATATTTTCAAACCCACACACCGCACACCCTGCACCCATATAATTATATTTATTACTCCTCTGTTCTAGTACTGGCTGCAGAGCTGCAAAAATCAAAGCGGTAATTGTCCACCATGGCCTTTATATTTGTGGTTGGCGCATGTGCAGTAGAGATTTTCCCTGGGAACAAGGCGTAGGTGCCAAGTTCTCAGAGACCTGTGCATGCAGAGCAAACTATCGCTTGAAGCCAGAGTCTACTGCACCACCAGAGAGGATGTGGCCCATACGAAACCTATATACTGGCGCCCTTCTCTCTGAATCCACACCTGGGAACACTTATTACATTTTTATTACACTTCTACGTGCGTATGTCAAAGCTACTTCAACTGTGTACAAACACAATCAAGATGAATGCACAGTGCAATTTAGACACATGCACAGTATAAAGAAAATGTTTTACTGCACCTGACATAGCATGTGACTCAGATTTAGGCCCTTATTACTCTATATGAGCTGTAATAATCATACGTGCTTCATAGTCAGTAAGGTCACTCTCTGTTGTTCTTTTCTGGACTGCACAGTGATCAATAACAAACCCTTCATCAGTGAGAACTTTTCTTAGAAATTTCTCATCATATCTGAACACATGTACCTTGTCCTGCCCAATCATCATATAAGTTGTATTTAAAGCCCCAAACAATATCAGGATTCCTTCAGGTTTTAGTAGCTTCACAAATTTTCTGAAATTATTTATATAATCATCTTGGTCTTTGCTGACGAAATCCAACATCCCTGTACTGATGACACAGTCTGCTGGTGGGAGCACCTCCGGGTCTGTGAGATTCTCATTGTCAATGTCACATTTCATGATCTTTGTTATTGCAGTCTTCAATGTCATGTATTTGTCCTGACACTGGTCACTGAAATACACAAACACAATAAAGTTCACTGGTATCTAGGACTAGCCATGCCACCACATGAGAAATAGAATATAGTTTTATAAGGACATTGAATAGGTTAGAAGGTATAATTTAGGAAGGCATTGTTTGTTTTCTAGAAATGTTCCTCGAAAGTGGTAGAGATTGGGCATTATTCTACACTTTCAATCAGACACCCCTTTTATCTTTCAGGAACATTTTATATGGCGGTGGTGGGAAACAGATGGCCATTGGATGCCTCTATCTGGAACACTCAGCTCCTACCTGCTTTATTCTCTGCTTAAAACCAAGCTTCAATCAATTATAAAGCAGAGAATAAGACTGAAGATGATCAGATCATCAGATTTCATTATTGCTTATCCTCATACAATATAAGTAGGATATGTGGATCTTAGAGCATTTGTGCCACTTTTGGGTTAGTGGAAACATTTAGTTACATGTAGAATTATGATTGGCACGTGGGTTGGTATGAGTGTTCTAGGCGAAGATTTACATTACTGCCCTAATTCCCCAATACACTCCTTCAAACCATTTCCATAAAACCACACTTGGTCTATGACAATGGGGGCACAGTCATTTTGTACATCCATTTATCAACTCACCCTCACAGCACCCATTATCACATGTGTCCACACTGTCAGCACTCCCTATTCTCCTGCTACCCAGCACCTACTAATCCAATCTCCCTGAGAACTCATTAAGCCCTCTCACAGCACAAATTACTTTTTACCCCACACCCTCCCCAATACATAGTAATCATTTCACTCAAAACACTCATTACTCCCCATCACAGCAAAAGTTACCCCCCAGCCTTTCCGGCACCTATTAATCCTTTCATGCTCAACACTTATTAACCCTGTCACCTAGCATTTATTAATCCATTAACCCCCAGCACTCATTAACTCCCCTTCTCACAGCACCCATTAACCTCCATTACACACCAAGCACCCATTAAAGGTTCCCTTACTTGCCTGGTTATTGCTGCTCAACCAGCTCCTCATTCTGTGGGCAGGGTTTGCATAATTGGCTGTGCCAGAGGGAAGGGGAGAAAAGGGGAAACAGCCTTTTGCACTGGTATTCCAGTGGCAGCATTTCACTACCTTTTGGGATTCTGCTGTCAGCATTGTGATCACTGGGATCATGACAAGTGGTCTTGCAATTGTCTCCATTTGTGAGGTGACCATAACAGCTTCAGGAGGAATTTTCCACATATTGGGGGTTTACTAATTCTGCATAATATCTACTCGGGAAATGCATAGAACCTGTTTATTTCCTTCTGTGTTAAAGATCTGATTCAGGAAGAATATAATTTTTGGATACTGTCATAGTGATTGGAGAAATGACTAGAATATAAAATAAATTACAAAATAACAAGTTTTAACAAATTACATAACTACAGTATCTGTATTATTTTAAAGAAATATAGAAACATAGAATGTGATGGCAGATAAGAAGCACTTGGCCAATCTCGTCTGCCCATGTACACACACACACACACACACACACACACACACACACACACACACACACACACACACACACACACAGTTAATTTTGGTTGGGATCCAATTAACCAACCAATATATTTTTTGGGATGTGGGAGAAAACCGGAGCACCCACAGGAAACTCATGCAAGTATGGGGAGAACATACAAACTCCACAAAGAATATGGTGGCAATCAAACTCACGAACCACTGCCCAAATTAATTGATTAACAATATCTTATTAGACAGCTGAGGTATGTTATGAACTACAAGATTAGTAGTGTCTTCCACTCAGACAAATTAATTTAAAGTAAAACACTGCACTTCTTGTAAACTACAATAAACATGTAATAAAGTGGCTGCGTGCTCAGCAATAAACATTGGGAGACCTTTACCTTCTAAAATATAACTGTACATGTATTTTAAAAATACATATTAAAATACAAAAATAAATCACACAATAAAATACAAATATAGTTGCATGAGACTTGTTCATTAAGTGTCCCAGGTGACTTGCAGGACATTGACAGTTTGTCAGTCGTCCTTAATGCTCCCTAGTGTTGTTATTGTAAGGAACCAATATACTGTGAAAATGTTGCTTTAATATTTTTTGCATTTTTGTTGCACTAGAATTTACAAATAAATGAATTACCTCACTGCATCCACAGGCTTTTACTGGTGACAATGTTCCACTTAGTCAATGCTGGCTGCCGGCGTCCTGGCTAAATTCAAACACAGAATACTGATTACTGTAGCATGGCCACTGTAATAATTACCCCTGCACACGTGTAGTGATCCTTCCACTGTGATCAAGCCCCCATTCCTCTTCTCCCGGTGGTGAGGATATCACTGCCCCGGGCAGGTAACAGACAGCGCTGGTAAGCATTTAGTTCTGTTTGGTTAGCTGCTGGATGTTTGTCACTGCCAGTGCAGACCACAGTGCCGGGGTAGTTTCAGTCACTTACAGCAGCGTATCTCCCTGTGCTGGTGATGCAGTAGAGGTAAGCCAGTGACTGATTGTGTCAACGCGTTTCATCCAACAATGCACTGGTACTTTATAAAGACTGCAGACTCCTTGGTTCTTTACTCTTTTAAACCTGTGATTCCTCATTAATTAATCCCAGCTGTATCAACTGATGAGTGTCCATACGTATGTTATCCACAGTCATGGATTTCAAAACTAATAAGACTAATAAAACATTCATATAAAATCCTCATGGAAATTCTATACCAATATAATAAAAAATATGTCTACTTAAGTATAAGTCTCCCAACTATAACGAATGACCTTAGTAATTGCTTGCTATCACCTTTCAATTTATATTCATAAACAGTGATATTTACTCTGTGATTTCCAAGAGCTCTTTATTTAAGGTCCCAATATAATATATGCTAGTCCATATACAACCTGTATTAACACACATATATGAAAAATCTCTTGGGAATGTGACATCATAAATATAAGAAAACATAGCTACATATATGTGTAATAATTTAAGTCCTCCATTTAGAATTCTAACTTTTCACATAAATTAACCCTTCTAAGTAACAATCTGCCAGATTGGGTTCTACATCCACAGAAAAAACTCCTGGTGCTTTCAACGGATATTTTCAACTATTTCACATGATTCCCCCCCCCCCCCCCCCCCTAGAATTTCCCCACCCTAAAAGAAATCCAGGATTTGCATATTTGACCCATTATTATGGTTTAGTGGGATAAAAGTGTAGCACAACCTGTTCCTTTTCTAATATGGTCTTCATCCTATATCCATACCAAACATAATAGGTTACATTGGGTCTCATATTAGATGGCACTTTCTTAAGTATCCATCTAAACTTATATAATCCAATGCCTTGTTGAAGCCTTTAGGAGTGAGAGTCTATAGTTTAAAAATCTAAGATAATTCACCTATACAGAGCTGTCTAATCTTATTACCTCCCCTTTTTGTGTTATTATATTTTTCTACTACCACAATTCAATGCACCTGCTATTAATAGTTCTATTGGTTTTCCCTACATATTGTAGGGAGCACGGACCCTGGAGAACATTCACACAGTAACTGGATTCACAATTCATAAATTGTTTCATTTCAATTGTTTCCCCAGTCACTGTTACGTTCACTGTACTTGGTACTCCTGGAACAGGAACGTAAAGCTGCAATAGATACGGAGCTCAGCAGCAACCCCTACGGAAACCTGACTCCGTTGTCTCACCCTCGTTGTCAGCCTACGCCTGCGTGACAATGGTTTCTTGGGCCCACGGCAGACACATTTGAAGGGCGGATTATGTCTGCCCAACTCCGATGCCCCCCGGTCTTAGTTGGAGAGAAGGCGTAAACTGAGACGGGGTGATGACTAGGGAAACCTCTAACTAAAGACAGAAATACAGAGTTAGGGGCGCTACAGAACTTAAATAAAGTATGTGCGGCACAGCCGCCAGGATAAACAACAACAACGGAAATGCTGTCCACACGCCGACACAATACTGTTGTGTACCGGCGGTGACAGCATATGCAGAACCCTCTGCAAAACATCAGTAACTAGAAACTAAAGAATACAGCGGCCTTGGCCGACGGGCGCGGCAAAGCCGCTAGTCACGGAACCGGTACAAATACTGGCAAACGGACAGGAACCCCCAATGTAGCTGACACAGGCTCTCAGGAACAGAGGACAGGCAGAGTTCCAACGACTGAGCAGTGGACCCCAAGGAACAGGATACCGAATCAGGATCAGGAATAGATAAAGCCACTGGACTTCAGGACAGGAACGCTTCAAGGCAAGAAGCTGGATCAGACACTGGATCAAGGCAGAAAGCAGCTAGACAGAAGCTGCTAGACAGAAGCTCTGAAACTGGACAGGAACTATCACCAGTGTCTGTAAAATGCACTGAGACAGAATATAACAGGCAGCCCTCCAATAGCTCCTATTGAACAAAAAGAGAATGGGGTTGTACTGCTAGGTGCACTAAATGAAGATAAAATTTAACTTTTATTATTATATTGTATTAAAAGACCGATATTTCGGACCGTGTGCGAAAAATAGGGTTAAAAATTGAATAAAGAATCCAACTATGTGCTCAAAGATATAGACGTGATAAGAAGTAAAAAATGTGTCTGCTCCTCTGATTGCACTGACTCTCTATTAGGGTGTTTTGAAATATATTTAATGTATTTAACATATGTTATTTACCCCTGATAGAGAAAAAACCCAATCACTTGTATTTTAAGGGTACCGATCCTTTTATAACCCACCATATATTGGGTAGAGATGTGTTATATCGGGTATGAATAGACTCCGTTATTTCTATTAATCCCACTTATTACAGTTGTCTATATTTGTTGGGTATTTTAGAATTCAAATTATAACGTGAGATACCAGATGTTCATTTGCCATAATGGTAGGATGCCAATTGCTATCTATGAAGTCGACTGCTGCAGATCCACAGACTGCTAATCCTACGTCAGTAAAAAGAGATATACGCGAGAATTTATATGCTGATATGCTAAGTCTCAGGACTGGTCACAATGTGTCCCACACCCCACAGACCCACAAATATTGTGTATCACTTCACATGAACGGTGCCCTGGTGATTCTACTGTAACGACTGATACAGGTAAAAATAATGATGACACTGACAACACTGGGCAGATGACAGTATCTGTATGTATTCATTAAACCTCTATCCCATGAGTTGCTGGTATTGTGTTTTCTTATATTACTGGTGTGAATATTCTATACATATGATACGTCTAGTAATTGTTTATGACACGAAATAAACTGCCACAGACACACAGACCATTGAGCCCGTCTGATAGTTATTTATGACGCAAATTACACTGCTGCAGACATATATTTATTTATTTATTTATTTATTTATTAACAGTTTCTTATATAGCGCAGCAAATTCCGTTGCGCTTTACAATTTGAAATAACAATTACAAACTGGGTGATAACAGTCATAGAGGTAGGAAGGCCCTGCTCGCAAGCTTACAATCTATAGGCATATGTACATAAGGAAAGGTGCTATCTATTGCATAGAATGAGAAGACATGTGAGGATATGTGTGGACTGTACAGAGTGGATGTAATTTGATAGCAAGGTTTATGAAAGTTATGTGGGCGGTTCAGGAATTTGATACGCTTGCCTAAAGAGGTGAGTTTTGAGGGAACGCTTGAAGGTTTGGAGACTAGAGGAGAGTCTTATTGTGTGTGGTAGGGCATTCCACAGAGTGGGTGCAGCCCGATGAAAGTCCTGCAGTCGTGAGTGGGAGCGAGTAATGAGTGTGGATGAGAGACGCAGGTCTTGTGAAGAGCGCAGAGGTCGGGTTGGGAGATATTTTGTGATAAGCGAAGTGATGTACGTTGGTGTAGTTTGGTTAATGGCCTTGTGTGTGAGTAAAAGTATTTTATATTGAATGCGGTAGAATACAGGTAACCAATGGAGGGACTGACAGAGTGGATCTGCAGACGATGAACGTCTAGCGAGGAAGATAAGCCTCGCCGCTGCATTCAGAATGGATTGTAGTGGTGAGAGTCTCGTTTTGGGAAGACCAGTTAGGAGACTATTGCAATAATCAATGCGGGAGATAATGAGAGCGTGGATTAGAGTTTTAGCAGTGTCTTGTGTAAGATATGGTCGTATTTTGGATATGTTTTTTAGATGCATGTAACATGATCTTGAGACAGATTGAATGTGGGGAACAAAGGACAGATCAGAGTCAAGGATGACACCTAGGCAGCGAGCTTGTGGGGTAGGGTAGATAGTCGAGTTTTCAACAGTGATAGAGATATCAGGTTGGTACCTACTATTGGCCGGTGGAAATATAATTAACTCTGTCTTTGAAATATTAAGTTTGAGGTGGCGAGATGTCATCCAGGATGAGATAGCAGAAAGGCATTCAGTGACACGGTCCAGTACAGATAGGGACAAGTCAGGGGAGGATAGGTAGATTTGAGTATCATCTGCGTACAGATGATACTGAAAACCAAAAGAGCTGATTAGTTTACCAAGAGATGAGGTATAGATAGAGAAAAGCAGAGGACCCAAGACTGAACCTTGCGGTACTCCAACTGAAAGAGGTAGCGAAGAGGAGGTAGATTCAGAGAAGCGAACACTGAAGGAGCGATTAGATAGGTACGAGAGGAACCAAGAAAGGGCTGTGTCTTTAAGACCTAGGGATTGTAGTGTCTGTATGAGAAGAGAGTGGTCTACAGTGTCAAATGCAGCAGATAGATCTAGAAGAATAAGTAGTGAGTAGTGGCCTTTAGACTTCGTAGTGACCAAATCATTAACCACTTTAGTCAGTGCCGTCTCTGTGGAATGTTGGGAACGGAAGCCTGACTGAAGTGGGTCCAACAGAGTGTATGAGTTAAGAAAGTGTGTGAGTCGAGTGTAGGCAAGTCTCTCAAGTAGCTTAGAGAGACAAGGGAGCTGAGAGATAGGGCGGTAGTTTGAGAGAGCATTAGGGTCAGAATTTTGTTTTTTTAAAATGGGAGTAATAACTGCATGCTTGAAGAGTGAAGGAAAAATACCAGTAGAGAGAGAGAGATTACAGATGTTAGTTAAGGTAGGGATGAGCACCAGAGACAGAGCTTTACTTATTTGTGAGGGTAAAGGATCAAGAGGAGAGGTAGTAGAGAAGCAGGATGAGAAGAGTGATGATACTTCATCTTCACTTGTGGGATCAAATGAAGAAAGAGTGCCAGAGGGTTCAGGTAAAGAACGGAGCAGGTCACTGGCTGCCGAAGAGCATACCATTTCATCTCGGATCTTATCAATCTTCTCCTTGAAGTAGGAAGCAAGATCCTGTGCCTTGATAGTGGCTGGTGGGGTAGGTGCGGGAGGATTCAGAAGTGATTTAAATGTATTAAAGAGTCGTTTGGGGTTAGAGGCTTGAGCAGAGATAAGAGTTTGGAAATATGTTTGTTTGGCAATGTCCAGGGCATTTTTATAAGAATGGTAGACTGTCTTATATGTGAGGAAGTCACTTGAAATACGAGATTTACGCCACTGACGTTCAAGTTTTCGTGTGAGTTTTTGTAGTTGTCTTGTTAATTTGGAGTGCCATGGTTGACATCTAGGCCTACGTGGAGTGTGATGGGTAGCTGGAGCCACTTCATCAAGGGCTAGTTCTAGAGTCTTATTAAGGTGTGATACAGCCATCTCAGGAGAGGTGAATGCAGAAATAGGTGAAAGCAGTTGTTGGAGTGAAGTGGAAAGTTCTTGAAGATTAATTGTGTTAATATTTCTGCGAGTTTGAGGAAGATTGGAGAACTTCCGCAACATAGGGTTTGAATTAACAGAGGAAAGCATGCAGGTGATAAGGTTGTGATCTGATAGGGGGAAAGGAGTGTTAGTGAGTTCAGAGATGGAGCATAGTCTGGTGAATACTAGATCAAGGCAGTGGCCCGCCTGATGAGTAGAGGAGTCAGTCCATTGGGAGAGGCCAAGAGAGGAGGTTAGAGAGAGTAGTTTGGAGGCATGCGCAGCAGATTTTGGACAATCAATAGCAATATTGAAATCACCCATGATAATGGTGGAGATGTCAGAGGATAGAAAGTGAGGGAGCCAGGCAGAAAAATCTTCCAAAAATGGTTTTGGATGCCCAGGTGGGCGGTAGATAGCTGCAACACGCAGAGAGAAAGGAGAGTAAACCCTAATGGAATGTACTTCAAATGATGTAAATGTGAGTGATGGAACCTGTGGTAGAACATATAGACCATTAAGCCTGTATCAATTGCGGCTGTATGTACAGAGAGCCCTGTATAGTGTGTTAGTGAATCACACAATGACTATGAATTGCCCAGTGCTTTATTGGTGTATATCTCCTTTATACTGATTCACATTAATATTGCCCTGGTATTTATATAATAATAGGCTGTCTTGGATATCCTAAAATTTAACAAGGGCAGTGATGGTAACTAGAGATGAGCGCCTGAAATTTTTCGGGTTTTGTGTTTTGGTTTTGGGTTCGGTTCCACGGCCGTGTTTTGGGTTCGACCGCGTTTTGGCAAAACCTCACCGAATTTTTTTTGTCGGATTCGGGTGTGTTTTGGATTCGGGTGTTTTTTTAAAAAAACACTAAAAAACAGCTTAAATCATAGAATTTGGGGGTCATTTTGATCCCATATTATTATTAACCTCAAAAACCATAATTTCCACTCATTTTCAGTCTATTCTGAATACCTCACACCTCACAATATTATTTTTAGTCCTAAAATTTGCACCAAGGTCGCTGGATGACTAAGCTAAGCGACACTAGTGGCCGACACAAACACCTGGCCCATCTAGGAGTGGCACTGCAGTGTCACGCAGGATGTCCCTTCCAAAAAACCCTCCCCAATCAGCACATGACGCAAAGAAAAAAAGAGGCGCAATGAGGTAGCTGACTGTGTGAGTAAGATAAGCGACCCTAGTGGCCGACACAAACACCGGGCCCATTTAGGAGTGGCAGTGCAGTGTCACGCAGGATGTCCCTTCCAAAAAACCCTCCCCAATCAGCACATGACGCAAAGAAAAAAAGAGGCGCAATGAGGTAGCTGACTGTGTGAGTAAGATTAGCGACCCTAGTGGCCGACACAAACACCGGGCCCATTTAGGAGTGGCACTGCAGTGTCACGCAGGATGTCCCTTCCTAAAAACCCTCCCCAATCAGCACATGACGCAAAGAAAAAAAGAGGCGCAATGAGGTAGCTGACTGTGTGAGTAAGATTAGCGACCCTAGTGGCCGACACAAACACCGGGCCCATTTAGGAGTGGCACTGCAGTGTCACGCAGGATGTCCCTTCCAAAAAACCCTCCCCAATCAGCACATGACGCAAAGAAAAAAAGAGGCGCAATGAGGTAGCTGACTGTGTGAGTAAGATTAGCGACCCTAGTGGCCGACACAAACACCGGGCCCATTTAGGAGTGGCACTGCAGTGTCACGCAGGATGTCCCTTCCAAAAAACCCTCCCCAAACAGCACATGACGCAAAGAAAAATAAAAGAAAAAAGAGGTGCAAGATGGAATTGTCCTTGGGCCCTCCCACCCACCCTTATGTTGTATAAACAAAACAGGACATGCACACTTTAACCAACCCATCATTTCAGTGACAGGGTCTGCCACACGACTGTGACTGATATGACGGGTTGGTTTGGACCCCCCCCAAAAAAGAAGCAATTAATCTCTCCTTGCACAAACTGGCTCTACAGAGGCAAGATGTCACCTCATCATCACCCTCCGATATATCACCGTGTACATCCCCCTCCTCACAGATTATCAATTCGTCCCCACTGGAATCCACCATCTCAGCTCCCTGTGTACTTTGTGGAGGCAATTGCTGCTGGTCAATGTCTCCGCGGAGGAATTGATTATAATTCATTTTAATGAACATCATCTTCTCCACATTTTCTGGATGTAACCTCGTACGCCGATTGCTGACAAGGTGAGCGGCGGCACTAAACACTCTTTCGGAGTACACACTTGTGGGAGGGCAACTTAGGTAGAATAAAGCCAGTTTGTGCAATGGCCTCCAAATTGCCTCTTTTTCCTGCCAGTATAAGTATGGACTGTGTGACGTGCCTACTTGGATGCGGTCACTCATATAATCCTCCACCATTCTTTCAATGGTGAGAGAATTATATGCAGTGACAGTAGACGACATGTCCGTAATCGTTGTCAGGTCCTTCAGTCCGGACCAGATGTCAGCATCAGCAGTCGCTCCAGACTGCCCTGCATCACCGCCAGCGGGTGGGCTCGGAATTCTGAGCCTTTTCCTCGCACCCCCAGTTGCGGGAGAATGTGAAGGAGGAGATGTTGACAGGTCGCGTTCCGCTTGACTTGACAATTTTCTCACCAGCAGGTCTTTCAACCCCAGCAGACTTGTGTCTGCCGGAAAGAGAGATCCAAGGTAGGCTTTAAATCTAGGATCGAGCACGGTGGCCAAAATGTAGTGCTCTGATTTCAACAGATTGACCACCCGTGAATCCTTGTTAAGCGAATTAAGGGCTCCATCCACAAGTCCCACATGCCTAGCGGAATCGCTCCGTGTTAGCTCCTCCTTCAATGTCTCCAGCTTCTTCTGCAAAAGCCTGATGAGGGGAATGACCTGACTCAGGCTGGCAGTGTCTGAACTGACTTCACGTGTGGCAAGTTCAAAGGGCATCAGAACCTTGCACAACGTTGAAATCATTCTCCACTGCGCTTGAGACAGGTGCATTCCACCTCCTATATCGTGCTCAATTGTATAGGCTTGAATGGCCTTTTGCTGCTCCTCCAACCTCTGAAGCATATAGAGGGTTGAATTCCACCTCGTTACCACTTCTTGCTTCAGATGATGGCAGGTCAGGTTCAGTAGTTTTTGGTGGTGCTCCAGTCTTCTGTACGTGGTGCCTGTACGCCGAAAGTGTCCCGCAATTTTTCTGGCCACCGACAGCATCTCTTGCACGCCCCTGTCGTTTTTTAAATAATTCTGCACCACCAAATTCAAGGTATGTGCAAAACATGGGACGTGCTGGAATTTGCCCATATTTAATGCACACACAATATTGCTGGCGTTGTCCGATGCCACAAATCCACAGGAGAGTCCAATTGGGGTAAGCCATTCCGCGATGATCTTCCTCAGTTGCCGTAAGAGGTTTTCAGCTGTGTGCGTATTCTGGAAACCGGTGATACAAAGCGTAGCTTGCCTAGGAAAGAGTTGGCGTTTGCGAGATGCTGCTACTGGTGCCGCCGCTGCTGTTCTTGCGGCGGGAGTCCATACATCTACCCAGTGGGCTGTCACAGTCATATAGTCCAGACCCTGCCCTGCTCCACTTGTCCACATGTCCGTGGTTAAGTGGACATTGGGTACAACTGCATTTTTTAGGACACTGGTGAGTCTTTTTCTGACGTCCGTGTACATTCTCGGTATCGCCTGCCTAGAGAAGTGGAACCTAGATGGTATTTGGTAACGGGGGCACACTGCCTCAATAAATTGTCTAGTTCCCTGTGAACTAACGGCGGATACCGGACGCACGTCTAACACCAACATAGTTGTCAAGGCCTCAGTTATCCGCTTTGCAGCAGGATGACTGCTGTGATATTTCATCTTTCTCGCAAAGGACTGTTGAACAGTCAATTGCTTACTGGAAGTAGTACAAGTGGGCTTACGACTTCCCCTCTGGGATGACCATCGACTCCCAGCAGCAACAACAGCAGCGCCAGCAGCAGTAGGCATTACACGCAAGGATGCATCGGAGGAATCCCAGGCAGGAGAGGACTCGTCAGAATTGCCAGTGACATTGCCTGCAGGACTATTGGCATTCCTGGGGAAGGAGGAAATTGACACTGAGGGAGTTGGTGGGGTGGTTTGCGTGAGCTTGGTTACAAGAGGAAGGGATTTACTGGTCAGTGGACTGCTTCCGCTGTAACCCAAAGTTTTTGAACTTGTCACTGACTTATTATGAATGCGCTGCAGGTGACGTATAAGGGAGGATGTTCTGAGGTGGTTAACGTCCTTACCCCTACTTATTACAGCTTGACAAAGGGAACACACGGCTTGACACCTGTTGTCCGCATTTCTGTTGAAATAGTTCCACACCGAAGAGCTGATTTTTTTGGTATTTTCACCAGGCATGTCAACGGCCATATTCCTCCCACGGACAACAGGTGTCTCCCCGGGTGCCTGACTTAAACAAACCACCTCACCATCAGAATCCTCCTGGTCAATTTCCTCCCCAGCGCCAGCAACACCCATATCCTCCTCATCCTGGTGTACTTCAACACTGACATCTTCAATCTGACTATCAGGAACTGGACTGCGGGTGCTCCTTCCAGCACTTGCAGGGGGCGTGCAAATGGTGGAAGGCGCATGCTCTTCACGTCCAGTGTTGGGAAGGTCAGGCATCGCAACCGACACAATTGGACTCTCCTTGTGGATTTGTGATTTCGAAGAACGCACAGTTCTTTGCGGTGCTACTGCTTTTGCCAGCTTGAGTCTTTTCATTTTTCTAGCGAGAGGCTGAGTGCCTCCATCCTCATGTGAAGCTGAACCACTAGCCATGAACATAGGCCAGGGCCTCAGCCGTTCCTTGCCACTCCGTGTGGTAAATGGCATATTGGCAAGTTTACGCTTCTCCTCCGACAATTTTATTTTAGGTTTTGGAGTCCTTTTTTTACTGATATTTGGTGTTTTGGATTTGACATGCTCTGTACTATGACATTGGGCATCGGCCTTGGCAGACGACGTTGCTGGCATTTCATCGTCTCGGCCATGACTAGTGGCAGCAGCTTCAGCACGAGGTGGAAGTGGATCTTGATCTTTCCCTAATTTTGGAACCTCAACATTTTTGTTCTCCATATTTTAATAGGCACAACTAAAAGGCACCTCAGGTAAACAATGGAGATGGATGGAAACTAGTATACAATTATGGACGGACTGCCGAGTGCCGACACAGAGGTAGCTACAGCCGTGAACTACCGTACTGTGTCTGCTGCTAATATAGACTGGTTGATAAAGAGATGTCGTAGTATGTATGTATGAAGAAGAAAGAAAAAAAAAACACGGTTAGGTGGTATACAATTATGGACGGACTGCCGAGTGCCGACACAGAGGTAGCCACAGCCGTGAACTACCGTACTGTACTGTGTCTGCTGCTAATATAGACTGGTTGATAAAGAGATGTCGTAGTATGTATGTATGAAGAAGAAAGAAAAAAAAACCACGGGTAGGTGGTATACAATTATGGACGGACTGCCGAGTGCCGACACAGAGGTAGCCACAGCCGTGAACTACCGTACTGTACTGTGTCTGCTGCTAATATAGACTGGTTGATAAAGAGATGTAGTAGTATGTATGTATAAAGAAGAAAGAAAAAAAAAACACGGGTAGGTGGTATACAATTATGGACGGACTGCCGAGTGCCGACACAGAGGTAGCCACAGCCGTGAACTACCGTACTGTACTGTGTCTGCTGCTAATATAGACTGGTTGATAAAGAGATGTCGTAGTATGTATGTATGAAGAAGAAAGAAAAAAAAACCACGGTTAGGTGGTATACAATTATGGACGGACTGCCGAGTGCCGACACAGAGGTAGCCACAGCCGTGAACTACCGTACTGTACTGTGTCTGCTGCTAATATAGACTGGTTGATAAAGAGATGTCGTAGTATGTATGTATAAAGAAGAAAGAAAAAAAAACCACGGTTAGGTGGTATACAATTATGGACGGACTGCCGAGTGCCGACACAGAGGTAGCCACAGCCGTGAACTACCGTACTGTACTGTGTCTGCTGCTAATATAGACTGGTTGATAAAGAGATGTCGTAGTATGTATGTATGAAGAAGAAAGAAAAAAAAACCACGGTTAGGTGGTATACAATTATGGACGGACTGCCGAGTGCCGACACAGAGGTAGCCACTGCCGTGAACTACCGTACTGTACTGTGTCTGCTGCTAATAAAGACTGGTTGATAAAGAGATGTCGTAGTATGTATGTATAAAGAAGAAAGAAAAAAAAACCACGGTTAGGTGGTATACAATTATGGACGGACTGCCGAGTGCCGACACAGAGGTAGCCACAGCCGTGAACTACCGTACTGTACTGTGTCTGCTGCTAATATAGACTGGTTGATAAAGAGATGTAGTAGTATGTATGTATAAAGAAGAAAGAAAAAAAAACCACGGGTAGGTGGTATACAATTATGGATGGACTGCCGAGTGCCGACACAGAGGTAGCTACAGCCGTGAACTACCGTACTGTGTCTGCTGCGACTGGATGATAAATAATGATATAAAAAATATATATATATCACTACTGCAGCCGGACAGGTATATATATTATATAATGACGGACCTGCTGGACACTGTCTGTCAGCAGAATGAGTTTTTTATAGAATAAAAAAAAAAACACCACACAAGTGAAGTCACACGACGAGTGTTTAACTTTTTCAGGCAATCACAATATAGTATACTACTAACTATACTGGTGGTCAGTGTGGTCAGGTCACTGGTCAGTCACACTGGCAGTGGCACTCCTGCAGCAAAAGTGCGCACTGTTTAATTTTAATATAATATGTACTCCTGGCTCCTGCTATAACCTATAACTGGCACTGCAGTGCTCCCCAGTCTCCCCCACAATTATAAGCTGTGTGAGCTGAGCACAGTCAGATATATAATATATACATAGATGATGCAGACATGCAGCACACTGGGCTGAGCAGTGCACACAGATATGGTATGTGACTGAGTCACTGTGTGTACCGTTTTTTTCAGGCAGAGAACGGATATATTAAATAAAACAACTGCACTGCTGGTGGTCACTGTGGTCAGTCACTAAACTCTGCACTCTCTTCTACAGTATCAGCCTCAGGTCAATCTCTCTCTCTCTCTCCTAATCTAAATGGAGAGGACGCCAGCCACGTCCTCTCCCTATCAATCTCAATGCACGTGTGAAAATGGCGGCGACGCGCGGCTCCTTATATAGAATCCGAGTCTCGCGAGAATCCGACAGCGTCATGATGACGTTCGGGCGCGCTCGGGTTAACCGAGCAAGGCGGGAAGATCCGAGTCGCTCGGACCCGTGAAAAAAAACATGAAGTTCGTGCGGGTTCGGATTCAGAGAAACCGAACCCGCTCATCTCTAATGGTAACCAGTATACAGAATCTGCACACAGGACAAGTCTGATATATGTGATTGATCAAGCTAGATTGTTCAGCAATCACCGGCCACTGGCCATTGTCAGTTGTGTAACTTTGTATTGCAATGGACCGTGTATGCTCATGTAACAAATTCCTATGTTTGTGTAATACTGCTGCACCAGATCCGTGAGTTGATCCACAATGATCTCATTAACAGTATATTTATTGTTCCTGATGCTATGCTGTTGTAACAGATCAAGGAATGACTGTGGGGTACCCTGTGCCTATTGGATCTAAATCTCCTCAATATTGATTTTTATGCATATTGCCCTGCCAATTATATAGTGTCAAATTGTCTTGAATGCCATAGAAATTGTCAGGAGCAATGATAATATAATATGCACATGGGACACGTCCAATATGTGTTGTGGGGCAAACTAAAATCCTACACATGCACAGACCGCTGTGCCTGCACTGAAATTCTACATATGCACAGACCGCTGAGCCTGCACTAAAATTCTACACATACATAGACCGCTGAGCCTGCATCTGCTGGAGGCTGTGTATGCAGATCGATGTATAAATTTGTATGACAATTGAATATAAAGGTGTGATATCGCACCAAGAATCTATAGATAAATCAGCATTAATCTGATATTCAGAATATTTTCTAATTTCTGGTGCTTAGAACTACACCAATATCACACTCTCTCTAGTATGTTAAAGTCTAATCCTGACGTAGGTAACAGTACTCTAGCAGTGTTAATACTAATCAATATTAGCATCAGCTTTTAGTCAGCATTTGTCCGACCTACGGGTATTCCCGTGTTCACTGTGCAGCACTCCAATACCCCAATGTATATTAGAAATATAAAGTATATTATTATGGGTATCACAGCTGCATCAGCTTATGGTCGGCATTTGTCCGACCTACGGATGTGCCCGTGTTCGCTGTGCAGTGCTCTGATAGCCCAATATATAGTATAGATAAGTTTCACGGAACCCCAATAAACATCAAAAGAAATTCAATAATTAGTCAGTGCAAGAGCATCGGAGCAGACTACAATGCCGATGCGCGCATTTCGCAACTAGCTTTTTCAGGGCTTAACCCGAATGTCTCTACTAACAGGGATTTATCCTATCAAAGAGCCAATCTCCTCTTGTCCTGCGGTCATGTGACCTTCTCAGCTGAATTAATTAAGTACTCAGTAGTTACCTTGTCCTGGATAACATTGAGATACGAATCTTTAATGCTAATTATTCCTGATAGCATCTCAGCTGCTTCTATAGCAGCCTGTTTAACCCTCTCCTATTCATAATACCAATGGGTAATTTACGTCCTATTTTAGTAATATTATTATGCATCGCATACCTTTCATAATCATTTCTCAGTAATGTCAGGGGTATGTACAATAATATTATTACTGATGTCATGTTAATCAGCAATTTCGCTATATATCATACCCTTTATTGGTATAGTATAAGTACTCAGTAGTTATCTTGTCCTGGATAAAATTGAGATACAGATCTTTGATGCTAATTATTCATGATAGCGTCTCAGCTGCTTCTATAGCAGCCTGTTTAACCCGCTCCTATTCATAATGCCAGTGGGTAATTTACATCCTATTTCAGTAATATTGTTAAGCATCGCATGCCTCTCATGGTCATTTCTCATTAATGTCAGGAGTATGTACTACAATGTTACTGATATCATGTTAATCAGCAATTTAGCTATATATCCTACCCTTTATTTTAATTTATTCACCCTGCGCAACTCCTCATTGTGGTTGTGCAGATGAAATCAGGTTCATTTGATGGCATTCCTACCTGCTAATTACTCTGTTGGATTGCCCACTCGTCCATGTCATATGTGAATATAATTATTGCTGCCAAGATTACTGAATTGTCAATCCCTCCCGTTCAATACTATATGCTTAAATAGAAATTATAATTTAGTTGTTACTCTGATGTTACTTATAAGACATATAATTCAGATTTACTAATTTATGATAATATATAGAGCGCAGCATGAAGGAATTAATAATAAGTGATCAATATTGCCACAAACAGTATCCTGCATGCTCAAAGTTCACATTTTCCCCCCACTATCCGTGCCATCCCAAAGGGTGAACTCCTGCGTATTAAGAGAAATTGCTCTGAGGATGAAACCTATGAGAATAGGAAATCGGAGCAAAGCAGAAGATTTAAAGATAGAGGTTACAGTGGGAGGACCATAAAACAAGCAATTAGGATGACAGAACAGTATCCTAGGGAATCCCTTCTGAAACCTAAACTGCGGTCCCAAATCGAAGAACCCATTCGATTTATTGGCACCTTTAATGCCCAATGGCGGAACATAGATTCCACCCTACAAAAGCACTGGCATGTGCTGAAAACAGACAGTGATCTCAATAAAATTCTACCAGCTAAAGTTAAATGTAGCTGGCGGAGATCACCCAATGTAAGGGACAGGTTGGTCCATAGTCACATGTCAAGAATAGATTCAAAAACCACCATTCAGGGTTCCATGTGTTGCGGCCGTTGTAAGGCTTGCAAATATATGGTCCCTGTAAAATATTACATGGACAAATTTGACAAAAAATGGACCATACCCAGTCTCATTACATGCACAACAGTTGGTACTATCTATCATCTTGAGTGCCCTTGCAAAAAAGCCTACATTGGGAAAACCATCAGGCCCTTAAAAGTTAGATTACTAGAACATGTGGGCAATATACGCAATGTAGACAGGGACCGCAGTAATTTCAGAATTATATCACCGGTGGCGAGGCACTTTCAACAGTCCCACAACTGTGACCCTAGTGGACTTAGAGCCTTTGGGATGAAGCACATCAAATTAGGAATACGTGGCGGGGACCTGGATTCAGAACTCCTGAAAGCTGAGACCAAAATGATATTTCTTATGAATACTCTGCATCCGTATGGTCTCAATGAGACGAACAGCTTTAGCTCTTTCCTATGAATACATGGAGAAGATCAATTCTAAGTACAGTATACCTCTTGTTCCCCTCTTCCCCCCTTTTTCTGTTCATATCTCTCCTTTTATTTAATTTTTTTATTTTTTTATTTTTTTCATATATATAATTAAAAATTAAGAATCAAAAATTCTCGTGCTCATGGTCCGTCTCCTTCCTGTTTTGTTTTTCGCTTATTGTCCTTATAGTATGACAACTAGGGGACTCAATATAATCAGAACCCCTATAAGTATATTTTAAAGCATTCCTGATTCCATATCGAATTAATCAGGTTACTAGATCACAGCTATAATAAGTAGTTTCTGGACTACATAAGCATAATGCAACAGCCATGCACTCCAAGGCTATATGTGTTCCTACTTATATTATATACACCTAGTATGACCAGATGTATTTATTCTCAAGAAAACAGTAAGAAAATTAGTATTTCATAAATCTGCCGACAGTATTATAAACAAGCTTAACTGTAAATGTACACTTATTAGAAAGATGTTTAATGAGCACTGCACATATGCAGTACAATGAAGTACATTATCTTGAGGCAGCAATTGCAGTGGTTACTTTCACTTATTAATGCACTTAGTCACTGTTCTCCTCTTCTGTTTTTCAAACAGCACCAATATAATGGAGTGTACTTTGTCATTTTGCCTCGTTATTAAGAGGCATAGATGGCAGAGTTCATATTATTAATTATTTTCAAATCATATATGTTTACACATACACACTTTTATTTACTATTAACCATTATTAGTTATCTCACATTTACATACAATCAATTTTATTAATTCATCACTTGTTTAGTTTTTGGCACCATGCACTAATAATTTGGTTCTGAGTTTGTTGTTTTTTGCCAGCACTAGTTTCCAGTCACATTAGAGCACTTAGCAACGGATATTCATTAGCAATTAATATGTAATTCTTCTTTTCTTTCACGTCTCACTTTCATATATGAACACTATTCTAATCAATATTGATCACTTATTATTAATTCCTTCATGCTGCGCTCTATATATTATCATAAATTAGTAAATCTGAATTATATGTCTTATAAGTAACATCAGAGTAACAACTAAATTATAATTTCTATTTAAGCATATAGTATTGAACGGGAGGGATTGACAATTCAGTAATCTTGGCAGCAATAATTATATTCACATATGACATGGACGAGTGGGCAATCCAACAGAGTAATTAGCAGGTAGGAATGCCATCAAATGAACCTGATTTCATCTGCACAACCACAATGAGGAGTTGCGCAGGGTGAATAAATTAAAATAAAGGGTAGGATATATAGCTAAATTGCTGATTAACATGATATCAGTAACATTGTAGTACATACTCCTGACATTAATGAGAAATGACCATGAGAGGCATGCGATGCTTAACAATATTACTGAAATAGGATGTAAATTACCCACTGGCATTATGAATAGGAGCGGGTTAAACAGGCTGCTATAGAAGCAGCTGAGACGCTATCATGAATAATTAGCATCAAAGATCTGTATCTCAATTTTATCCAGGACAAGATAACTACTGAGTACTTATACTATACCAATAAAGGGTATGATATATAGCGAAATTGCTGATTAACATGACATCAGTAATAATATTATTGTACATACCCCTGACATTACTGAGAAATGATTATGAAAGGTATGCGATGCATAATAATATTACTAAAATAGGACGTAAATTACCCATTGGTATTATGAATAGGAGAGGGTTAAACAGGCTGCTATAGAAGCAGCTGAGATGCTATCAGGAATAATTAGCATTAAAGATTCGTATCTCAATGTTATCCAGGACAAGGTAACTACTGAGTACTTAATTAATTCAGCTGAGAAGGTCACATGACCGCAGGACAAGAGGAGATTGGCTCTTTGATAGGATAAATCCCTGTTAGTAGAGACATTCAGGTTAAGCCCTGAAAAAGCTAGTTGCGAAATGCGCGCATCGGCATTGTAGTCTGCTCCGATGCTCTTGCACTGACTAATTATTGAATTTCTTTTGATGTTTATTGGGGTTCCGTGAAACTTATCTATACTATATATTGGGCTATCAGAGCACTGCACAGCGAACACGGGCACATCCGTGGGTCGGACAAATGCCGACCATAAGCTGATGCAGCTGTGATACCCATAATAATATACTTTATATTTCTAATATACATTGGGGTATTGGAGTGCTGCACAGTGAACACGGGAATACCCGTGGGTAGGACAAATGCTGACTAAAAGCTGATGCTAATATTGATTAGTATTAACACTGCTAGAGTACTGTTACCTACGTCAGGATTAGACTTTAACATACTAGAGAGAGTGTGATATTGGTGTAGTTCTAAGCACCAGAAATTAGAAAATATTCTGCATATCAGATTAATGCTGATTTATCTATAGATTCTTGGTGCGATATCACACCTTTATATTCAATTGTCATACAAATTTATACATCGATCTGCATACACAGCCTCCAGCAGATGCAGGCTCAGCGGTCTATGTATGTGTAGAATTTTAGTGCAGGCTCAGCGGTCTGTGCATATGTAGAATTTCAGTGCAGGCACAGCGGTCTGTGCATGTGTAGGATTTTAGTTTGCCCCACAACACATATTGGACGTGTCCCATGTGCATATTATATTATCATTGCTCCTGACAATTTCTATGGCATTCAAGACAATTTGACACTATATAATTGGCAGGGCAATATGCATAAAAATCAATATTGAGGAGATTTAGATCCAATAGGCACAGGGTACCCCACAGTCATTCCTTGATCTGTTACAACAGCATAGCATCAGGAACAATAAATATACTGTTAATGAGATCATTGTGGATCAACTCACGGATCTGGTGCAGCAGTATTGTCACGAACCTCGGGCGGCGGCGGCCGCGCTTGTCCCTGCGGGTGGCCTGGTCTGCCCGGCGCCTCTCTTCCCCTGGCGGTCTCCGGCTTCGGCGGCGGGTCGGCGCTGCTCTCCGGCGGCTTCCCGGAAGCAAGGACGCCGCCATCACAAGCGAGGGCAAGGAGGCGGAGCAGGTCTGACGTCACCTGCCTGCTCCGCCAATCAGGCTAGGGCGGGGAATTTAAAATCAGATACCAGGCAGAGATCCGGTGCCTGAGTATCTTCGTTTCTCCTGCGGAAGCTGTGATTCCAGAGCTCCCTCGTCCCAAGCATCCTGTGCCTCCAAGCATCCTGTGCCTCCAAGCATCCTGTGCCTCCAAGCATCCTGTGCCTCCAAGCATCCTGAGCCTCCAAGCATCCTGTGCCTCCAAGCATCCTGAGCCTCCAAGCACCTCCGTGCCTCCAATTATCTCCGTGCCTCCAATTACCTCCGTGCCTCCAATTATCTCCGTGCCTCCAATTATCTCCGTGCCTCCAAGCACCTCCGTGCCTCCAAACACCTCCGTGCCTCCAAGCACCTCCGTGCCTCCAAGCACCTCCGTGCCTCCAAGCACCTCCGTGCCTCCAGTTACCTCCAAGCACCTCGTGCCTCCAAGCACCTCATCCCTCCAAACACCTCGGTGTCTCCAAACACCTCCGTGCCTCTAAGCACCTCCGTGCCTCCAAGCACCTCCGTGCCTCCAGTTACCTCCATGTCTCCAAGCACCTCGTGCCTCCAAGCACCTCATCCCTCCAAACACCTCGGTGTCTCCAAACACCTCCGTGCCCCAAGCACCTCCGTGCCTCCAAGGGCCTCCCTGCACTCCCTGTACTCCCAGCACCTCAGTGCCTCCAATACCACAGTGTCTCCAATATCTCAGTACCCCAGCCTTCAGTATTTCTACAAGTCTTGTCTTACAGGAGACCTTCAAGAATTCCTCTGGGCCTCCCGCCTGCCGTCTTAGTCCTGCATGAGGAAGACCTACATCCGGCCATCTCTACTACGACCCAGTGGCGGTTCCTCTTCCCGGTCATCGGAAGAAGCCCCGAGTCCACAACACTCCCAAACCAGGTCAGTGACAGTATACTCAGGCCACATGGACTCGGGGAATCGGAACACGGACTCGAGTGCCATTCAGAACCTGGCTTCTCGAGTGCAAAGTCAGGAAGCAGCGCAAGGCCAGGTGATGCAGTACCTCCAGCAGTTGTCCGGGCGTCTGGATCAGATTCAGGCGTCTCTGGCCTCAGTAATTCCGGCACCTGTTCCAGTAGTCGCACCCGTTGCCGTTGCCAGCAATGTTCAACCATCGGCCGGTGTCACTCCACGCCTTCAGTTGCCTACTCCGTCCCGCTATAATGGGAATCCCAAAAATTGTCGTGGTTTCTTGAACCAATGCGAGGTACATTTCGAGCTACTTGCACACAACTTTCCTACAGACCGGTCCAAGGTAGCATATATTATTTCTCTGTTGGAAGGTTCTGCTTTGGATTGGGTGTCTCCATTATGGGAACGATCTGATCCTATGGTTTCCAACTACACCAACTTCATCTCGTCCTTTCGAAGGATTTTCGACGAGCCCGGCAGAATGACCACTGCTTCTTCCGATTTGCTCCGTGTTCGGCAGGGCGCCCGTTCCGTGGGCCAGTACGTGGTTCATTTCCAGACCATTGCTTCCGAACTACGCTGGAATAATGACGCCCTGAGAGCTGCCTTCTGGAACGGTCTTTCCGACCGGCTGAAAGATGAGCTGGTTACTAGAGATCTGCCGGATCCATTAGAAGATTTGATTTCCCTTTGCGTCAAGGTGGATCTTCGGATGCAGGAGCGTGGAAGAGAACGTAGCCGTTCGGATCGTTCCAGGTTCCGGAATCCTACTCCTAGGCCGGTGGCCTCACCCAGCTCAGATGAGCCCATGCAAATTAACCGCTGCCGACTGTCTCCGGAAGAACGACAGCGTTGTCGTGAGGGTAAACTCTGCCTTTACTGTGGAGCCGCAGATCATTTTCTTAAATCTTGTAAAGCCCGTCCGGGAAACGGGCAGGCCTAGCTTGTTCCGGAGGAGTCAAGCTGGGAGTTACGACAAAAGCTTCTCCAACTTCGGACTGCTTGCTTCCAGTAACTCTAGTCTCCAATTCAGTCTCCAGGTCTTGTGAAGCCCTATTGGATTCCGGAGCTGCAGGGAACTTCGTTTCTTCTTTCTGTGCCCAAAGTTTGGGTTTAAAGTTACGGCCTATTGAGCGGCCAATTTCACTGACGGCTATCAACGGGACTAGAATTTCCAAAGGTCTTATAATGTGGCGCACGGGGCCAGTTAAGCTGCAGGTCGGGGCTCTACATCAGGAAGATTTGGAACTCTTGGTAATCCCAGAAATGCCTCATGATCTGGTTCTGGGAATGCCTTGGCTGAAAAGTCATAATCCCCACATCGACTGGAAGTCGTCACAAATTCTGTCCTGGAGTCCCTTTTGTCACACTAATTGTCTTACTCCTGTTTGTCCGCTCCGTGTTACCTCCAAAACGGATGAAGAGCACATTCCGGAGGCATATCAAGGGTACAAGGACGTATTTTCGGAACAAGCTGCTGACCTGTTACCACCTCACAGGCCTTGGGACTGCCCTATTGACCTTGTCCCAGGGAAGACGCCACCTCGTGGTCGCACATATCCTCTGTCTCTTCCCGAGACTCAAGCCATGTCGGAGTATATTAAGTCCAATATGCGCAAGGGATTCATTCGCCCCTCTTCCTCCCCTGCCGGTGCAGGCTTCTTTTTCGTGAAGAAAAAGGACGGGGGGTTGAGACCATGCATCGACTACCGCGGCCTAAACGACATTACTATTAAGAATAAATACCCCTTGCCACTAATCACAGAGTTATTTGATAGGGTTCGTGGTGCCCGCATTTTTTCAAAACTCGACTTGAGAGGAGCTTACAATCTTATACGCATCCGAGAGGGGGATGAATGGAAGACTGCCTTTAATACCCGAGATGGGCATTACGAATACTTGGTGATGCCGTTTGGTCTTAGTAATGCTCCCGCGGTTTTCCAGGGGTTCGTCAACGAAATCTTTCGTGATATGCTGTATCAGAGCGTTGTGGTATATCTGGACGACATACTGATTTTTTCCAAGAATCTTGTCGAACACAGGACTCAAGTCAAAGAGGTGCTACACCGTTTACGAGAGAATCATCTCTACGCCAAGTTTTCCAAATGTACCTTTGAAGTAACATCTATTCCGTTCCTCGGTTATGTCATCTCGGGGACGGAGCTTCGCATGGATCCGGAAAAGTTGTCGGCCATTCGTGACTGGACTCAGCCTCTTTCCCTGAAAGCAATACAAAGGTTCCTGGGCTTTGCGAACTACTACAGGAAATTCATTAAGGGTTTCTCCACCATTGTTGCGCCCATTACTGCCCTGACGAGGAAGGGTTCTAATCCTAGTTTGTGGCCTCCGGAAGCCATTGTAGCTTTTTCTCGCTTAAAGTTAGCTTTCATGACGGCTCCAGTTCTCCAACAACCAAATTTCGAGGAACCCTTCTTCTTAGAAGTTGATGCATCTTCAGTCGGGGTTGGGGCTGTTCTCTCCCAGTATTCCTCTGATAAAAAATTACATCCGTGTGGCTTCCATTCTCGTAAATTCTCTCCAGCCGAACGAAATTACACTATTGGAGACCAGGAACTCTTGGCAATCAAATCTGCCTTGGAAGAATGGAGATATCTTCTAGAAGGGGCTAAACATGTGTTTACCATCTACACGGATCACAAGAATTTGCTGTACATCAAATCCGCACAATGCTTGAATCCTCGCCAGGCGAGATGGGCACTTTTCTTTTCCCGATTCTCGTTCATTATCAAGTACCGGGCCGGGACTCTCAATATTAAAGCAGATGCGCTTTCTCGTTCACAAGTTCCCACAGACGAGGATGAACCTCCGGAGCGGGGATTAATTCTGAATCCAGTTTCTGTCTCTGCTGCTTTAACTACTCCAGCTCCTCCTCCTGGAAGAATGTCCGTGCCAGCTAGATTCCGCCCAGGAATACTACTGTGGGTCCATAACTCCAAGTTTTCCGGTCATCCCGGCGCTCAGAAGATGTACAAGTTTCTGCAAAGGTCTTACTGGTGGAACACCATGAGGAAGGATGTACAAGATTGCGTTAATTCGTGTCCCCAATGTACACAACATAAATCTCCTCGTCTGCCTCCTGCAGGGTTACTTCGTCCTCTGCCTATCCCTGTGAGACCCTGGACTCACATTTCCATGGACTTCATCACTGACTTGCCCTGTTCCAAGGGTTGCAACACCGTTTGGGTTATCGTTGACCGTTTTTCGAAGATGGCACACTTTGTGCCCTTGACTGGTCTCCCGACAGCACCGAAACTGGCTCTATTGTTTATCCGAGAACATTTTCGTTTGCATGGGTTGCCACAAGAGATTGTTTCTGACCGTGGAGTACAGTTCACCGCCAGGTTTTGGAAAGCCCTTTGTTCAACTCTACACATTAAACTTAAGTTTTCGTCTGCTTATCATCCCCAAACTAATGGGCAAACGGAACGAGTCAATCAAGATCTAGAGACTTTTCTTCGTTTGTATCTCTCTCCTTCACAGGACAACTGGGTGGAGTTGTTGCCTTGGGCGGAGTTTGCCCATAACCATTTGTTTCATTCTTCCACTGGGGAATCACCATTTTTCGTCAACTACGGGTTCCATCCCCGTGTTCCGGAATTTCCAAGCCTTCCGATAATAGAGGTTCCTGCTGTAGTGTCCACTCTACGACACTTTGGACAAATTTGGAGAAAGGTTCATGCTAATCTTAAGCAGGTTTCTGTTCGGTACAAGTTCTTCGCAGATAAGAAACGACAAGCCGCACCTCAATATAAAGTTGGGGACAGGGTATGGCTGTCCACACGGAATCTCCGGTTGAAGGTGCCCACCATGAAATTCGCTCCAAGGTTCATCGGTCCTTACCCTGTGCTACAAGTCTTAAATCCTGTGGTCTGTAAACTGGGTTTGCCTGCCCATCTTCGAATACCTAACGCCTTTCATGTTTCTCTACTCCGTCCCCTCATTCTGAATCGGTTCCACTCAGCACTCCCTAGGCCAACGTCCGTAGCGGCAGAAGCTGAAGCGGAGTTTGAAATCAAAACTATTCTTGACTCTCGTTATCTTCATAAAAAATTACAGTACTTGGTGGACTGGAAGGGTTATGGTCCTGAGGAGAGAAGTTGGATTGGGGCTACTGAAGTAACGGCTCCTCGTCTGATTCGGATCTTCCACTCCAGACATCCGACTAAGCCCGGGAAGTGTCCAGGGGCCACTCCTGGAGGAGGGGGTACTGTCACGAACCTCGGGCGGCGGCGGCCGCGCTTGTCCCTGCGGGTGGCCTGGTCTGCCCGGCGCCTCTCTTCCCCTGGCGGTCTCCGGCTTCGGCGGCGGGTCGGCGCTGCTCTCCGGCGGCTTCCCGGAAGCAAGGATGCCGCCATCACAAGCGAGGGCAAGGAGGCGGAGCAGGTCTGACGTCACCTGCCTGCTCCGCCAATCAGGCTAGGGCGGGGAATTTAAAATCAGATACCAGGCAGAGATCCGGTGCCTGAGTATCTTCGTTTCTCCTGCGGAAGCTGTGATTCCAGAGCTCCCTCGTCCCAAGCATCCTGTGCCTCCAAGCATCCTGTGCCTCCAAGCATCCTGTGCCTCCAAGCATCCTGAGCCTCCAAGCATCCTGTGCCTCCAAGCATCCTGAGCCTCCAAGCACCTCCGTGCCTCCAATTATCTCCGTGCCTCCAATTACCTCCGTGCCTCCAATTATCTCCGTGCCTCCAATTATCTCCGTGCCTCCAATTATCTCCGTGCCTCCAATTATCTCCGTGCCTCCAAGCACCTCCGTGCCTCCAAACACCTCCGTGCCTCCAAGCACCTCCGTGCCTCCAAGCACCTCCGTGCCTCCAGTTACCTCCAAGCACCTCGTGCCTCCAAGCACCTCATCCCTCCAAACACCTCGGTGTCTCCAAACACCTCCGTGCCTCTAAGCACCTCCGTGCCTCCAAGCACATCCGTGCCTCCAAGCACCTCCGTGCCTCCAGTTACCTCCGTGTCTCCAAGCACCTCGTGCCTCCAAGCACCTCATCCCTCCAAACACCTCGGTGTCTCCAAACACCTCCGTGCCCCAAGCACCTCCGTGCCTCCAAGCACCTCCGTGCCTCCAAGGGCCTCCCTGCACTCCCTGTACTCCCAGCACCTCAGTGCCTCCAATACCACAGTGTCTCCAATATCTCAGTACCCCAGCCTTCAGTATTTCTACAAGTCTTGTCTTACAGGAGACCTTCAAGAATTCCTCTGGGCCTCCCGCCTGCCGTCTTAGTCCTGCATGAGGAGGACCTACATCCGGCCATCTCTACTACGACCCAGTGGCGGTTCCTCTTCCCGGTCATCGGAAGAAGCCCCGAGTCCACAACACTCCCAAACCAGGTCAGTGACAAGTATTACACAAACATAGGAATTTGTTACATGAGCATACACGGTCCATTGCAATACAAAGTTACACAACTGACAATGGCCAGTGGCCGGTGATTGCTGAACAATCTAGCTTGATCAATCACATATATCAGACTTGTCCTGTGTGCAGATTCTGTATACTGGTTACCATCACTGCCCTTGTTAAATTTTAGGATATCCAAGACAGCCTATCATTATATAAATACCAGGGCAATATTAATGTGAATCAGTATAAAGGAGATATACACCAATAAAGCACTGGGCAATTCATAGTCATTGTGTGATTCACTAACACACTATACAGGGCTCTCTGTACATACAGCCGCAATTGATACAGGCTTAATGGTCTATATGTCTGCAGCAGTGTAATTTGTGTCATAAATAACTATCAGACGGGCTCAATGGTCTGTGTGTCTGTGGCAGTTTATTTCGTGTCATAAACAATTACTAGACGTATCATATGTATAGAATACTCACACCAGCAATATAAGAAAACACAATACCAGCAACTCATGGGATAGAGGTTTAATGAATACATACAGATACTGTCATCTGCCCAGTGTTGTCAGTGTCATCATTATTTTCACCTGTATCAGTCGTCATAGTAGAATCACCAGGGCACCGTTCATGTGAAGTGATACACAATATTTGTGGGTCTGTGGGGTGTGGGACACATTGTGACCAGTCCTGAGACTTAGCATATCAGCATATAAATTCTCGCGTATATCTCTTTTTACTGACGTAGGATTAGCAGTCTGTGGATCTGCAGCAGTCGACTTCATAGATAGCAATTGGCATCCTACCATTATGGCAAATGAACATCTGGTATCTCACGTTATAATTTGAATTCTAAAATACCCAACAAATATAGACAACTGTAATAAGTGGGATTAATAGAAATAACGGAGTCTATTCTTACCCGATATAACACATCTCTACCCAATATATGGTGGGTTATAAAAGGATCGGTACCCTTAAAATACAAGTGATTGGGTTTTTTCTCTATCAGGGGTTTATAACATATGTTAAATACATTAAATATATTTCAAAACACCCTAATAGAGAGTCAGTGCAATCAGAGGAGCAGACACATTTTTTACTTCTTATCACGTCTATATCTTTGAGCACATAGTTGGATTCTTTATTCAATTTTTAACCCTATTTTTCGCACACGGTCCGAAATATCGGTCTTTTAATACAATATAATAATAAAAGTTAAATTTTATCTTAATTTAGTGCACCTAGCAGTACAACCCCATTCTCTTTTTGTTCAATAGCTATTGTATGATGACCCAGATAGAGAGGCGTCAGCTGAGAGTCACCTGCGTGCTCTCAAACAAGGTAAAAATCCAGCAGGAGTGTATTGTACTGAATTTCGCCGTTGTTCGAACGACTGTGGCTGGAATGATCCGGCCCTACGCAGTCAGTTTCACCTCGGTTTATCTGAACTTATTAAAGACAGTCTCCTCCAGTACCCCGCTCCTGAGACTCTTGATAAACTCATGGAGCTTGCTATAAAAATAGATCGTCGTCTCCGAGAGCGGAGGGATGAAAGAGGAACAACTGTTAGGCCTAGTCCTTGTGTTTATACCTTTCCAGAGGACGTCGAGGAGCCCATGCAGATGGGTCTCTCCCGACTGTCTCCTGAGGAAAAAAACAGAAGACTAAGTTCCGGTCTTTGTTTGTACTGTGGTGGTAAGGGACATATTGCTCGCAACTGCCCGAACAAGTCGGGAAAGGCTCTGACTAAGTGAATTGTGAGGGGGTTCACTTAGGTCTGCAGCTTATCTCCTCAAATGTCTCTCTCTTAGTCCCTGTTAAGGTTTCTTTTGGCAGCCTCATTTCATTGGTGTCAACCTTTGTCGACAGTGGAGCTGTAGGAAACTTTATAGATTTAACTTGGGCTAAGGCCTTAGGCATTCCACAGATACCGTTGGATAAATGTATCACCATGCACGGGTTAGATGGGGGTCCGCTTTCCAACAGGATAATTACTCACCACACACCTCCAGTATTACTTACAGTAGGAGCCTTACATTCAGAAGATATAGAATTCTATCTTACACATTGTCCGGCAGTTCCTGTAGTTTTGGGTCACCTTTGGCTGGCCTTTCATAATCCCACCATTGATTGGCGATCCGGGGAGATTTCCCAATGGGGTCCTTTTTGTGTTAAGGAATGTATTATTTATCCAGTCCGGGTTGCAGCAGTTATCCCAGAGCTTATTCCTGTGGAATACCCGGATTTTGCAGATGTGTTCTCCAAAGGCAATGCGGACATTCTGCCCCCCCCCCCCCCATCGGTCCTACGATTGTGCAATTGAGTTAGTACCAGGTGCCACTTTGCCGAAGGGGAGATTATATGCCCTGTCCGGGCCAGAAACCACGGGCATGAATAATTACGTTCAGGAGAGCCTAAAAGGGTATTATTAGACCTTCGAAATCTCCGTTGAGTGCGGGATTTTTCTTTGTTGAGAAAAAGGATGGGTCGCTTAGGCCATGTATTGATTTTAGGGCTCTGAATAAGATCTCTGTGAAAAACACCTATCCTCTGCCATTAATTTCAGTGCTTTTTGATCAGTTACGCTCCGCCGTGATCTTCTCGAAAATTGATCTTAGGGGAGCTTACAACCTCATCCGAATAAAATCTGGGGATGAGTGGAAGACGGCTTTCAGCACTCAGTCGGTTCACTATGAATACCTGGTGATGCCGTTCGGTCTGTCAAATGCTCCAGCGGTTTTTCAAGACCTCATTAACGATGTTCTCCGTGACTTCCTTGGGAAGTTCGTGGTCGTTTATTTAGACGACATTTTGATATACTCGTAGTCTATGGAACAACATGTTACCCAGGTGCGTCTGGTTCTTCAGAAATTACGAGAGAATCATTTATATGCCAAGCTTGAGAAGTGTGATTTTCACATCCCAGAGGTGTCTTTCTTGGGGTACATTATTTCTCCCCAGGGATTTTTCATGGAACCGAAAAAACTCCAGGCCATACTTAATTGGGCGCAACCCACTAATTTAAAAGCAATTCAGCGCTTTTTAGGGTTTGCTAATTATTATAGGCGGTTCATTCATACTTTTTCTGACCTGGTCGCTCCCATAGTAGCCTTGACTAAAAAAGGAGCGGATCCCTCCAAGTGGTCGCATGAAGCTGAGTTAGCCTTCCGGGCCTTGAAGCAGGCCTTTGTCTCGGCTCCTGTCCTCAGACATCCTAATCCGGTGCTTCCCTTTATTGTAGAGGTTGATGCCTCAGAGGTTGGAGTGGGGGCTATCCTTTCTCAGGAAGATCCGGAGTCTCAGGAGTTACATCCTTGTGCCTTCATGTCCAGGAAATTCTCCTCCGCTGAATCCAACTATGACGTTGGTAATCGGGAATTACTGGCAGTAAAATGGGCTTTCGAGGAATGGAGACATTGGCTGGAGGGAGCTAGGCATACTATTACTGTTTTTACTGACCATAAGAACCTGCAATATATTGAATCAGCTAAATGGCTAAATGCTCGGCAGGCACGTTGGGCATTGTTTTTTACTCGTTTCAGGTTTATAATCATCTTCAGGCCTGGTTCCAAGAATACGAAAGCTGATGCTCTGTCACGTTGCTTTCTTCCGGTTCACAATAGCAATCCTGTTACTACCCCCATAGTTCCATCTTCAGTCATCCGGGCAGGCCTCACACAGGATTTATTTACTCAGTTAAACCAGCTTCAACACCAAGCTCCTAGACTTACTCCTGCTGGTCGTCTTTTTGTCCCTGAATTTTTGAGAGGCACTGTTTTAACTGAGTTTCATGACAACAAAGTCTCGGGGCATCCGGGTATCACTAAGACCTTGGAGTTAGTCTCTCGCTCAGTGTGGTGGCCTAGTCTTTCTAAAGACGCTAAGGAATTTGTCCATTCCTGTCAGGTTTGTGCACAGCATAAGGTTCTTCGTTCGTTGCCTATCGGGCAACTCATGCCTTTAGCTGTTCCTCTCAGGCCATGGTCTCATATTTCCATGGATTTCGTGGTGGACCTTCCACTTTCAGCCGGATTGCGAGTCATTTGGGTGGTAGTGGACCATTTTAGTAAAATGGCTCATTTCATTGCTATTCCCCGATTACCCTCTGCTCAAGGGTTGGCAGTTTTGTTCCTCCGCCATGTGTTCAGGCTCCATGGTTTGCCCACTGATGTTGTCTCTGATCGGGGTCCACAATTCATCGCACAATTCTGGAAACGTTTTTGTGCCTCATTGAAGATGAAACTGTCTTTAACATCTGGTTACCATCCACAGTCTAACGGGCAAACCGAAAGAGTCAACCAGTCATTAAAACAGTACTTACGCTAGTATTCAGCCAAACTCCAGAATGATTGGTCCGAGTTTCTTCCTTTGGCCGAATTTGCTTATAATAACTCTTGTCATTCCTCCACCAAGGAGTCCCCATTCTTTTCAGTCTTTGGGTTTCATCCTAGAGCCAACTCTTTTTTCCATCATTCTCCAGTTTCCTCGTTGACCTTAACCTCCCATCTCAGAGCAATTTGGGGAAAAGTGCACCTTGCCCTCAGAAAAGCGGCCTTCCGAGAAAATTAATTTTCTGATAGGCTCCGACGTCCTTGCACTTTTAAGGTGGGAGATAGGGTGTGGTTGTCAACTCGCAACATCAAGCTTCGACAATCCTCGGCTAGACTGGGACCCAAATTTATTGGACCGTTTCTTATCATTAAGAAGGTCAACCCAGTTGCTTTTCGGCTACGCTTGCCAAGATCTCTTAGAATTGGAAATACTTTCCACTGTTCCCTGTTGAAACAATATGTTTCTTCCAGCAGATTTCCTTGGAGGACCTCCCAGGGTAGATCTCCAGTGGATGTGCAGGGACAACAGGAGTTCTTGGTGGAGAAGGTTTTAGATTATAAAGTGTCCCGGGGCCGGCTTTATTTTTTGGTTCACTGGAAAGGCTATGGTCCGGAGGAAAGGTCTTGGGTCCTGGATAAGGATCTACATGCCCCTAAACTCAAGGGATTATTCTTTCAGGAATTTCCTCAGAAACCTGGCTTTAGAGGTTCATTGACCCCTCCTCAAGGGGGGGTACTGTTATGCGCCGCGGTCCGGGTCTTCCTCCCGGCTCGGCGCCTAGCAACTAGGGACGCCGAGCGCGCTGAGCCACCGGGTCCCTAGCAACGCTAGGGCACTGTGCGCTGAGCCACCGGCTCCCTAGCAACGCTAGGACGCCGGGCGCGCTGAGCCGCCGGGACACAAGCAATGGGGACGCCACAGGCGGACCGCGTTCCCTGTTGCAGTGGTGATTAATTAAACTGTGCACACATGTTTCTGGTCGTGCAGCAGGGCAGCTGCACGACATTCATTGTAATCAGGTTCTGGACTCTGATTGGAGGATTCCCTGCTAAATGCCTCCTCAGTGCCTCACACAGACGCCGGTGATAGATTCCTGCATGCTGCTCATGTTTGGTGAAAGTCTGTTCCTGGTCTGCTGTGCCCGGTCGTTCCAGTCCTCTGAGTTCCTGAGTCTTGGTGTTCGTCATCTCATCCCAAGGAGTTCTCCTGGTCCTCATTTACCTGTGACCGTCTATTGAAGATCTCATTTGGTTACGTGAGTGGCGGCTCTGCCGCGTGCTGCGGCCTAGGCCGCTTCATTTTGTTGGCTGTTTTGGAGCATTTGCGGAGGTATCCGCTTCCACAGTCCTCTCCGGTACTCGGCGGTGCCGTGTAGGAGAGTGGACAAGTGGAGTATTTTGGTTGTCCTTTTCCCTGGCGGTAATCCGCGCATACTTTAGTTTTAGGTTTGTTAGTAGCCCCTGGCCTTGTTGTTTAGTTAGAGGGCCCCTTGTTATCTCCCTGTCTCGGTTCACTCTTTGTCTCTCATTAAGACCTGAGGGGGCATCGGAGTTGGGCAGACATAATCCGCTCTTCAAACGCGGCTGCCATGGGCTCAAGAAACCATAGTCTCGCAAGAGTGTACTGACAGCACGGGCGAGACAACGGAGATAGGGTGCCAGGGGCTATTCCCATTCCTTTCCCCTTTCCCAGCATTTCATTCTGGTATTCAGGTCCCTTCATATAAGATCACCCCAGACCTGAGTGCTAGAATCATAACATTATCACCGGCCCAAAAACGTAAAAAAAAAAAAGGTGTTTGAATTTTTCCCATTCTGTTTTGGTGAGAGTAAAAAACCGGCTTCATGAATCCGGCAGGGTTAGGACCAAATCCCGGTCAGCTTTTAGTTAACCAAATTCAAGAACTTACTCAGATGGTTCAGGATCTTTCTCTTCGGGTGAGATCGCAGGAAGATCTTTTGCGAGCCTCCCCGAGGGTGGTCCCAGAACCAAAGATGCATTTACTCGACCGTTTTTCGGGTAACCGAAAATATTTTTTTTATTTTAAAGAAGCTTGTAAGCTATATTTTCATTTAAGGCCTAGTTCCTCTGGTACCGAATCTCAGCGGGTTGGGATTATAATGTCTTTACTCCAGGGGGATCCTCAGACCTGGGCGTTTGGGTTAAAAGCTGAAGATCCTGCGTTGTTATCTGTAGACGCCTTTTTTAAATCACTAGGTCTATTGTATGATGACCCAGATAGAGAGGCGTCAGCTGAGAGTCACCTGCGTGCTCTCAAACAAGGTAAAAATCCAGCAGAAGTGTATTGTTCTGAATTTCGCCGTTGTTCGAACGACTGTGGCTGGAATGATCCGGCCCTACGCAGTCAGTTTCACCTCGGTTTATCTGAACTTATTAAAGACAGTCTCCTCCAGTACCCCGCTCCTGAGACTCTCGATAAACTCATGGAGCTTGCTATAAAAATAGATCGTCGTCTCCGAGAGCGGAGGGATGAAAGAGGAACAACTGTTAGGCCTAGTCCTTGTGTTTATACCTTTCCAGAGGACGTCGAGGAGCCCATGCAGATGGGTCTCTCCCGACTGTCTCCTGAGGAAAAAAACAGAAGACTAAGTTCCGGTCTTTGTTTGTACTGTGGTGGTAAGGGACATATTGCTCGCAACTGCCCGAACAAGTCGGGAAAGGCTCTGACTAAGTGAATTGTGAGGGGGTTCACTTAGGTCTGCAGCTTATCTCCTCAAATGACTCTCTCTTAGTCCCTGTTAAGGTTTCTTTTGGCAGCCTCATTTCATTGGTGTCAACCTTTGTCGACAGTGGAGCTGTAGGAAACTTTATAGATTTAACTTGGGCTAAGGCCTTAGGCATTCCACAGATACCGTTGGATAAACGTATCACCATGCACGGGTTAGATGGGGGTCCGCTTTCCAACAGGATAATTACTCACCACACACCTCCAGTATTACTTACAGTAGGAGCCTTACATTCAGAAGATATAGAATTCTATCTTACACATTGTCCGGCAGTTCCTGTAGTTTTGGGTCACCTTTGGCTGGCCTTTCATAATCCCACCATTGATTGGCGATCCGGGGAGATTTCCCAATGGGGTCCTTTTTGTGTTAAGGAATGTATTTCTTATCCAGTCCGGGTTGCAGCAGTTATCCCAGAGCTTATTCCTGTGGAATACCCGGATTTTGCAGATGTGTTCTCCAAAGGCAATGCGGACATTCTGCCCCCCCCCCCCCCCCCCATCGGTCCTACGATTGTGCAATTGAGTTAGTACCAGGTGCCACTTTGCCGAAGGGGAGATTATATGCCCTGTCCGGGCCAGAAACCACGGGCATGAATAATTACGTTCAGGAGAGCCTAAAAGGGTATTATTAGACCTTCGAAATCTCCGTTGAGTGCGGGATTTTTCTTTGTTGAGAAAAAGGATGGGTCGCTTAGGCCATGTATTGATTTTAGGGCTCTGAATAAGATCTCTGTGAAAAACACCTATCCTCTGCCATTAATTTCAGTGCTTTTTGATCAGTTACGCTCCGCCGTGATCTTCTCGAAAATTGATCTTAGGGGAGCTTACAACCTCATCCGAATAAAATCTGGGGATGAGTGGAAGACGGCTTTCAGCACTCAGTCGGGTCACTATGAATACCTGGTGATGCCGATCGGTCTGTCAAATGCTCCAGCGGTTTTTCAAGACCTCATTAACGATGTTCTCCGTGACTTCCTTGGGAAGTTCGTGGTCGTTTATTTAGACGACATTTTAATTTACTCGTAGTCTATGGAACAACATGTTACCCAGGTGCGTCTGGTTCTTCAGAAATTACGAGAGAATATGAGATCACCCCCGACCTGAGTGCTAGAATCATAACAGTGGGTGTTCCAAGTATCGTCACTTCTGGGGACGTACTTCCGCCCGGCATTTCTTCTCAAAATGTTCTTTTTACCAATAAAGATTGTATCGCGGGAGGCATTTTGTTGAAGTCCCACAATCAATAACAATGAGCAACCTTATTGACGGGGGAACAAAAAGAATACAAAAAAAATATCAATAAACAAATGTTAATATTAAAACATAAAATGTAAGTGAAATTAAGATAAAAAGCAATGCTGAATGGAGTCAAGGTAAACTTATTAAAGAAACTACTTGACCTCAAAATCTTTACTAAGGCCATGTGGAATTAAGGTTTTTAAATAATATATCATTTCCATTTCCATCCGCGCCAGTTTTGAAGCTAAAGCCTGGCTTCTCACACTTTTATTAACCTTCTTTAAACCCTCAGATAAGGGAGGGGAGGTTGTTCTGTTAGATAGAAAAGATTATGAGGCAGAAGTCTTATGTCAATTAGAAGAGGTACATACTTGTAAAAAAATAAAAGAGGGCATCCCACTATGAAACATATGTTACAACAAGAGATGTGCACTGGAAATTTTTCGGGTTTTGTGTTTTGGTTTTGGATTCGGTTCCGCAGCCGTGTTTTGGATTCGGACGCGTTTTGGCAAAACCCCCCTTAAAAATTTTTGGCGGATTCGGGTGTGTTTTGGATTTGGGTGTTTTTTTTTTCAAAACCCCCTCAAAAACAGCTTAAATCATAGAATTTTGGGGTAATATTGATCCTATAATATTATTAATCTCAATAACCATAATTTCCACTCATTTCCAGTCTATTCTGAACACATCACACCTCACAATATTATTTTTAGTCCTAAAATTTGCACCGAGGTCGCTGGATGACTAAGCTAAGCGACCCAGGTGGGCAGCACAAACACCTGGCCCATCTAGGAGTGGCACTGCAGTGTCAGACAGGATGGCACTTAAAAAATTGGCCCAAACATTACATGATGCAAAGATAAATAAAATAAAAAGAGGTGCAAGATGGAATTGTACTTGGGCCCTCCCAATCACCATTATATTGTATAAACAGGACATGCACACTTTAACAAACCCATCATTTCAGCCACAGGGTCTGCCACACGACTGTGGCTGAAAAGACTGGTTGGTTTGGGCCCCCACCAAAAAAAGAAGCAATCAATCTCTCCTTGCTCAAACTGGCTCTACAGAGGCAAAATGTCGACCTCATCATTATCCTCCTATTCATCACCCCTTTCACTGTGTACATCCCCCTCCTCACAGAGTATTAATTCGTCCCCACTGGAATCCACCATCTCAGGTCCCTGTGTACTTTCTGGAGGCAATTGCTGGTGAATGTCTCCACGGAGGAATTAATTATAATTAATTTTGATGAACATCATCTTCTCCACATTTTGTTGAAGTAACCTCGTACGCCGATCGCTGACAAGGTGACCGGCTGCACTAAACACTCCTTCGGAGTACACACTGGAGGGGGGCAGCTTAGGTAAAATAAAGCCAGTTTGTGCAAGGGCCTCCAAGTTGCCTTTTTTTCCTGCCAGTATATGTAAGGACTGTCTGACTTGCCTACTTGGATGCTGTCACTCATATAGTCATCCACCATTCTTTCAATGGTGTAGAATCATATGCAGTGACAGTAGACAACATATCAGTAATTGTTGGTAGGTCCTTCAGTCCGGACCAGATGTCAGTTTTCGCTCCTGACTGCCCTGCTTCACCGCCAGCGGGTGGTTTTGGAAATCTGATCCTTTTCATGGCAGCTCCAGTCGTGGGAGAAAATGAAGGAGGAGCTGACTTGACAAGTGTCTCACCAGCAGGTCTTTGAACATGTGCAGACTTGTGTCTGCCGTAAAGAGAGATACAATGTAGGCTTTAAACCAAGGATCGAGCACGGTTGACAAAATGTAGTGCTCTGATTTCAACAGATTGACCACCCATCAATCCTGGTTAAGCGAATGAAGGGCTCCACCCACAAGTCCCACATGCCTAGCGGAATCGCTCCATTTTAGCTCCTCCTTCAATCTCTCCAACTGCTTCTGCAAAAGCCTGATGAGGGGAATGACCTGACTCAGGCTGGCAGTGTCTGAACTGACTACATGTGTGGCAAGTTCAAAGGGTTGCAGAACCTTGCACAATGTTTAAATCATTCTCCACTGCGCTTGAGTCAGGTGCATTCCCCCTCCTTTGCCTATATCGTAGGCAGATGTATAGGCTTGAATGGCCTTTTGCTGCTCCTCCATCCTCTGAAGCATATAGAGGGTTGAATTCCACCTCGTTACCACCTCATGCTTCAGATGATGGCGGGGCATGTTCAGGAGTGTTTGTTGGTGCTCCAGTCTATGGCATGCGGTGGCAGAATACCGAAAGTGGCTCGCAATTCTTTGGGCCACCAACAGCATCTCTTGCATGCCCCTGTCGTTTTTTAAAAAATTCTGCACAATCAAATTCAATGTATGTGCAAAACATGGGACGTGCTGGAATTTGCCCACATGTAATGCACGCACAATATTGGTGGCGTTGTCCGATGTCACAAATCCCCAGGAGAGTCCAATTGGAGTAAGCCATTCTGCAATGATGTTCCTCAGTTTCCGTAAGAGGTTGTCAGCTGTGTGCCTCTTATGGAAAGCGGTAATACAAAGCGTAGCCTGCCTAGGAATGAGTTGGCGTTTGCGAGATGCTGTTACAGGTGCCGCCGCATCTGTTCTTGCTGCGGTAGCCAATACATCTTCCCAGTAGGCTGTCACAGTCATATAGTCCTGAGTCTGCCCTGATCCACTTGTCCACATGTCCGTGGTTAAGTGGACATTGGGTACAACTGCATTTTTTTAGGATACTGGTGGGTCTTTTTCTGACATCTGTGTACATTCTTGGTATTGCCTGCCTAGAGAAGTGGAACCTAGATGGTATTTGGTACCGGGGACACACTACCTCAAGAAATTCTCTAAGTCCCTGTGAATTAACGCTGAATACCGAACGCATGTCTAACACCAACACAGCTGCAAAGGCCTGAGTTATCCGCTTTGCAACAGGATGACTGCTGTGATATTTCATCTACCTCGCAAAGGACTGTTGGACAGTCAATTGCTTACTGGAAGTAGTACAAGTGGTCTTCCGTCTTCCCCTCTGGGATGATGATCGACTCCTAGCAGCAACAACAGCAGCGCAAGCAGAAGTAGGCGTTACACTCAATGATCCATAGCAGGAATCCCAGTCAGGAGAGGACTCGTCAGACTTGCCAGTGACATGGCCTGCAGGACTATTGGCTTTCCTGTCTAAGGAGGAAATTGATACTGAGGGAGTTGTGGTTTGCAGGAGCTTGGGTACAAGAGGAAGTGATTTAGTTGTCAGTGGACTGCTTCCGCTGTCACCCAAAGTTTTTGAACTTGTCAAAGACTTCTGATGAAAGCGCTCCAGGTGACGTAAAAGGGAGGATGTTCCTAGGTGGTTACTTATTACAGCTTGACAAAGGCAACATACAGCTTGACACCAGTTGTCCGCATTTCTTTTGAAATAATTCCACATCGAAGAGGTGATTTTTTTGGTATTTTGACCAGGCATGTCAATGGCCTTATTCATCCCACAGACAACAGGTGTCTCCCCGGGTGCCTGACTTAAACAAACCACTTCACCATCAGAATCCTCCTTGTCAATTTCCTCCTCAGCGCCAGCAACACCCATATCCTCATCCTGGTGTACTTCAACAGTGACATCTTCAATTTGACTATCAGGAACTGGACTGTGGGTGCTCCTTCCAGCACTTCCAAGGGGCGTGCAAATGGTGGAAGGAGCCACCTCTTTCCATCCAGTGTTGGGAAGGTCAGGCATCGCAACCGATACAATTGGACGCTCCTTGGGGATTTGTGATTTAGAAGAACCTACAGTTCTTTGCTGTGCTCTTGCCAGCTTAACTCTTTTCATTTTTCTAGCGGGAGGATGAGTGCTTCCATCCTCATGTGAAGCTGAACCACTAGCCATGAACGCAGGCCAGGGCCTCAGCCGTTCCTTGCCACTCCGTGTCATAAATGGCACATTGGCAAGTTTACGCTTCTCCTCAGAGCTTTTACTTTAGATTTGTGGGTCATCATTTTACTAAACTTTTGATTTTTGGATTTTACATGCTCTCTACTATGACATTGGGCATCGGCCTTGGCAGACGACGTTGATGTAATTTCATTATCTCTGCCATGACTAGTAGCAGCAGCTTCAGCACTAGGTGGAAGTGGATCTTGATCTTTCACTATTATACCCTCCACATTTTTGGTCTCCATTTTTTAATGTGTGGAATTATATGCCAATAATATTATTATATCAATAGCAATGGCCTAATGTACTGTCCTACTATATACTGCTCACAACAATGCAGCACAGATATGGATACTTGAAGTGACACGGAGCTGCAAGATACAGCAATGGACTACTGTACTGTATAACTATTTACTGTTGGACACCAAAATGCTGCACTGTCCTACTATATACTTCTCACAACAATGCAGCACAGATATGGATACTTGAAGTGACATGGAGCTGCAAGATACAGCAATGGCCTACTGTACTGTACTACTACTGGTGGTCACCAAAATGCTGCACTGTCCTACTATATACTGTTCACAACAATGCAGCACTGATATGGATACTTGAAGTGACATGGAGCTGCGAGATACAGCAATGGACTACTGTACTGTACAACTATATACTGTTGGTCACCAAAATGCTGCACTGTCCTACTATATACTGGTCACATCATGCAGCACAGATATGGATACTTCAAGTTATACAGAGCTGCAAGATACAGCAATGGACTACTGTACTGAACAACTATATACTGTTGGTCACCAAAATGCTGCACTGTCCTACTATATACTGCTCACATCATGCAGCACAGATATGGATACTTCAAGTTATACAGAGCTGCAAGATACAGCAATGGACTACTGTACTGTACAACTATATACTATTGGTCACCAAAATGCTGCACTGTCCTACTATATACTGCTCACATCATGCAGCACAGATAAGGATACTTCAAGTTATACAGAGCTGCAAGATACAGCAATGGACTACTGTACTGTACAACTATATACTATTGGTCACCAAAATGCTGCACTGTCCTACTATATACTGCTCACAACAATGCAGCACAGATATGGATACTTGAAGTGATACGGAGCTGCAAGATACAGCAATGGACTAATGTACTGTACAACTATATACTGTTGGTCACCAAAATGCTGCACCTTACTACTATATACTGCTCACAACAATGCAGCACAGATATGGATACTTGAAGTGACATGGAGCTGCAAGATACAGCAATGGCCTACTGTACTGTACTACTACTGGTGGTCACCAAAATGCTGCACTGTCCTACTATATACTGCTCACAACAATGCAGCACAGATATGGATACTTGAAGTGACATGGAGCTGCAAGATCCAGCAATGGCCTGCTGTACTGTACTACTACTGTTGGTCACCAAAATGCTGCACTATCCTACTATATACTGCTCACAACAATGCAGCACAGATATGGATACTTGAAGTGATACGGAGCTGCAAGATACAGCAATGGACTACTGTACTGTACTACTATACTGGTGGTCACAAAATTGCTGCACTGTACTACTATATATATATATATATATATATATATATATATATAGTATATACTGGTCACATGCTGGTCACACAACAATGCAGCAGATATTGAGCACTGATGATCAGGATACTGTCTAGAACTGAGTCTGACCCAGAGCTGCAAGATACAGCAATGGCCTACTGTACTGTACTACTATAATTATATACTGGTGGTCCCCACAATGCAGCATACTGAGCACAGATATTTGCAGCACACTGAGCACAGATATGGAGCTTTTCAGGCAGATAACGTAGATGTTTGCAGCACACTGAGTACAGATATTTGCAGCACATTGAGCACATATATTTGCAGCACACTGAGCACAGATATTTGCAGCACACTGAGCACAGATATTTGCAGCACACTGAGCACAGATATGGAGCTTTTCAAGCAGAGAACGTAGCCACGTCCTCTCCGTTCAATCTCCAATGCACGAGTGAAAATGACGGCGACGCACGGCTCTTTGTATGGAATACGAATCTCGCGAGAATCCAACAGCGGGATGATGACGTTCAACCTCGTTCGGGTTAACCGAGTAAGGCGGGAAGATCCAAGGCTGTCTCGGACCCGTGTAAAATATGTGCAGTTCGGGGGGGTTCGGATCTCTACGAACCGAACCCTGTCATCTCTAATTACAACTGAAGGAAGTTGTTGATAAGTATGAAAAAATTCACATTAAAGACTAACCTATCCCCGCTGCTTTGTAGTAATTCATTCAAATTAGTTTTTGCTAATAAATACTGTGCTTTCGTCTCAGAAGAAGGAGATTGTCTATACTTTTGGAAAGCAGTTGAAAAGGTTGGCCTGTGTTAAAGTGTATACCTTTTGCCTGGGGTTGTTTGTACACCTCCCACTCCCTCTGGGGGGTCTGATAGTAACACAAAATAACCTTTAAACCAGTAATAATTGTTATAATTAATTATTGGGAAATGATACAATACTTCCCTCCATTTTCATCTTCCTTATATGTGATACTACTTCATCTATGACCTTCTGACTAATAATCGCTAGCCTTACCATGCAGTCTTATAATATATATTTGTCTTATACCACAACTGCCCACAGACAGAAGGTCCCGGCTGATGTGCCTTATGCGTTTCAACTAGAGTCCCATGTGAGCTACACCCACAAACTCTCTACTGTTGCCAGGGCCAAAACTACCCAAATATTACTCCTTGACAAAATCCATCAAGTAACCTCGTTATATCGATATATTGCATTATACATAGTATTTAATCATTCAAATCCTTCTTACCCTCAGTTGTAATGAATTAAAGACCGTATAAAGTATAAAATCGTTTACTCCATAAACAGTAACTGCAATGTTATAGATGACTTACATGTGGATAGTTACAAATAATGCAATACAGATTACCAGGTCAGATACACAATACAGTGTAACAACTCAGAAGTGAATTCCTAACTTGATCTCAGTAATGTATTAACCCATTGTGTTGCTAAATAAACTTCAATGCAGATTCTAGTTATTCCTTGTTAGTATATGATCTTACTGTACGTTCAGATATCAGAATCAGCGTTATTAGCCAGGTGTACTCACGTACACTAGGAATTCTTTGTGATACAATGCATCGCCAAGCAGCAACATGAAGGGGGAATACATAGCATAAGAATGGGGAAAAACATAGCATACATTACAAACATTACATATATGAGTTTATACTGCACATTGCAACTGTACAATAGACTCAACATATTAGACATATTATACATGTAAGACTAAGAACAAAGGCTGCTTGGCAGAGCAGCACCGAGGCAGCCATCTGCGGCACCAACCAGAACTCAAACAATGCACATAATACAGAAGATTTAAGTATTACATCAAAAGATAAACCACACAGACAATAAAGACAAAATGAATAATGCATGATTGGTGTAGGCATTTTGGGTACTAACCTCCAGGGGTTGTGTATTCCACCCTCACAAGGTACCATGTGCGGCAGCCATCTTAGGCGCACTGCGTAGGATTATCCAGGGTGGAATAGGCCACCCCTAGAAGAGAACACAAAACGGGGAGATTGCAGAGTCCTTAAGTTCAGAGTAGGGTTCCACTAAAACCATCAGGTCCATGTATTTTTCATCCCATCCACAAGCGCACCAGATAAGGCAGCCATGTTGGGCGCACTACGAAGGTTACACAGTGGGAGATGAGCCATACAAGGGCCAAATGCATGTATGGGAAAACTGACACGTGTGTAGGAGTATGCTATGCCCTTCATGGTAAGATCCAAATGAAGCACACCCTGCCCACGGAGGAACCATCCGAGGCAGCCATGTGGGGCGCACTGCGTAGGTTACTGCTGGCATGGTGTGCAACCAATGGAGGTACACATTACAGGAATAGAACACAGTGGGGTGGAAGTACCCTGTAAGAAGAAAGATGTCATGATCCGGGTATCTGGACGCCATTTCATACCTATCAGATGCCTCCTAAGGCTGGCTCAGCGCTCCAGGACCGGATTCCATCTGTCATCCTGATGTGCACATTCCCGCATCCTCGCCTGTCTCTCTGGACGCAGTCACAGTAACGCCTTATACATCTGGCATGGCGTCTCCCGCAGCCTCCGCCGCCGTCCCTGAGCTTCTGCATTCAGAGTGGCGATTACGTCAGCTGCGGCCTCCGCTGTGTCCGCGTGGTTGGATGTGCATCTGTCAGCCTGGCGTCCCCTGTCTCCGGTGGCCGGCGCCGCCATTACTGTTTTCCAGACCACATGGATTACAATCCAAACTTCCCTCCAAGTGTCTGCATGGGCGCAGCCATCTTGGATTCTGTCAGCTGATCATTCCTACCAATCCATTGTCAGTATTATTAATTTGCATAATTGCCTAGCCAATGCCTTCCTTGCTGCAGGTATAAATAGGTTGTGCCTGAGCAAGGAAGGCGTCAGTGCTTTGGTTGTCAAACCTAGTTACAGTTTGTCTCTCTTCTGTGAATGTCTTCCAGGTTCCAGCTCCTGTCTCCAGACTTCTGCTATAGAGACCCGCACCAGCATTCCATCTGCGGTGTAGCCTGACTCTCCGAACCATACTGGACTCACCTGTTTCCAGCTACAACATCACCTGCTTCCAGCAGTGTACAGCTTCTCTTAAAGGGCCGGTGTCCTTTCTGCAGTTTACCACACTCCACCGGTATTATTATTTCTCCGCTCTCAAATTCTACATTTCATCTACATTGCATCGCTCTCAAGCTTTATTTATTATTTAACTGGTTCCAGCCAGTATCCACTCCGTGCCAACACCTGTCTGGTTCTAACCAGTACCCACAGCAGCATTTTATCTACAGCAGTCCAGCTTTCCCGGGAACACCAGCTGGTACGACCCTGGGCTTTCCTCATTGCTAAAGTTGAGACTGGTAAGGACTTTCCAACTTGCAGATAATAAGAACTGTCTCATACCACCAGAGCTCTGTGGCCCCTGCCACCCTGTAGTACCCAGGAACTGTATTATTATTTCTCTGCTGATTTTTATGTTACTTTTTACTGCTACTGTGATGCATGGAGTTTGTCATAAATAAATATCATTGACTTTTACTCAAGTTGTCGTGGTCACACCTTCGGGCGGTTTCTCTTCATGTTACTTACATGTCCAGGGGTCTGATACAACCTCCCAGGTTCCGGTACATCTCAGCCCCTACAACTGAGGCTGCCGTCCGTCAGCTCAGGCCCTCAGTTGTGACAGTAAGTAAGCACTGACCTAATGAATCCAGCCGGAGACCAGGATCAAGCGGCCAGGTCGATGCAAGAACTGGCAGCCCGACTTGAACATCAGGAGGCTGCACAGGGCCACATCATCCGCTGTCTCCTGGATCTCTCTACTCAGCTGGATAGGATTCAGACAACTCTCCGTGGATCAGGCGCATCTGGGGCGTCAACCACAGTGACTCCAACTATAACCCCACCCACCTTACCCGTTTCTGCTCCACGTCTTCATCTTCCAACGCCAGCAAAATTTGACGGATCTCCAAGATTCTGCAGGGGATTTCTCAACCAGTGTGAGATTCAGTTTGAGCTACAACCTGGCAATTTTCCCAGTGACCGTACAAAAATTGCCTACATCATCTCACTTCTCAGTGGCTCAGCCCTTGACTGGGCATCACCGTTATGGGAGAGGTCCGACACCCTGCTATCTTCTTACACTGCATTCGTGTCAACATTCAGGCGCATCTTCGACGAGCCAGGTCGAGTAACTTCAGCTTCGTCTGAGATTCTCCGTTTACGCCAGGGATCACATACTGTAGGACAATATCTTATACAGTTCCAGATCCTGGCATCTGAACTGGCATGGAACGACGAGGCCCTGTATGCTGCATTCTGGCATGGTTTATCCAAGCGTATTAAAGATGAGTTAGCTACCAGAGACTTACCCTCCAAGTTAGATGAGCTAATCTCACTTTGTACAAAAGTTGACTTACGTTTCAGAGAGAGAGCAACTGAGCGTGGAAGATCATCTGCTCCAAAATCTTCTGCTCCTCCTCCTCGCCAACTGTCACCAACTAAAGATGAACCCATGCAAATTGGTCGTTCCCGTTTAACTCCTGCTGAGCGCCGAAGACGTCTCTCTGAGTCTCTCTGTCTGTATTGTGCAGCCCCATCTCACACTATTAATGCCTGTCCCAAACGTCCGGGAAACTCCAAATCCTAGCTCGCCAAGGAGAGGGCCGGCTAGGAGTAATGATCTCCTCTCCATCTCCTCAAGATTGTAATCTCCCAGTCTCGCTTCAAGTTGCTCAACGTTATCAGAACGTCATTGCCCTCCTGGATTCCGGAGCAGCTGGGAACTTTATTACCGAAGCCTATGTTAAACGGTGGTCCCTACCCACCGAGAGACTTCCTTCCTCCTTTTCCTTAACTGCCGTGGATGGCAGTAAAATTTTTGATACAGTTCGTCTGAGAGTGGGAGTTCTTCATTCCGAACTTATTTCACTTTTAGTGATTCCAAGAGCCACACATCCTGTGGTCCTGGGCCTTCCATGGCTCCGTCTTCACAATCCTACAATTGATTGGACGACTACGCAAATCCTGGCATGGGGTCCCTCCTGTGCTGAGACATGTTTGTTTAAAGTGTTGCCTGTCTGTTCTTCCTCCCCCAGGTCGTCTGATGTTCCACCTCCTCCATATCAAGATTTCACGGATGTGTTCAGTAAAGCTTCTGCTGATATCCTTCCTCCTCATAGAGAATGGGACTGCCCGATTGATCTCGTTCCAGGGAAGGTTCCACCTCGAGGCCGAACTTATCCGTTTCTCTGCCCGAGACGCATTCTATGGAGGAATACATTAAAGAGAACCTAGCAAAGGGGTTCATTCGACCATCCTCTTCGCCAGCCGGCGCAGGCTTCTTTTTTGTAAAAAAGAAAGATGGTGGTCTGCGGCCGTCCATCGACTACAGAGGTTTGAACGACATTACCATCAAGAACCGCTATCCTTTACCCCTGATTACTGAGCTCTTTGACAGAGTTAGCGGAGCTACCATCTTTACAAAGCTGGACTTGAGAGGTGCATACAATCTCATCCGGATCCGTGAGGGTGACGAGTGGAAGACCGCATTTAACACCCGTGACGGACATTATGAGTACCTCGTCATACCCTTCGGATTGAGCAATGCTCCAGCTGTCTTCCAGCATTTCGTCAATGAGATATTCAGAGACATTCTATACCGTCATGTCGTGGTCTATCTAGATGATATCCTCATTTTTGCCAACAATTTAGAGGAACATCGTTTTTGGGTAAAGGAGGTTCTGTCCCGTCTCCGTGTCAATCATCTCTATTGCAAATTAGAGAAATGCGTCTTTGAAGTCAAGTCCATTCCGTTTCTAGGGTACATTGTGTCCGGTTCCGGACTAGAGATGGATCCTGAGAAACTACAAGCAATCCAGAATTGGCCGGTACCCTTAACCCTCAAAGGGGTCCAGAGGTTCTTGGGGTTCGCCAATTATTACCGAAAGTTTATACGAGACTTTTCCACCATTGTGGTGCCTATTACTGCTTTCACCAAGAAGGGTGCTAACCCGTCCAAGTGGTCTGAAGAAGCCATGCAAGCTTTTCATCTTTTAAAACAGAGGTTCATCTCTGCGCCTGTCCTGAAACAGCCTGACATCGACTCTCCTTTCATCCTAGAGGTGGATGCCTCCTCCGTTGGAGTAGGAGCGGTGTTATCTCAGAGGGCTAAAGATGGCCATTTACATCCTTGCAGTTTCTTCTCACGGAAGTTCTCCCCAGCGGAGCGCAACTATGCCATTGGCGACCAGGAGTTGCTAGCCATCAAGCTCGCTCTAGAGGAGTGGAGATATCTGTTGGAGGGAGCTTCTCATTCAATCACCATCCTTACAGACCACAAGAACCTTCTATATCTGAAAGGCGCACAATGTCTCAACCCTCGTCAGGCCAGATGGGCACTTTTCTTTTCCAGGTTCGACTTTAAACTCCAGTTCTGTCCGGGCTCTCAGAATCGCAAGGCCGATGCCCTTTCCCGCTCATGGGAGCAAGAAAATGAGTCAGAGTCTTCAGACAAGCATCCTATTATAAATCCGTTGGCATTCTCCACGGTAGGGATGGACTCTACGCCCCCATCAGGGAAAAGTTTTGTGAAGCCGACACTAAGGAAGAAGCTCATGCATTGGGCCCATGCTTCCCGCTTTGCCGGACATACAGGTACCCAAAAAACCCTGGAGTTTATCTCTAGGTCCTATTGGTGGCCAACTCTGAAAAAGGACGTTTTGGAGTTTATTGCATCTTGCCCAAAGTGTGCTCAACATAAAGTATCCCGCCAGTCGCCTGCGGGGCAACTGGTTCCACTATCTGTTCCCCGTCGACCATGGACCCATTTGTCGATGGATTTTATTACAGATTTGCCCATGTGCAACAAGTTTAATACCATCTGGGTGGTAGTTGACCGGTTCACCAAGATGGCACACTTCATTCCTCTCACCGGTCTTCCGTTAGCTTCCAAGTTGGCTCAAGTATTCATACAAGAGATCTTTCGACTCCACGGTCTTCCAGAAGAAATTATCTCAGATCGAGGAGTTCAATTCACAGCCAAATTCTGGTGAAGTTTATGTCAAGCCCTCCAAGTCAAGCTAAAGTTTTCCACGGCTTACCATCCTCAGACCAATGGTCAAACTGAGAGGGTGAATCAGGACTTGGAGTCCTTCCTCCGCATCTATGTGTCCTCCTCTCAAGATGACTGGGTTCAATTACTTCCCTGGGCCGAGTTCTGTCATAACAACCAGTATCATTCTTCATCTTCTTCAACACCATTCTTCACCAACTTTGGATTCCACCCTAAAGTCCCTGAGTTCCAACCGCTTCCAGCAACTTCTGTTCCCGCAGTGGATATCACCTTGCATCAGTTTGCCAATATCTGGAAGAGCGTACGATCAGCTCTGCTCAAGGCATCGTTCAGGTACAAGAAGTTTGCGGATAAGAAGCGTCGAGCAGTTCCTGCTCTCAAGGTGGGTGATCGGGTATGGTTATCCACGAAGAATTTGAGGTTAAGAGTTCCCAGTATGAAGTTTGCACCTCGCTACATCGGTCCTTTTAAAATTGATCAAGTCATCAATCCTGTTGCTTACAGACTCCAGTTGCCTCCCTTCTTAAAGATACCCAGGACATTCCATGTTTCCCTGTTGAAACCGCTAATCTTGAATCGGTTTCATTCCTCACTTCCTCCAACTCCGAAAGTCCAAACTCAACGAGGCGTTGAGTATGAAGTAGCCAAGATCCTGGACTCACGTCACCGTTACGGTCAACTTCAGTATCTTATTGACTGGAAGGGTTATGGCCCTGAGGAATGTTCATGGACCAATGCTTCTGATGTCCATGCTCCTGCCTTGGTCCGGAGATTCCATTCCAAGTTTCCTCAAAAGCCAAAGAAGTGTCCTGGGGCCACTCCTAAAGGGGGGGGTGCTGTCATGATCCGGGTATCTGGACGCCATTTCATACCTATCAGATGCCTCCTAAGGCTGGCTCAGCGCTCCAGGACCGGATTCCATCTGTCATCCTGATGTGCACATTCCCGCATCCTCGCCTGTCTCTCTGGACGCAGTCACAGTAACGCCTTATACATCTGGCATGGCGTCTCCCGCGGCCTCCGCCGCCGTCCCTGAGCTTCTGCATTCAGAGTGGCGATTACGTCAGCCGCGGCCTCCGCTGTGTCCGCGTGGTTGGATGTGCATCTGTCAGCCTGGCGTCCCCTGTCTCCGGTGGCCGGCGCCGCCATTACTGTTTTCCAGACCACATGGATTACAATCCAAACTTCCCTCCAAGTGTCTGCATGGGCACAGCCATCTTGGATTCTGTCAGCTGATCATTCCTACCAATCCGTTGTCAGTATTATTAATTTGCATAATTGCCTAGCCAATGCCTTCCTTGCTGCAGGTATAAATAGGTTGTGCCTGAGCAAGGAAGGCGTCAGTGCTTTGGTTGTCAAACCTAGTTCCAGTTTGTCTCTCTTCTGTGAATGTCTTCCAGGTTCCAGCTCCTGTCTCCAGACTTCTGCTATAGAGACCCGCACCAGCATTCCATCTGCGGTGTAGCCTGACTCTCCGATCCATACTGGACTCACCTGTTTCCAGCTACAACATCACCTGCTTCCAGCTCAGCTTCCAGCAGTGTACAGCTTCTCTTAAAGGGCCGGTGTCCTTTCTGCAGTTTACCACTCTCCACCGGTATTATTATTTCTCCGCTCTCAAATTCTACATTTCATCTACATTGCATCGCTCTCAAGCTTTATTTATTATTTAACTGGTTCCAGCCAGTATCCACTCCGTGCCAACACCTGTCTGGTTCTAACCAGTACCCACAGCAGCATTTTATCTACAGCAGTCCAGCTTTCCCTGGAACACCAGCTGGTACGACCCTGGGCTTTCCTCATTGCTACAGTTGAGCCTGGTAAGGACTTTCCAACTTGCAGATAATAAGAACTGTCTCATACCACCAGAGCTCTGTGGCCCCTGCCACCCTGTAGTACCCAGGAACTGTATTATTATTTCTCTGCTGATTTTTATGTTACTTTTTACTGCTACTGTGATGCATGGAGTTTGTCATAAATAAATATCATTGACTTTTACTCAAGTTGTCGTGGTCACGCCTTCGGGCGGTTTCTCTTCATGTTACTTACATGTCCAGGGGTCTGATACAACCTCCCAGGTTCCGGTACATCTCAGCCCCTACAACTGAGTCTGCCTTCCGTCAGCTCAGGCCCTCAGTTGTGACAAAAGAGAAGAGAAAAAAACACATTTGCAGGAAAACTGTAGTAACATTATTTTGTGAAAATGATAAATGACCTGGTCTCATGAGAGCAGTGCGGGTGGGTGTGAGAATGTGGGAAGCACACTAATGTCCAATGGAACTGACCCAGCAAAGTCTGGTCCTGGTGCACACGTCCCTCGGATCCCTGCTCAGCTTGAGGGGTAGTCCCGGGGGCAGTCATGATGTTCTTGGACAGAGGAGTAGTAGGCATTGGTCATGGTGTTCTCATGGCAGAGGTGAGGAGAGACCACATGATGGTCCTGAGTTACAGTGTTTGGGAAACTAGTTTAATTAGAGATTTTAGCGTAGTCCAAATCCAGTTCAAACTCCGGTTCTAACTCCATTCTTAACAGATGCATTCTTCACAAATGCAAGCAGGCCAAGTCCTGACTGCAGGCCTTGATAATATTGCTCTTAAATGCTCCAACTATATCAGCTGGCAAAGGGGGAGGTGTGCAATCAGAAGTTCAGCTAATTAACAGAGGGGATTTTGCATTGAAGAAGGATCACAGACATTTGCAAACAAACTTTCTTGGGGTGTGAAAAGTGTAGCCAGAGAGAGATGAGAGACTCAGATATACAAGCATGAGGATGATGTTTTTACCTGTGGAGAGAGGAGAGATGGTTTTCAGTTCCGGTTCAAACTCCATTCTTAAAACACATTCTTAACAGATGCATTCTTCACAAATGCAAGCAGGCCAGGTCCTGATAGATATGTGTGTGTGTGTGTGTGTGTGTGTGTGTGTGTGTGTGTGTGTTTGTGTGTGTGTGTGTGTGTGTGTGTGTGTGTGTGTGTGTGTGTGTGTGTGAATGTATGAATGCAAGAAAGCTGTGTAGTGTTACCAGATTGTGCTCTTCCCTGTGTACGTGAGTATAAGAATGTGAGTAGATGGCTGTTCCAGAAAGCATGGTGAGAAACATATACAGATGTGTCCTCATATATTGTTGCTGCGTACCATGTAGCGGGCGCCATGAAACTCGCGCCAGCTCCTTGCACTGTAACTCCCATTATAAGTTACATTATAAATCTAGCGTCACATTATATTTGTAATATGATTTCTACTTTCTGTCCACCAGATGTCGCTTTTCCTAAACTGTACAGCGCATGCCTCAAATAGCCAACGGACCCTTCCTAGCACCGCCTGCTGATTGGCTAACATTTATTGTGACAATAAAGAAACATTAATCACTTCCACTTCCTTTTATAAAAAAAAATCCCTTTCCACAAAATACAATGCCTTCTGCCATGCAATCTTGGGTGATAATACAATATTTAATACACCAATGCATTTCATTGTGTTCCAGGACTAATGACATCCAATCAATGATATGAATTCAAACCAAATATTTAAAGAAGTGGACATTTGTGGGTAGTAACTGGCCATTTTCTCAGGAAAAATACAGACCTTCCCAAACATTTTCTGGGAGAGTGTGTGACATCAGAGCCGGCCTGATCAGCCTGTTTGTATTACACTGTAGGAGTGAGTCCTGGGCTACATACAGACTGGAAAAAATTAGCAGCAGTGAAAGTGTATTCTGAGTAAAGTGGATTAAGTCTTTTGGAGTGAAAGGAGACATCCTCTATTGTTTAGAAATACAGTGTCTGCATACAGGTACTGTAGATGGCCTATGACTGGGGGAGGGTTGCCATGCAATCTGTTATAAATGACATTTCTAAGCAAACAGAAAACTCTCCTGTTTTTACAATTAGATAGATACTGTAGCTACAGTAGATGTATAACACCATGCATAGCTAAAGATGCAGATATATAAACAAAAGTATAGAAACATTACTAGGTTTGGGGTACAAAACCGCACTTGCCAATCACAGGTCTGGCATGTGACCACATTTACTTAAACACTAGGTGGATGCAAGTTTATATTGTACAAATATGTAAGAAACACAAATATAATTGTATCATATTAGATTTTAAGGGTTCACTTATTAATTTGATGAATGCCAGCAGCCTACCTTTTTGATAAGTTGGTACTTCAATACTGAGGGGTGGGTTGCAAAAAAAATACAATTATATTTAAGCAAGCTTTAGATATATGTAGTCAGTATACTGTTTCTTTAAACAGAGACACTCACAAAATACATACTGTATAATGGCCCTCATTCCGAGTTGATCGGTCGCAAGGCGATTTTAGCAGAGTTACACACGCTAAGCCTACGCCTACTGGGAGTGTATCTTAGCTTCTTAAAATTGCGACCGATGTATTCGCAATATTGCGATTACAAACTACTTTGCAGTTTCTGAGTAACTTCAACCTTACTCTGCCTGTGCGATCAGTTCAGTGCTTGTCGTTCCTGGTTTGACGTCACAAACACACCCAGCGTTCGCCCAGACACTCCCCCGTTTCTCCGGCCACTCCTGCGTTTTTTCCGGAAACGGTAGCGTTTTCATCCACACGCCCATAAAACGCCGTGTTTCCGCCCAGTAACACCCATTTCCTGTCAATCACACTACGATCGCCGGAGCGAAGAAAAAGCCGTGAGTAAAAATCCTTTCTTCATAGCAAAATTACTTGGCGCAGTCGCAGTGCGAACATTGCGCATGCGTACTAAGCGGATTTTCACTGCGATGCGATGAAAAAGAACGAGCGAACGACTCGGAATGAGGGCCAATATTTTACTGAATAAAAATATGTGAAATACAGGCATGCAACAATAGAAGCAAGAGCTCTCACGGGCAGGGCCCTCTTCCCTCATGTGCTTATCCTTTGTCTTACTTTAATCATCTTCAACTGTACCACATCCAGCAGTCTTCTGCCACCTCATACTTATTCCAGTGTCATCTGCTGATGTAACTATGTTTATGTACCCTGTACTTGTCCTATACTGTCATCAACTGCACCACATCCAGCAGTCTTCTGCCACCTGATACTTATTCCAGTGTCATCTACTGATGTAACTATGTTTATGTGCCCTGTACTTCTCCTATACTGTCATCAACTATACCACATCCAGCAGTCTTCTGCCACCTGATACTTATTCCAGTGTCATCTGCTTATGTAACTATGTGTATGTACCCTGTACTTGTCCTATACTGTCATCAACTATACCACATCCAGCAGTCTTCTGCCACCTGATACTTATTCCAGTGTCATCTGCTGATGTAACTATGTTTATGTACCCTGTACTTGTCCTATACTGTCATCAACTATACCACATCCAGCAGTCTTCTGCCACCTGATACTTATTCCAGTGTCATCTGCTTATGTAACTATGTTTATGTACCCTGTACTTGTCCTATACTGTCATCAACTGTAACACATCCAGCAGTCTTCTGCCACCTGATACTTATTCCAGTGTCATCTGCTGATGTAACTATGTTTATGTACCCTGTACTTGTCCTATACTGTCATCAACTGTAAGTTGCTGTTTTCCTGTTTTATTATTTATGTACTTTGTAATTGGGCGCTGCGGAACCCTTGTGGCACCATATAAATAAAAGATAATAATAATAATAATAATACACTAGTGCAGGACTGGCCAACCTGTTGCTCTCCAGATGTACTGAAACTACACATACCAGCATGCCCTGCCACAGTTCTAGCATTTATTAAGAGCAAAAGGTTGGCAGAGCATACTGGTACTTGTAGTTTCACAACAGCTGGAGAGCAACACTCACGTATGCAGGGGGGTTTCCGGGTACCTAGAAACCCCCCTGGATGCTGATCCATCAGTGCGCTGCTGACCAATACTTATTTATTTATTTTTAAATGAAGCCGCTCCAGCCGCTGTGTCCAATGCGGCTGCGGCAGCTGCCTCCTTACATTGTCACATGGAGGATGGCCCGGGCCGTCGGCTTCATGCAGGGAGAGCTGCAGCGGTAGCACACACTCCTCTCCTCTCAAGCACTGGCAGTGTAAGCGTGGAGCTTAGAGACTGCCATGTGAGGCGCAGGGTGGCGGCCGGGTGAGTCACATACCAATTAGCGCTTACTAGAGGGGGGGCGGGGGAAGGTTGTGCTTTCCGTTATTAGTGTGTGTTTGAGTCTTTGCTATATGTGGGTATGCTGTGTGGTTGTGGGAGGGGGCTGGGTTTTTTTTCTATTATTGGTTGTGTGTGTGTGTATACTGTATGTGTGTGCATGTATGCTGTATGTTTGTGCTACTACATGTTATCAGTGGTGCCTGCCACTCAAAGACAGTTCCACAATGTAGCACTTGGGTGCCCACAGATAAGATACGTTAATATAACAAAATAGCAACTGCTGCACTCACAGAACTTAGTATGTCAGGTGTCCATAAAGATGCTCAGCGTCATCCACACGTAGTCTCCCCTTAATATGTAGTCATCATTTCATTTAGATCAGGATATAGATAAATAAGTGTACATTCTTACCTTATATAATGAATGGAACCCAGTGTCGACACCACCACCTCCAGCGTGCAGGCCGTCGGGTCCCAATGATGTAAGCAAGGTAATAAGGTAAGAATGTACTCTTATTTATCTATGTCCTGACTACATTTTTTTATAAAAATTAAACAACTACATAATAACGGGAGACTATGTGTGAATGCAGAGCATCTTTACGGATACCTGACGCGAGTGCCGCAGTTGATATATAGCAGCGGGTAGTCCGGCACTCCACCATATAAACAGCTATCCCCAGGTGCCTTCTGAAGGTCCACCAACAGCACAGAAAGAAGCAGCGGCACTCAGAGGACTTTGTATTGAATAATTAAAGTGTATTAAAAAACACATACAACCCCACTGAAATGAAACATCCACCAATATGCCATAGTAAAAATAAGCATAATATCCCAGTGTGAAATCCCCTGGACAGACAAATCACTGCAAGGCACTTCAGTTTTTTAAATGCAGACATTACTTTCTCAGCGTTTCATTGTCAACTGTGACCCATCGTCAAGATAAATATACAAACCCAAATACCTTTGTATATTTATCCTGATGAAGGGCACAGTTGACCTCAAAACATTGAGAAGTCTGCATTTAAAAATCCTGAAGTGCCGTGATATATATATATATATATATATATATTAGTAATGTGCACCGGAAATTTTTCGGGTTTTGTGTTTTAGTTTTGGGTTCGGTTCCGCGGCGGTGTTTTGGATTCGGACGCGTTTTGGCAAAACCTCACCGAAAATTTTTGTCGGATTCGGGTGTGTTTTGGATTCGGGAGTTTTTTTCAAAAAACCCTCAAAAACAGCTTAAATCATAGAATTTGGGGGTCATTTTGATCCCAAATTATTATTAACCTCAATAACCATAATTTCCACTCATTTCCAGTCTATTCTGAACACCTCACAATATTATTTTTAGTCCTAAAATTTGCAACAAGGTCGCTGGATGGCTAAGATAAGAGACCCAAGTGGCCGACACAAACACCTGGCCCATCTAGGAGTGGCACTGCAGTGTCAGACAGGATGGCACTTCAAGAAAATACTCCCCAACAGCACATGATGCAAAGAAAAAAAGAGGCGCAATGAGGTTGCTGTGTGACTAAGCTCAGCGACCCTAGTGGCCGACACAAACACGTGGCCCATCTAGGAGTGGCACTGCAGTGTCACGCAGGATGGCCCTTCAAAAAAATACTCCCCAAACAGCACATGATGCAAAGAAAAAAAGCGGCGCAATGAGGTAGCTGTGTGACTAAGATATGCGTCCCAAGTGGCCGACACAAACATCTGGCCCATCTAGGAGTGGCACTGCAGTGTCACGCAGGATGGCCCTTCAAAAAAATACTCCCCAAACAGCACATGACGCAAAGAAAAATTAAAGAAAAAAGAGGTGCAAGATGGAATTGTCCTTGGGCCCTCCCACCCACCCTTATGTTGTATAAACAGGACATGCACACTTTAAAGAACCCATCATTTCAGTGACAGGGTCTGCCACACGACTGTGACTGAAATGACTGGTTGGTTTGGGACCCCACCTAAAAAGAAGCAATCAATCTCTCCTTGCACAAACTGGCTCTACAGAGGCAAGATGTCCACCTCCTCCTCATCCTCCGATTCATCACCCCTTTCACTGTGTACATCCCTCTCCTCACAGATTATTAATTCGTCCCCACTGGAATCCACCATCTCAGGTCCCCGTGTACTTTCTGGAGGCAATTGCTGCTGGTGAATGTCTCCACGGAGGAATTGATTATAATTCATTTTAATGAACATCATCTTCTCCACATTTTCTGGTAGTAACCTCGTACGCCGATTGCTGACAAGGTGAGCGGCTGCACTAAACACTCTTTCGAAGTACACACTGGAGGGAGGGCAACTTAGGTAGAATAAAGCCAGTTTGTGCAAGGGCCTCCAAATTGCCTCTTTTTCCTGACAGTATACGTACGGTCTGTCTGACGTGCCTACTTGGATGCGGTCACTCATATAATCCTCCACCATTCTTTCAATGGTGAGAGAATCATATGCAGTGACAGTAGACGACATGTCAGTAATCGTTGGCAGGTCCTTCAGTCCGGACCAGATGTCAGCACTCGCTCCAGACTGCCCTGCATCACCGCCAGCTGGTGGGCTTGTAATTCTTAGCCTTTTCCTCACACCCCCAGTTGCGGGAGAATGTGAAGGAGGAGCTGTTGACAGGTCACGTTCCGCTTGACTTGACAATTTTCTCACCAGCAGGTCTTTGAACCCCTGCAGACTTGTGCCTGCTGGAAAGAGAGATACAACGTAGGTTTTAAATCTAGGATCAAGCACGGTGGCCAAAATGTAGTGCTCTGATTTCAACAGATTGACCACCCGTGAATCCTGGTTAAGCGAATGAAGGGCTCCATCCACAAATCCCACATGCCTAGCGGAATCGCTCTGTTTTAGCTCCTCCTTCAATGTCTCCAGCTTCTTCTGCAATAGCCTGATGAGGGGAATGACCTGACTCAGGCTGGCAGTGTCTGAACTGACTTCACGTGTGGCAAGTTCAAAGGGTTGCAGAACCTTGCACAATGTTGAAATCATTCTCCACTGCGCTTGAGGCAGGTGCATTCCACCTCCTTTGCATATAGCGTTGCCAGATGTATTGGGTTGGAATGGCTTTTTGCTGCTCCTCCATCCTCTGAAGCATATAGAGGGTTGAATTCCACCTCGTTACCACCTCCTGCTTCAGATGATGGCAGGGCAGGTTCAGGTATTTTTGGTGGTGCTCCAGTCTTCTGTACGCGGTGCCTGAACGCCGGAAATGGCCCGCAATTCTTCGGGCCACCGACAGCATCTCTTGCACGCCTCTGTCATTTTTTAAATAATTCTGCACCACCAAATTCAAGGTATGTGCAAAACATGGGACGTGCTGGAATTTGCCCAGATATAATGCACGCACAATATTGGTGGCGTTGTCCGATGTCACAAATCCCCAGGAGAGTCCAATTGGGGTAAGCCATTCTGCGATGATCTTCCTCAGTTGCCGTAAGAGGTTTTCAGCTGTGTGCGTATTCTGGAAAGTGTAGCCTGCCAAGGAATGAGTTGGCGTTTGCGAGATGCTGCTACTGGTGCCACCGCTGCTGTTCTTGCAGCGGGAGGCAATACATCTACCCTGTGGGCTGTCACAGTCATATAGTCCTGAGTCTGCCCTGCTCCACTTGTCCACATGTCCGTGGTTAAGTGGACATTGGGTACAACTGCATTTTTTAGGACACTGGTGAGTCTTTTTCTGACGTCTGTGTAAATTTTCGGTATCGCCTGCCTAGAGAAATGGAACCTAGATGGTATTTGGTACCGGGGACACAGAACCTCAATGAAGTTTAAAGTTGGCTCTGAATTAATGATGGATACCGGAAACACGTTTCTCACCGCCCAGGCTGCCAAGGCCTCAGTTATCCGCTTTGCAGCAGGATGACTGCTGTGATATTTCATCTTCCTCGCAAAGGACTGTTGTACAGTCAATTGCTTACTGGAAGTAGTACAAGTGGTCTTCCGACTTCCCCTCGGGGATGACGATCGACTCCCAGCACCAAAAACAACAGCGCCAGAAGCAGTAGACGTTACACTCAAGGATGCATCGGAGGAATCCCAGGCAGGAGAGGACTCGTCAGACTTGCCAGTGACATGGCCTGCAGGACTATTGGCTTTCCTGGGTAAGGAGGAAATTGACACTGAGGGAGTTGGTGGTGTGTTTTGCAGGAGCTTGGTTACAAGAGGAAGGGATTTAGTGGTCAGTGTACTGCTTCCGCTGTCACCCAAAGTTTTTGAACTTGTCAATGACTTACGATGAATGCGCTGCAGGTGACGTATAAGGGAGGATGTTCCAAGGTGGTTAACGTCCTTACCCCTACTTATTACAGCTTGACAAAGGCAACACACGGCTTGACACCTGTTGTCCGCATTTGTGTTGAAATAATTCCACACCGAAGAGCTGATTTTTTTTGTATTTTGACCAGGCATGTCAATGACCATATTCATCCCACGGACAACAGGCGTCTCCCCGGGTGCCTGACTTAAACAAACCACCTCACCATCAGAATCCTCTTTGTCAATTCCCTCCCCAGCGCCAGCAACACCTATATCCTTATCCTGGTGTACTTCAACACTGACATCTTCAATGTGACTATCAGGAACTGGACTGCGGTGCTCCTTCCAGCACTTGCAGGGGGCGTGCAAATGGTGGAAGGCGCAAGCTCTTCCCGTCCAGTGTTGAGAAGGTCAGGCATCGCAACCGACACAATTGGACTCTCCTTGGGGATTTGTGATTTCGAAGAACGCACAGTTCTTTGCTGTGCTTTTGCCAGCTTAAGTCTTTTCTTTTTTCTAGCGAGAGGATGAGTGCTTCCATCCTCATGTGAATCTGAACTACTAGCCATGAACATAGGCCAGGGCCTCAGCCGTTCCTTGCCACTCCGTGTCGTAAATGGCATATTGGCAAGTTTACGCTTCTCCTCAGACGCTTTTAATTTTGATTTTTGGGTCATTTTACTGATCTTTTGTGTTTTGGATTTTACATGCTCTGTACTATGACATTGGGCATCGGCCTTGGCAGACGACGTTGATGGAATTTCATCGTCTCGGCCATGACTAGTGGCAGCAGCTTCAGCACGAGTTGGAAGTGGATCTTGATCTTTCCCTATTTTTTTAACCTCCACATTTTTGTTCTCCATATTTTAATGCGCACAACTAAAAGGCACAACAGGTATACAATGTAGATGGATGGATAGTATACTTATTATTATTAATGGATGACGAGTGACTGACGACACAGAAGTAGGTACAGCAGTGGCCTACCGTACTGCTATATACAGTATAATAGACCTGGTGGACACTGTCAGCAGACTGCTAAACTAGTACTACTAGTATAAAGAAAAAAAGCCACCACAGGTATACAATGTAGATGGATGGATAGTATACTTATGGACGACAAGTGACAACACAGAGGTAGGTACAGCAGTGGCCTACCGTACTGCTATATACAGTATATTGGACCTGGTGGACACTGTCAGCAGACTGCTAAACTAGTACTACTAGTATAAAGAAAAAAAGCCACCACAGGTATACAATGTAGATGGATGGATAGTATACTTATGGACGACGAGTGACTGACGACACAGAGGTAGGTACAGCAGTGGCCTACCGTACTGCTATATACAGTATAATGGACCTGGTGGACACTGTCAGCAGACTGCTAAACTAGTACTACTAGTATAAAGAAAAAAAGCCACCACAGGTATACAATGTAGATGGATGGATAGTATACTTATGGACGACAAGTGACGACACAGAGGTAGGTACAGCAGTGGCCTACCGTACTGCTATATACAGTATAATGGACCTGGTGGACACTGTCAGCAGACTGCTAAACTAGTACTACTAGTATAAAGAAAAAAAGCCACCACAGGTATACAATGTAGATGGATGGATAGTATACTTATGGACGACGAGTGATGACAAAGAGGTAGGTACAGCAGTGGCCTACCGTACTGCTATATACAGTATAATGGACCAGGTGGACACTGTCAGCAGACTGCTAAACTAGTACAACTAGTATAAAGAAAAAAAGCCACCACAGGTATACAATGTAGATGGATGGATAGTATACTTATGGACGACGAGTGATGACACAGAGGTAGGTAAAGCAGTTGCCTACCGTAATGCTATATACAGTATAATGGACCTGGTGGACACTGTCAGTAGACTGCTAAACTAGTACTACTAGTATAAAGAAAAAAAACCACCACAGGTATACAATGTAGATGAATGGATAGTATACTTATGGACGACGAGTGACGACACAGAGGTAGGTACAGCAGTGGCATACCATACTGCTATATACAGTATAATGGACCTGGTGAACACTGTCAGCAGACTCCCCCACGAGGGAGAATAAGTGTCGGTATGCCGGGTGTCGGGATCCCGGTGCCGGTATACTGTGCGCCGGGATCCCATCAGTCGGCATATTGAAGACCACCCCATCATACCTACATGTATGGAAACCCCCCCATGAAAATCCTGCGTTTGCCACTGAGCCACAAGTTGGCCAGACCTGCACTAGTGCAATTTGGGCTATCTTTATGAGGCATTTGGCTAATAAATCACATGAAAAGAGTCAAACTGTATGTCAATTACATAGGATTCCCATCCAATGTGCAGTCCTGTGCTACTTTCATATGAGAGAAGTGGCGTTAGTGTATGGTTAACTGTAGAAATGGGCCTGCTCTTCTAAGTCACATTCGTGGGCACTAAAGGTGTGTCTTAAAGGCTATACATTATGTATATATATTTATTTTTATATATATATATATATATACACTGTATATATATATATATATATATATATATACACATACACACACAAACACCTATGTACTGTAGGTATATACACCTATATACAGCAGATATATATATATATATGTGTGTATATATATATATATATATATATATCCATAACAAATATAGATTTATAATACAGAGAAATGCGGTATAACCAGCGCTCAGTCCTGTTTCAACATAAATGTCCAATAATTGTCCAATGAAAGAAACTTTTAAAACGTATCTTATGGAGGTCGATGGACAACTTGTGCAGGGGGTGTCAACTTCTTATCTTCACTCCATACAATTCCCTTCGATGGAGAATGTACCTCAAAAAAAGTGAATGAAGGTAATATAGTGTAGTATGTCTATAATATAAGGTATCACCCCCGTAGATTTATGAAAATAGGTACGGTGAAAAGCACTGCGTACCAGCACTCACATAGTGAATAGATGTATGACTCCCATAAAGGTTTCTTTAATCACCAATCACCAATAGAGTGATGAACCAATCGTGAACACACCTTTACACAACGATCCCAATATGAAGACATACCATACTCACATAACGGATAATGAAGGTACTCCCATAAAGGTATCTTTTAGCCACCAATCACCGATCGTGTGAGATAAAAAAAACAGTGGACACACCTTCATACAGTAATCCCTACAACTGGATGTACCGTACTCACATGACATATGGCAGTTGCAATTCCATAGCGGTTTCTTTATTAACATCCTCCAGATATATATTACTTATAGGAGGTGGTGGTATGTGGATATATTTTCCCAATTAGAAGAGTGCCCACCGAAAAAAAGGAAACCAAAATGGAATAGGTGAATAGTCTTAGAAAATGTAATATTACAGAAAAAATGAATAAAAGTAAGTAAAATAGAGATGACAGGCATATGATGGAACAAAGGTATACCTGATCGGCAAGACCATCTGTGAATTGCCTGACAAGGGATGCCTGGACCGTCTAATCCCAGTGGTGCAGGAAGAGTTCAGTGGCGCTCCTAAACCGACATGTTTTGACTGTAATGTTTAGTCTTTTTCAAGGTTGGAGAACGTCACTGAATAGAGCTATCTTTATCTGCTGCTAGCTTCCAGACGCCGCATACACGCGGCCGCTGACTTCCTGTTTCACTCCACTTCCGCTAACTGGCCAGCCATGACCGGAATTCGGATGCGGAGTGAGAATGAAAACTATACAACTAAACCGCTGACTATTAGCTGACCTGTATTTGAGGTGCTGCCAAGTAGGTGGCTCAGATGTACAATTCTATAGCCTGCAAAGTAGTTATTAGCTGTACTAAACATTGAGTGGACTTACAGCGTCTCGTGACGCAACTTCTGCAAACCGCTAAATGCCCTCATTCACAACCAACCATAGCCGGAAGTGGCGTCTAGTAACGTCACTACCGCCAACTGCTAAGTATCCTTCACTGACTGCGAACCATAGCCGGAAGTAGCGGACAAGGCGGGGCTGAAACGGCCATATCTAAAAACTTCTCATTGTCAAAAACTATGACCAATAATACATATGACTCCATGTTATGCCAACATTCCAAATAACATCGATATATGCTAATAAAAACTACAAATAAAATATATAAATGGAATTGTGATTACAAACCATTTGTGGAAGATACTAACCTAAAAAAGGGCCCAAAAGGGACCCTCTAACAATACATATTGCTAAATCCAGATAGATAATAAATATAAGGGCAGTCCTATTGATCTACATTATTATACCAAATATGAATATATCAGCACACAAGAAACCTGATGGAAGAAAATACAGTATATATAAATAAATAAAAATCTACAGGAACCATTTCATGATTGAGGCCCTTGGGTGCTAGTGTATTTAAATCATATATCCATTTCATCTCTTTCCTAGCTAGTATGGAATCCTTATTGTGATTCCTCCAGTTGTCCCTTACCTGATCTATTCCCCAAAAGTTTTTAATATGTTTCACTGAACTTCCATGAAGGTTCTTAATATGCAGAGAAAAGGGATGGTTCTCATTACCTTTTTTGATATTATGTATATGTTCAGACCACCGTAATTTAAGTGTTCTGGTGGTCTTACCTATGTAAATCATATCACATGTGCATCTGATAGCATACACACAGTATTTAGAATTACATGTAATAAAGGGTTTTATCTGATATGTAACACCCTCATGACTAAAACTCAATGTTTTTTTGTCATCATTAGTGCATGATTTGCACATAGTGCAATCATGACATTTATGGAAGCCCTTTTGCCGGGTATGCTTAGTATTGGAAAACGCACTTGATACTACTCTATCTTTAATAGTGTCCACTTTCCTGTAAATAAAATGAGGATGTTGTGGTAGTAAAGTAGATAATACAGTATCTTCAAGTAATATATGCCAATTTTTATGAAAAATAGATTCTACTGATTTGTGAGAACTGTTATATTTTGTATTGAAAGACAAAACATAAGGATTCCTCCTTTTGTCTTTCTCTTTGATTTGTAAAAACACTTTTCTGTCTGTACCAGATAGCTCTTGAATGGAACATTCTATTTTCTTAGGGTCATAGCCCTTACTAGCAAACCGTTGTTTCAAATTGAAGGCTTCATTCTTAAATTCATCAGCTCTGGTGCAGTTCCTTCGTAACCAAGTAAGCTGTCCTTTGGGGACATTTTCTAGCCACCTAGGTAGGTGGTTACTTGAAGTCTGTATATAGGTGTTGGATGCTGTGGGTTTAAAATAGGTTGTAGTTTCTATTTTTCCTTCCCTCTTGATTATTTTAAGATCCAAAAAATGTACCCTTTCTTGACTAATAGAGAAGGTCAATTTTATGTTAAGTTTGTTGTTATTAAGATGATTACAAAATTCCTCCAAAGACTTGAGATCCCCCTTCCAAATTAACAATATATCGTCTATATATCGCCACCAATGGGCCAGGTTCGCCACCCAGTTATGACCGCGCCACACATGGGACTCCTCCCAGTCTGTCATGAATATATTTGCATAACTGGGGGCGAACCTGATACCCATGGCGGTGCCCACTTTCTGATAATAGAAGACACCATCGAAACTGAAATAATTATTATTAAGAATGAGTTAAATTCCTTCCACAATTATATTTTGTAAATCGTCTTTCATCTCACTATTCTCTAATGCTCTTTTAATGGCATCTATGCCATCACGATGATTTATGATGGTGTAGAGAGATGTGACACCTCCTGTAATTAAATAAAGGCCTTCCACATTTTCTATTTGTTCTAATGTTTAGTAGAGCTAATAACTACTTTGCAGACTATAGAATTGTACATCTGAACCACCTACTTGGCGGCACCTCAATTACAGGTCAGCTAATAGTAAGCGGTTTAGTTGTATAGTTTTCATTGTCACTCCACTTCCGACTTACGGTCATGGCTGGCCGGTTGGCGGAAGTGGAGTGAAGCAGGAAGTCAGTGGCCGCGTGTATGCAGTGTCTGGAAGCTAGCAGCAGATAAAGATAGCTCTATTCAGTGGCGTTCTCCAACCTTGAAAAAGATTAAACATTACAGTCGAAACATGTCGGTTTAGGAGCTCCACTGAACTCTTCTTGCACCACTGGGATTAGACGGTCCAGGCATCCCTTGTCAGGCAATTAACGGCCGGTCTTGCCAATCATGTATACCTTTGTTCCATCAAATGCCTGTCATCCCTGTTTTACTTACTTTTATTCATTTTTTTCTGTAAAAATATATTTTTTAAGACTATTCACCAATTCCATTTTGGTTTCCTTTTTTTCGGTGGGCACTCTTCCAATTGGGAGAATATATCTACATACCACCACCTCCTATAAGTAATATATATCTGGAGGACGTTAATAAAGAAACCGCTATGGGATTGCAACTGCCATATGTCATGTGAGTACGGTACATCCCGTTGTAGGAATTACTGTATGAAGGTGTGTCCACTGTTTTTCTCTCTCACACGATCGGTGATTGGTGGCTAAAAGATACCTTTATGGGAGTACCGTCATTATCCGTTATGTGAGTACAGTATGTCATCATATTGGAATCTTTGTGTAAAGGTGTGTTCACGATTGGTTCCTCTCTCTATTGGCGATTGGTGATTAAAGATATATTTATGGGAGTCATACATCCATTCACTATGTGAGTTCTGGTACGCAGTGCTTTTCACCGTCCCTATTTTCATAAATCCACAGGGGTGATACCTTATATTATAGACATACTACACTATAATACCTTCATCCACTTTTATTGAGGTACATTCTCCATCGAAGGGAATTGTATGGAGTGAAGATAAGAAGTTGACACCACCTGCACAAGTTGTACATCGACCTCCATAAGATACGTTGTAAAAGTTTCTTTCATTGGACAATTATTGGACATTTATGTTATAACAGGACTGAGCGCTGGTTATACCGCATTTCTCTGTATTATAAATCTATATTTGTTATGGATATATATATATATATATATATATATATATATATCTACCTACTGTATATAGGTGTATATACCTACAGTATATAGGTGTTTGTGTGTGTATATATATATATATATGCATAATGTATAGCCTTTAAGACACACCTTAAGTGCCCACGAATGTGACTTAGAAGAGCAGGCCCATTTCTACAGTTAGCCATACACTAACGCCACTTCTCTCATATGAAAGTAGCACAGGACTGCACATTGGATGGGAATCCTATGTAATTGACATACAGTGTACTCTTTTCATGTGATTTATTAGCCAAATGCCTCATAAAGATAGCCCAAATTGCACTAGTGCAGGTCTGGCCAACCTGTGGCTCAGTGGCAAACGCAGGATTTTCATGGGGGGGGGTTCCATACATGTATGTATGATGTATATGTGTGTGTGTATATATATATATATATATATATATATTTATGTGTACTGGAGAGATATCAGCGCCACGGATGCAGTATCTTAAGTGTGACAACTAAAATGGGAACTCTACAAATAGTGTACAAAGACTGCTTATTGCATTTGCACTCCCTCTTTTATATATCAGGGCGTCAGCTCATTTACCCCAAATAATTATAGGTATTGGTATGATTACCTATAGAAAAATGGTTATGTGGACAGGGGATGAGGTAGTGGAGAGCGACCAATGGTGCTAATAGATTGCTCAAAGCAGTATATGTATAAAATAATATAAATTTATTGTAGTGGAACGTACTATACAAAATACTATTTAAAAAGACATGATAAAAATATATAGGTTCATAAAAAGAGTGTGTATATATGGCCCATATAAAAACAGTGAGGTAAAAGAAAATGAAACTAAAACTTCTGCTTAAAAATTTTTTGGGTAATAAAAGGAGAAAAACATGGTAACATAAAAACTATGTGTTATCTAGAAACCTAAAAGTATCACTCCAAAATAGGAGGTACTGGATAGGTTAAAAAAAGCACATAGGAATATACGTTTTTAAAAACCTATTTTTTAAAAGTAGAGGAATCAGAAATCAGAAAAATAGCTTAGCTTTGTGGTGAGGTTAGATCAAGGAGTAGCTATAGTATTTTGTATAGTACGTTCCACTACAATAAATTTATATTATTTTATACATATACTGCTTTGAGCAATCTATTAGCACCATTGGTCGCTCTCCACTACCTCATCCCCTGTCCACATATATATATTTATATATATATATATCACTGCACTTCAGGATTATTAAATGCCGACTTCTCAATGTTTTGGGGTCAACTGTGCCCTTCATCAGGATAAATATACAAAGGTATTTTGGTTTGTATATTTATCTTGACGATGGTTCACAGTTGACAATGAAATGCTGAGAAAGTAATGTCTGCATTTAAAAAACTGAAGTGTCTTGCAGTGATTTGTCTGTCCAGGGGATTTCACACTGGGATATTATGCTTATTTTTACTATGGCATACTGGTGGATGTTTCATTTCAGTGGGGTTGTATGTGTTTTTTAATACACTTTAATTATTCAATACGAAGCCCTCTGAGTGCCGCTGCTTCTTTCTGTTCTGTTGGTGGACCTTCAGAAGGCACCTGGGGATAGCTGTTTATATGGTGGAGTGCCGGACTACCCGCTGCTATATATCAACTGCGGCACTCGCGTCAGGTATCCGTAAAGATGCTCTGCATTCACACATAGTCTCCCGTTATTATGTAGTTGTTTCATTTTTATTTAAAAAATGTAGTCAGGACATACATAAATAATAGTACATTCTTACCTTATTACCTTGCTTACATCATTGGGACCCGACGGCCTGCACGCTGGAGGTGGTGGTGTCGACACTGGGTTCCGTTGATTATATAAGGTAAGAATGTACACGTATGTATCTATATCCTGATCTAAATGAAATGATGACTACATATTAAGGGGAGACTACGTGTGGATGACGCTGAGCATCTTTATGGATACCTGACACACTAAGTCCTGTGAGTGCAGCAGTTGCTATTTTGTTATATTAACGTATCTTATCTGTGGGCACCCAAGTGCTACATTGTGGAACTGTCTTTGAGTGGCAGGCACCATTGATAACATGTAGTAGCACAACACACATCATACACACACACACACATACAGTATACACACACACACACACACACACACACACAACCAATAATAGAAAAAAAAATCCCAGCCCCCTCCCACAACCACACAGCATACACACATATAGCAAAGACACAAACACACACTAATACCAGAAAGCAAGACCGCCCCCCCTCTAGTAAGCGCTAATTGGTATGTGACTCACCCGGCCGCCACTCTGCACCTCACATGGCAGTCTCTAAGCTCCACGCTTACACTGCCAGTGCCTGAGAGGAGCTGAGTGTGTGCTACCGCTGCAGCTCTCCCTGCATGAAGCCGGCGGCCCAGGCCAGCCTCCACGTGACAATGTAAGGAGGCAGCTACCGCAGCCGCATTAGACACAGCGGCCGGAGCGCCTTCATTTAAAAAAATAAAATAAAAGTATCGGTCTGCAGCGCACTGATGGATCGGCATCCAGGGTGGGTTTCTAAATACTTAGAAACCCCCCCTGCGTGCGCGTGTGTGGCTCTCAAGCTGTTGTGAAACTACAAGTACCAGAATGCTCTGCCAAACTTTTGCTCTTAATAAATGCTAGAACTGTGGCAGGGCATGCAGGGATGTGTAGTTCACTACATCTGGGCAGCAACAGGTTGGCCAGGCCTGCACTAGTGTATTATTATTATTATCTTTTATTTATATGGTGCCACAAGGGTTCCGCCGCGCCCAATTACAGAGTAAATAAATAATAAAACAGGAAAACAGCAACTTACAGTTGATGACAGTATAGGACAAGTAAAGGGTACATAAACATAGTTACATCAGTAGATGACACTGGAATAAGTATCAGATGGCAGAAGACTGCTGGATGTGTTACAGTTGATGACAGTGTAGGACAAGTACAGGGTACATAAACATAGTTACATCAGCAGATGACACTGGAATAAGTATCAGGTGGCAGAAGACTGTTGGATGTGGTATAGTTGATGACAGTATAGGACAAGTACATGGTACATACACATAGTTACATCAGCAGATGACACTAGAATAAGTATCAGGTGGCAGAAGACTGTTGGATGTGGTATAGTTGATGACAGTATAGGACAAGTACATGGTACATACACATAGTTACATCAGCAGATGACACTGGAATAAGTATCAGGTGGCAGAAGACTGCTGGATGTGGTACAGTTGATGACAGTATAGGACAAGTACAGGGTAAATACACATAGTTACATCAGCAGATGACACTGGAATAAGTATCAGGTGGCAGAAGACTGCTGGATGTGGTACATTTGAAGATGATTAAAGTAAGACAAAAGATAAGCACATGAGGGAAGAAGGCCCTACACGTGAGAGCTCTTGCTTCTATTGTTGCATGCCTGTATTTCACATATTTTTATTCAGTAAAATATTATACAGTATGTATTTTGTGAGTGTCTCTGTTTAAAGAAACAGTATACTGAGTATATATCTAAAGCTTGTTTAAATATAATTGTATTTTTTATTGTCACCCACCCCTCAGTATTGAAGTACCAACTTATCAAAAAGGTAGGCTGCTGGCATTCATCAAATTAATAAGTGAACCCTTAAAATCTAATATGATACAATTATATTTGTTTTTGTTACATATCTGTGCAATATAAACTTGCATCCACCTAGTTTTAAGTAAATGTGGTCACATGCCAGACCTGTGATTGGCAAGAGCAGTTTTGTACCCCAAACCTAGTAATGTTTCTATACTTTTGTTTATATATCTGCATCTTTAGCTATGCATGGTGTTATACATCTATTGTAGCTACAGTATCTATCTAATTGTAAAAACAGGAGTTTTCTGTTTGCTAAGAAATGTCATTTATAACAGATTGCATGGTAACCCTCCCCCCAGTCAAAGGCCATCTACAGTACCTGTATGCAGACACTGTATTTCTAAACAATAGAGGATGTCTCCTTTCACTCCAAAACACTGAATCTACTTTACTCAGAATACACATTCACTGCTGCTAATTTTTTCCAGTCTGTATGTCGCCCAGGACTCACTCCTACAGTGTAATACAAACAGGCTGATCAGACCGGCTCTAATGTCACACACTCTCCCAGAAAATGTTTGGGAAGGTCTGTATTGTTACTACCCACAAATGTCCACTTCTTTAAATATTTGGTTTGAATTCATATCATTGTTTGGATGTCATTAGTCCTAGAACACAATGAATTGCATTGGTGTATTAAATATTGTATTATCACCCAAGATTGCATGGCAGAATGCAATCACATTGGGTGAATGTGTCACATGGAACAGGCATACTATTCAAAACCCCTGTTTCATATAGCCATGTCGGAAAAGCAATGGAGACCATCTGGGAGTCATAATAATGAGATAGGGACCCAGTGGCACTGTGCATTAAATATTTCTGGCCATTTGAAGCTACTGAACATGAAAAGCTGTCCGAAATATTAATGCTGTTTATGCTAATACTATCCAGGATTTAGTAAACAGTATAATGACAAGATGAATTGAGTGAACAGGGTGGCAGCATGGCATTGTATTTTGTAGAAGCTGACTTTTTTATATAAAGAAAAGTAGCAACACACCAAATAACTTTATTGTATTAAAAAATAATAAATAAATACATTAAAATAAAATAATAATTGGGCGCCGCACTGGTTATCGAACCCAGAAGTGCATGCATTGCCGGTGGCCACCGTATTTGTTAGGCCACAGCCGACCATGGTACAGGTGGGCCCTCTGGGTGTATATGTGATGTGTTTTATCTGATTGCTTTTTTTTTAAACGGATTGAATCCGCCAACCATGTCGGAAAAGCAATGGAGACCATCTGGGAGTCATATTAATGAGATAGGGACCCAGTGGCACTGTGCATTAAATATTTTTGGCCATTTGAAGCAACTGAACTGGAAATGCTGTCCGAAATATTAATGCTGTTTATGCTAATACTATCCGGGATTTTGTACACAACGTAACGACAAAATGAATTGAGGGAACAGGGTGACAGCGTGGCATTGTATTTTGTGGAAAGGAAGTGGAAGTGATTAATGTTTCTTTATTGTCACAATAAATGTCAGCAAATCAGCAGGCGGTGCTAGGAAGGGTCCGTTGGCTATTTGAGTCATGCGCTGTACAGTTTAGGAAAAGCGACATCTGGTGGACAGAAAGTAGAATGCATATTACAAATATAACGTGACGCTAGATTTATAATGTAACTTATAATGGGAGTTGCAGCGCAAGGAGCTGGCACGAGTTTCGTGGTGCCGCTACATGGTACGCAGCAACAATATATGAGGACACATCTATATATATATATATATATATACACACACACACACACTAGAACATTTATCCCCTAACAATAAATGCAACAAACACACACACAGATCATCTGCCACACACACACACACACACACACACACACACACACACGTTATCATCCCCTAACAGTACATGCCACAGACACACACACACACAAACATGTTTCTCACCATGCTTTCTGGAACAGCTATCTACTCACATTCTTATACACACCTACACAGGGAAGAGCACAATCTGATAACACTACACAGCTTTCTTGCATTCATACATTCACACACACACACACACACACACACACACACACACACGCACACACGCACACATACATATATTTATCAGGACTTGGCCTGCTTGCATTTGTGAAGAATGCATCTGTTAAGAATGTGTTTTAAGAATGGAGTTTGAACCGGAACTGAAAACCATCTCTCCTCTCTCCACAGGTAAAAACATCATCCTCATGCTTGTATATCTGAGTCTCTCATCTCTCTCTGGCTACACTTTTCACACCCCAAGAAAGTTTGTCTGTAAATGTCTGTGATCCTCCTTCAATGCAAAATCCCCTTTGTTAATTAGCTGAACTTCTGATTGCACACCTCCCCCTTTGCCAGCTGATATAGTTGGAGCATTTAAGAGCAATATTATCAAGGCCTGCAGTCAGGACCATCATGTGGTCTCTCCTCACATCTGCCATGAGAACACCAGGACCAATGCCTACTACTCCTCTGTCCAAGAACATCGTGACTGCCCCCGGGAATACCCCTCAAGCTGAGCAGGGAACCGAGGGACGTGCGCACCAGGACCAGACTTTGCTGGGTCAGTTCCATTGGACATTAGTGTGCTTCCCACATTCTCACACCCACCCGCACTGCTCTCATGAGACCAGGTCATTTATCATTTTCACAAAATAATGTTACTACAGTTTTCCTGCAAATGTGTTTTTTTCTCTTCTCTTTCTTCTTACAGGGTACTTCCACCCCACTGTGTTCTATTCCTGTAATGTGTACCTCCATTGGTTGCACACCATGCCAGCAGTAACCTACGCAGTGCGCCCCACATGGCTGCCTCAGATGGTTCCTCCGTGGGCAGGGTGTGCTTCATTTGGATCTTACCATGCAGGGCATAGCATACTCCTACACACGTGTCAGTTTTACCATACATGCATTTGGCCCTTGTATGGCTCATCTCCCACTGTGTAACCTTCGTAGTGCGTCCAACATGGCAGCCTTATCTGGTGCGCTTGTGGATGGGATGAAAAATACATGGACCTGATGGTTTTAGTGGAACCCTACTCTGAACTTAAGGACTCTGCAATCTCCCCGTTTTGTGTTCTCCACCCTGGGTAATCCTACGCAGTGCGCCTAAGATGGCTGCCGCACCTGGTACCTTGTGAGGGTGGAATACACAACTCCTGGAGGTTAGTACCCAAAATGCCTACACCAATCATGCATTATTCGTTCTGTCTTTATTGTCTGTGTGGTTTACCTTTTGATGTAATACTTAAATCGTCTGCATTGTTTGAGTTCTAGTTGGCGCCGCGGATGGCTGCCTCGGTGCTGCTCTGCCAAGCAGCCTTTATTTTTAGTCTCACATGTATAATATGTCTAATATGTCGAGTCTATTGTACAGTTGCAATGTGCAGTATGAACTCATATGTGTAATGTTTGTAATGTATGCTATGTTTTTCCCCATTCTTATGCTATGTATTCCCCCTTCATGTTGCTGCTTGGCGATGCATTGTACCACAAAGAATTCCTAGTGTACGTGAGTACACCTGGCCAATAAAGCTGATTCTGATATCTGAGCGTACAGCAAGATCATATACTAACAAGGAATAACTAGAATCTGCATTGAAGTTTATTTAGCAACAGAATGGGTTAATACATTACGGGGATTAAGTTAGGAATTCACTTCTGAGTTGTTAAACTGTATTGTGTATCTGACCTGGTAATCTATATGGCATTATGTGTAACTATCCACATGTAAGTCATCTATAACATTGCAGTTACTGTTTATGGAGTAAACGATGTTATACTTTTTACGGTCTTTAATTCATTACAACTGAGGGTGAGAAGGATTTGAATGATTAAATACTATGTATAATGCAATACATCGATATAACGAGGTTACTTGATGGATTTTGTCAAGGAGTAATATTTGGGTAGTTTTGGCCCAGGCAATAGTAGATGGTTCGTGGGTGTAGTTCACATGGTACTCTAGTTGAGACGCATAATGCATATCAGCTGTGTTAGAAGACAAATATATATTATAACACTGCATGGTAAGGCTAACGATTATTAGTCAGAAGGTCATAGATGAAGTAGTATCACATGTAAGGAAGATGAAAATGGAGGGAAGTATTGTATCATTTCCCAATAATTAATTATAACAATTATTACTGGTATAAAGGTTATTTTGTGTTACTATCAGATCCCCCAGAGGGAGGGGGAGGTGTACAAACAACCCCAGGCAAAAGGTATACACTTTAACACAGGCCAACCTTTTCAACTGCTTTCCAAAAGTATAGACAATCTCCTTCTTCTGAGACGAAAGCACAGTATTTATTAGAGATGAGCGGGTTCGGTTTCTTTGAATCCGAACCCGCACGAACTTCACTTTTTTTTCCACGGGTCCGAGCGACTCGGATCTTCCCGCCTTGCTCGGTTAACCCGAGCGCGCCCGAACGTCATCATGACGCTGTCGGATTCTCGCGAGGCTCGGATTCTATCGCGAGACTCGGATTCTATATAAGGAGCCGCGCGTCGCCGCCATTTTCACTCGTGCATTGAGATTGATAGGGAGAGGACGTGTCTGGCGTCCTCTCCATTAGAATAGAGATAGATAGATTAGATAGAGAGAGATTGTGCAGAGTCGCAGACAGAGTTAGTTTACCACAGTCAGTGACCAGTGCAGTTGCTAGTTAACTTTTATTTAATATAATATATCCGTTCACTTCTCTCTGCTATATCCGTTCTCTGCCTGAAAAAAAAAACGATACACAGCACAGTCAGTCACACAGTGTGACTCAGTCTGTGTGCACTCAGCTCAGCCCAGTGTGCTGCACAGTCATCAATGTATAAATTAAAAGCTTATAATTAATTGTGGGGGAGACTGGGGAGCACTGCAGGTTGTTAGCAGGAGCCAGGAGTACAATTATATTAATTAACAGTGCACACTTTTGCTGCAGGAGTGGTGACCAGTGCCTGACCACCAGTATAGTATTGTTGTATACTACTAATATCTCTTTAAATATCAACCAGTCTATATTAGCAGCAGACACAGTACAGTGCGGTAGTTCACGGCTGTGGCTACCTCTGTGTCGGCACACGGCAGGCAGTCCGTCCGACCAGAATTGTATTATTTATTATTATATACCTACCACCTAACCGTGGTTTTTTTTTCATTCTTTATACCGTCATAGTGTCATCCTAATTGTTACGAGTATACTACTATCTCTTTATCAACCAGTGTACAGTGCGGTAGTTCACGGCTGTGGCTACCTCTGTGTCGGCACACGGCAGGCAGTCCGTCCGACCAGAATTGTATTATTTATTATTATATACCTACCACCTAACCGTGGTTTTTTTTTCATTCTTTATACCGTCATAGTGTCATCCTAATTGTTACGAGTATACTACTATCTCTTTATCAACCAGTGTACAGTGCGGTAGTTCACGGCTGTGGCTACCTCTGTGTCGGCACACGGCAGGCAGTCCGTCCGACCAGAATTGTATTATTTATTATTATATACCTACCACCTAACCGTGGTTTTTTTTTCATTCTTTATACCGTCATAGTGTCATCCTAATTGTTACGAGTATACTACTATCTCTTTATCAACCAGTGTACAGTGCGGTAGTTCACGGCTGTGGCTACCTCTGTGTCGGCACACGGCAGGCAGTCCGTCCGACCAGAATTGTATTATTTATTATTATATACCTACCACCTAACCGTGTTTTTTTTTTCATTCTTTATACCGTCATAGTGTCATCCTAATTGTTACGAGTATACTACTATCTCTTTATCAACCAGTGTACAGTGCGGTAGTTCACGGCTGTGGCTACCTCTGTGTCGGCACACGGCAGGCAGTCCGTCCGACCAGAATTGTATTATTTATTATTATATACCTACCACCTAACCGTGGTTTTTTTTTCATTCTTTATACCGTCATAGTGTCATCCTAATTGTTACGAGTATACTACTATCTCTTTATCAACCAGTGTACAGTGCGGTAGTTCACGGCTGTGGCTACCTCTGTGTCGGCAGTCGGCAGGCAGTCCGTCCATCCATAATTGTATTATTATTATAATATATACCACCTAACTGTGGTTTTTTTTGCATTCTTTATACCGTCGTCATAGTGTCATACTAGTTGTTACGAGTATACTACTATCTCTTTATCAACCAGTGTACAGTGCGGTAGTTCACGGCTGTGGCTACCTCTGTGTCGGCAGGCAGTCCGTCCATCCATAATTGTATTATTATTATAATATATACCACCTAACCGTGGTTTTTTTTTCATTCTTTATACCGTCATAGTGTCATACTAGTTGTTACGAGTATACTACTATCTCTTTATCAACCAGTGTACAGTGCGGTAGTTCACGGCTGTGGCTACCTCTGTGTCGGCAGTCGGCAGGCAGTCCGTCCATCCATAATTGTATTATTATTATAATATATACCACCTAACTGTGGTTTTTTTTGCATTCTTTATACCGTCGTCATAGTGTCATACTAGTTGTTACGAGTATACTACTATCTCTTTATCAACCAGTGTACAGTGCGGTAGTTCACGGCTGTGGCTACCTCTGTGTCGGCAGTCGGCAGGCAGTCCGTCCATCCATAATTGTATTATTATTATAATATATACCACCTAACCGTGGTTTTTTTTTCATTCTTTATACCGTCGTCATAGTGTCATACTAGTTGTTACGAGTATACTACTATCTCTTTATCAACCAGTGTACAGTGCGGTAGTTCACGGCTGTGGCTACCTCTGTGTCGGCAGTCGGCAGGCAGTCCGTCCATCCATAATTGTATTATTATTATAATATATACCACCTAACCGTGGTTTTTTTTTCATTCTTTATACCGTCGTCATAGTGTCATACTAGTTGTTACGAGTATACTACTATCTCTTTATCAACCAGTGTACAGTGCGGTAGTTCACGGCTGTGGCTACCTCTGTGTCGGCAGTCGGCAGGCAGTCCGTCCATCCATAATTGTATTATTATTATAATATATACCACCTAACCGTGGTTTTTTTATACCACCTAACCGTGGCAGTCCGTCCATAATTGTATACTAGTATCCAATCCATCCATCTCCATTGTTTACCTGAGGTGCCTTTTAGTTCTGCCTATAAAATATGGAGAACAAAAAAGTTGAGGTTCCAAAATTAGGGAAAGATCAAGATCCACTTCCACCTCGTGCTGAAGCTGCTGCCACTAGTCATGGCCGAGACGATGAAATGCCAGCAACGTCGTCTGCCAAGGCCGATGCCCAATGTCATAGTACAGAGCATGTCAAATCCAAAACACCAAATATCAGAAAAAAAAGGACTCCAAAACCTAAAATAAAATTGTCGGAGGAGAAGCGTAAACTTGCCAATATGCCATTTACCACACGGAGTGGCAAGGAACGGCTGAGGCCCTGGCCTATGTTCATGGCTAGTGGTTCAGCTTCACATGAGGATGGAAGCACTCAGCCTCTCGCTAGAAAACTGAAAAGACTCAAGCTGGCAAAAGCACCGCAAAGAACTGTGCGTTCTTTGAAATCCCAAATCCACAAGGAGAGTCCAATTGTGTCGTTTGCGATGCCTGACCTTCCCAACACTGGACGTGAAGAGCATGCGCCTTCCACTATTTGCATGCCCCCTGCAAGTGCTGGAAGGAGCACCCGCAGTCCAGTTCCTGATAGTCAGATTGAAGATGTCAGTGTTGAAGTACACCAGGATGAGGAGGATATGGGTGTTGCTGGCGCTGGGGAGGAAATTGACCAGGAGGATTCTGATGGTGAGGTGGTTTGTTTAAGTCAGGCACCCGGGGAGACACCTGTTGTCCGTGGGAGGAATATGGCCGTTGACATGCCAGGTGAAAATACCAAAAAAATCAGCTCTTCGGTGTGGAGGTATTTCACCAGAAATGCGGACAACAGGTGTCAAGCCGTGTGTTCCCTTTGTCAAGCTGTAATAAGTAGGGGTAAGGACGTTAACCACCTCGGAACATCCTCCCTTATACGTCACCTGCAGCGCATTCATAATAAGTCAGTGACAAGTTCAAAAACTTTGGGTGACAGCGGAAGCAGTCCACTGACCAGTAAATCCCTTCCTCTTGTAACCAAGCTCACGCAAACCACCCCACCAACTCCCTCAGTGTCAATTTCCTCCTTCCCCAGGAATGCCAATAGTCCTGCAGGCCATGTCACTGGCAAGTCTGACGAGTCCTCTCCTGCCTGGGATTCCTCCGATGCATCCTTGCGTGTAACGCCTACTGCTGCTGGCGCTGCTGTTGTTGCCGCTGGGAGTCGATGGTCATCCCAGAGGGGAAGTCGTAAGCCCACTTGTACTACTTCCAGTAAGCAATTGACTGTTCAACAGTCCTTTGCGAGGAAGATGAAATATCACAGCAGTCATCCTACTGCAAAGCGGATAACTGAGTCCTTGACAACTATGTTGGTGTTAGACGTGCGTCCGGTATCCGCCGTTAGTTCACAGGGAACTAGACAATTTATTGAGGCAGTGTGCCCCCGTTACCAAATACCATCTAGGTTCCACTTCTCTAGGCAGGCGATACCGAGAATGTACACGGACGTCAGAAAAAGACTCACCAGTCTCCTAAAAAATGCAGTTGTACCCAATGTCCACTTAACCACGGACATGTGGACAAGTGGAGCAGGGCAGGGTCAGGACTATATGACTGTGACAGCCCACTGGGTAGATGTATGGACTCCCGCCGCAAGAACAGCAGCGGCGGCACCAGTAGCAGCATCTCGCAAACGCCAACTCTTTCCTAGGCAGGCTACGCTTTGTATCACCGCTTTCCAGAATACGCACACAGCTGAAAACCTCTTACGGCAACTGAGGAAGATCATCGCGGAATGGCTTACCCCAATTGGACTCTCCTGTGGATTTGTGGCATCGGACAACGCCAGCAATATTGTGTGTGCATTAAATATGGGCAAATTCCAGCACGTCCCATGTTTTGCACATACCTTGAATTTGGTGGTGCAGAATTTTTTAAAAAACGACAGGGGCGTGCAAGAGATGCTGTCGGTGGCCAGAAAAATTGCGGGACACTTTCGGCGTACAGGCACCACGTACAGAAGACTGGAGCACCACCAAAAACTACTGAACCTGCCCTGCCATCATCTGAAGCAAGAAGTGGTAACGAGGTGGAATTCAACCCTCTATATGCTTCAGAGGTTGGAGGAGCAGCAAAAGGCCATTCAAGCCTATACAATTGAGCACGATATAGGAGATGGAATGCACCTGTCTCAAGTGCAGTGGAGAATGATTTCAACGTTGTGCAAGGTTCTGATGCCCTTTGAACTTGCCACACGTGAAGTCAGTTCAGACACTGCCAGCCTGAGTCAGGTCATTCCCCTCATCAGGCTTTTGCAGAAGAAGCTGGAGGCATTGAAGAAGGAGCTAACATGGAGCGATTCCGCTAGGCATGTGGGACTTGTGGATGCAGCCCTTAATTCGCTTAACAAGGATTCACGGGTGGTCAATCTGTTGAAATCAGAGCACTACATTTTGGCCACCGTGCTCGATCCTAGATTTAAAGCCTACCTTGGATCTCTCTTTCCGGCAGACACAGGTCTGCTGGGGTTGAAAGACCTGCTGGTGACAAAATTGTCAAGTCAAGCGGAACGCGACCTGTCAACATCTCCTCCTTCACATTCTCCCGCAACTGGGGGTGCGAGGAAAAGGCTCAGAATTCCGAGCCCACCCGCTGGCGGTGATGCAGGGCAGTCTGGAGCGACTGCTGATGCTGACATCTGGTCCGGACTGAAGGACCTGACAACGATTACGGACATGTCGTCTACTGTCACTGCATATGATTCTCTCAACATTGATAGAATGGTGGAGGATTATATGAGTGACCGCATCCAAGTAGGCACGTCACACAGTCCGTACTTATACTGGCAGGAAAAAGAGGCAATTTGGAGGCCCTTGCACAAACTGGCTTTATTCTACCTAAGTTGCCCTCCCACAAGTGTGTACTCCGAAAGAGTGTTTAGTGCCGCCGCTCACCTTGTCAGCAATCGGCGTACGAGGTTACATCCAGAAAATGTGGAGAAGATGATGTTCATTAAAATGAATTATAATCAATTCCTCCGCGGAGACATTGACCAGCAGCAATTGCCTCCACAAAGTACACAGGGAGCTGAGATGGTGGATTCCAGTGGGGACGAATTGATAATCTGTGAGGAGGGGGATGTACACGGTGATATATCGGAGGGTGAAGATGAGGTGGACATCTTGCCTCTGTAGAGCCAGTTTGTGCAAGGAGAGATTAATTGCTTCTTTTTTGGGGGGGGTCCAAACCAACCCGTCATATCAGTCACAGTCGTGTGGCAGACCCTGTCACTGAAATGATGGGTTGGTTAAAGTGTGCATGTCCTGTTTTGTTTATACAACATAAGGGTGGGTGGGAGGGCCCAAGGATAATTCCATCTTGCACCTCTTTTTTCTTTTCTTTTTCTTTGCATCATGTGCTGATTGGGGAGGGTTTTTTGGAAGGGACATCCTGCGTGACACTGCAGTGCCACTCCTAGATGGGCCCGGTGTTTGTGTCGGCCACTAGGGTCGCTAATCTTACTCACACAGCTACCTCATTGCGCCTCTTTTTTTCTTTGCGTCATGTGCTGTTTGGGGAGGGTTTTTTGGAAGGGACATCCTGCGTGACACTGCAGTGCCACTCCTAGATGTGCCCGGTGTTTGTGTCGGCCACTAGGGTCGCTAATCTTACTCACACAGTCAGCTACCTCATTGCGCCTCTTTTTTTCTTTGCGTCATGTGCTGTTTGGGGAGGGTTTTTTGGAAGGGCCATCCTGCGTGACACTGCAGTGCCACTCCTAGATGGGCCCGGTGTTTGTGTCGGCCACTAGGGTCGCTTATCTTACTCACACAGCGACCTCGGTGCAAATTTTAGGACTAAAAATAATATTGTGAGGTGTGATGTGTTCAGAATAGGCTGAAAATGAGTGTAAATTATGTTTTTTGAGGTTAATAATACTTTGGGATCAAAATTACCCCCAAATTCTATGATTTAAGCTGTTTTTTAGGGTTTTTTTAAAAAAACACCCGAATCCAAAACACACCCGAATCCGACAAAAAAAATTCGGTGAGGTTTTGCCAAAACGCGGTCGAACCCAAAACACGGCCGCGGAACCGAACCCAAAACCAAAACACAAAACCCGAAAAATTTCCGGCGCTCATCTCTAGTATTTATTAGCAAAAACTCTTTTTAATTAATTACTACAAAGCAGCGGGGATAAGTTACTCTTTAATGTGAATTTTTTCATACTTATACAAATTCCTTCAGTTGTAACTGGAGATGAGCTAGTTCGGTTCGTCGAGATCCGAACCCCCCCCGAACTTCACATATTTTACACGTGTCCGAGGCAGCCTTGGATCCTCCCGCCTTGCTCGGTTAACCCGAACGAGGCTTAACGTCATCATCCCGCTGTTGGATTCTTGCGAGATTCGTATTCCATATAAAGAGCCGCGCGTCACTACCATTTTCACTCGTGCATTGGAGATTAAACGGAGAGGACGTGGCTACGTTCTCTGCCTGAAAAGCTCCATATCTGTGCTCAGTGTGCTGCAAATATCTGTGCTCAGTGTGCTGCAAATATCTGTGCTCAGTGTGCAGCAAATATCTGTGCTCAGTGTGCTGCAAATATCTACGTTCTCTGCCTGAAAACGCTCCATATCTGTGCTCAGTGTGCTGCAAATATCTACGTTCTCTGCCTGAAAAGCTCCATATCTGTGCTCAGTGTGCTGAAAATATCTGAGCTCAGTGTGCTGCATTGTGTGGACCACCAGTATATAATTATAGAAGTACAGTACAGTAGGCCATTGCTGTATCTTGCAGCTCAGTGTCATACTCAGTTCTAGACAGAATCCTGATCATCAGTGCTCAATATCTGCCGCATTGTTGTGTGACCAGTATAAACTATGGTAGTACAGTGCAGCATTTTGGTGACCACCAGTATAGTAGTACAGTACAGTACAGTACAGTAGTCCATTGCTGTATCTTGCATCTTCGTGTCACTTCAAGTATCCATATCTGTGCTGCATTGTTGTGAGCAGTATATAGTAGGACAGTGCAGCATTTTGGTGACCAACAGTATGTAGTTGTACAGAACAGTAGTCCATTGCTGTATCTTGCAGCTCCGTATCACTTCAAGTATCCATATCTGTGCTGCATTGTTCTGAGCAGTATATGGTAGGACAGTGCAGCATTTTGGTGACCAACAGTAGTAGTACAGTACAGTAGGCCATTGCTGTATCTTCCAGCTCCGTGTCACTTCAAGTATCCATATCTGTGTTGCATTGTTGTGAGCAGTATATAGTAGGACAGTGCAGCATTTTGGTGACCAACAGTATATAGTTGTACAGTACAGTAGTCCATTGCTGTATCTTGCAGCTCAGCATCACTTCAAGTATCCATATCTGTGCTGCATTGTTGTGAGCAGTATATAGTAGAACAGTGCAGCATTTTGGTGACCAACAGTAGTAGTACAATACAGCACATCATTGCTGTATCTTGCAGCTCCGGGTCACTTCAAGTATCCATATCTGTGCTGCATTGTTGTGAGCAGTATATAGTAGGACAGTGCAGCATTTTGATGACCAACAGTATATAGTTGTACAGTACAGTAGTCCATTGCTGTATCTTGCAGCTCCGTATCACTTCAAGTATCCATATCTGTGCTGCATTTTTGTGAGCAGTATATAGTAGGACAGTACAGTAGGTCATTGCTATTGATACAATAATATTACTGGCATATAATTCCACACATTAAAAAATGGAGAACAAAAATGTGGAATGGTAAAATAGGGAAAGATCAAGATCCACTTTCACCTAGTGCTGAAGCTGCTGCCACTAGTCATGACAGAGACGATGAAATGCCATCAACATCGTCTGCCAAGGCCGATGCCCAATGTCATAGTAGAGAGCATGTAAAATCCAAAAAGTAAAAGTTCTGTAAAATGATGACCCAAAAATCTAAATTAAAAGCGTCTGAGGAGAGGCGTAAACTTGCCAATGTGCCATTTACGACATGGAGTGGCAAGGAACGGCTGAGGTCCTGGCCTGCGTTCATGGCTAGTGGTTCAGCTTCACATGAGGATGGAAGCACTCGTCCTACAGCTAGAAAAATGAAAAGAGTTAAGCTGGCAAGAGTACAGCAAAGAACTGTGCATTCTTCTAAATCAAAAATCCCAAGGAGAGTCCAATTGTATCGGTTGCGATGCATGACCTTCCCAACACTGGATGGAAAGAGGTGGCTCCTTCCACCATTTGCACTCCCCCTGGAAGTGCTGGAAGGAGCACCCACAGTCCAGTTCCTGATAGTCAAATTAAAGATGTCACTGTTGAAGTACACCAGGATGAGGATATGGGTGTTGCTGGCGCTGAGGAGGAAATTGACAAAATACCCAAAAAATCACCTCTTCGGTGTGGAATTATTTCAAAAGAAATGCGGACAACTGGTGTCAAGCTGTGTGTTGCCTTTGTCAAGCTGTAATAAGTAGGGGTAAGGACATTAACCACCTAGGAACATCCTCCCTTATACGTCACCTGGAGCGCATTCATCAGAAGTCATTGACAAGTTAAAAAACTTTGGGTGACAGCGGAAGCAGTCCACTGACCACTAAATCCCTTCCTCTTGTAACCAAGCTCCTGCAAACCACACCGCCAACTCCCTCAGTGTCAATTTCCTCCTTACCCAGGAAAGCCAATAGTCCAGCAGGCCATGTGACTGGCAAGTCTGTTGAGTCCTCTCCTGCCTGGGATTCCTCCAATGCATCCTTGAGTGTAACGCCTACTGCTGCTAGCGCTGCTGTTGTTGCTGCTGGGAGTACAAGTGGACTTCAGAAGACCACTTGTACTACTTCCACTAAGCAATTGACTGTCCAACTGTCCTTTGCAAGGTATATGAAATATCACAGCAGTCATCCTATTGCAAAGTGGATAACTCAGGCCTTGTAAGCTGTGTTGGTGTTAGACGAGTGTCCGGTATCCAGCGTTATTTCACAGGGACTTAGAGAATTTCTTGAGGTAGTGTGCCCCGGTACCAAATACCATCTAGGTTCCACTTCTCCAGGCAGGCAATACCGAGAATGTACACAGACGTCAGAAAAAGACTCACCAGTGTCCTAAAAAATGCAGTTGTACCAAATGTGCACTTAACCACGGACATGTGGACAAGTGGAGCAGGGCAGACTTAGGACTATATGACTGTGACAGCCCACTGGGTAGATGTATTGCCTCCCGCAGCAAGAACAGCTGCGGCGGCACGAGTAACAGCATCTCGCAAACGCCAACTCGTTCCTTGGCAGGCTACGCTTTGTATTACCGTTTTCCATAAGAGGCACACAGCTGACAACCTCTTACGCAAACTGAGGAACATCATCGCAGAATGGCTTACACCAATTGGACTCTCCTGGGTATTTGTGACATCGGACAACGCCACCAATATTGTGCGTGCATTACATGTGGGTAAATTCCAGCACGTCCCATGTTTTGCACATACATTGAATTTGGTGGTGCAGAAAACGACAGGGGCATGCAAGAGATGCTGTTGGTGGCCCAAAAATTGCGGCCCACTTTCGGCATTCAGCCACCGCGTGCCAAAGACTGGAGCACCAACAAACACTCCTGAACCTGCCCTGCCATCATCTGAAGCAAGAGGTGGTAACGAGGTGGAATTCAAACCTCTATATGATACAGAGGATGGAGGAGCAGTAAAAGACCTTTCAAGCCTATACATCTGCCTACGATATAGGCAAAGGAGGGGGAATGCACCTGACTCAAGCGCAGTGGAGAAGGATTTCAACGTTGTGCAAGGTTCTGTAACCCTTTGAACTTTAGTTCAGACACTGCCAGCCTGACTCAGGTCATTCCCCTCATCAGGCTTTTGCAGAAGCAGCTGGAGAGATTAAAGGAGGAGCTAAAATGGAGTGATTCCGCTAGGCATGTGGGACTTGTGGATGGAGCCCTTCATTCACTTAACCAGGATTCACGGGTGGTCAATCTGTTGAAATCAGAGCACTACATTTTGGCAATCGTGCTTGATCCTAGGTTTAAAGCCTATATTGTGTCTCTCTTTCTGGCAGACACAAGTCTGCACATGTTCAAAGACCTGCTGGTGAGACACTTGTCAAGTCAAGCGGAACGTGACCCGCCAACAGCCCCTCCTTCATTTTCTCCCGCCACTGGAGCTGCCAGGAAAAGGATCAGATTTCCAAAACCACCCTATGGCGGTGATGCAGGGCAGTCAGGAGCGAAAACTGACTTCTACTCCGGACGGAAGGACCTGCTAACGATTACTGACATGTCATCTACTGTCACTGCATATGATTCAGTCTCCATTGAAAGAATGGTGGAGGACTATATGAGTGACCGCATCCAAGTAGGCACGTCAGACAGTCCATACGTATACTGGCAGGAAAAAGAGGCAATTTGGAGGCCCTTGCACAAACTAAGTTGCCCCCCCTCCAGTGTGTACTCCGAAAGAGTGTTTAGTGCAGCCGCTCACCTTGTCATCGATTGGCGTCTGAGGTTACTTCAACAAAATGTGGAAAAGATGATGTTCATCAAAATGAATTATAATCAATTCCTCCGTGGAGACATTCACCAGCAATTGCCTCCAGAAAGTACACAGGGACCGGAGATGGTGGATTCCAGTGGGGACGAAGTAATACTCTGTGAGGAGGGGGATGTACACAGTGAAAGGGGTGTTGAATCGGAGGATGATGATGAGGTCCACATCTTGCCTCTGTAGAGCCAGTTTGACCAAGGAGAGATTGATTGCTTCTTTTTTTGGTGGGGGCCCAAACCAACCTGTCATTTCAGCCACAGTCATGTGGCAGACCCTGTGGCTGATATGATGGGTTTGTTAAACTGTGCATGTCCTGTTTATACAACATAAGGGTGGGTGGGAGGGCCCAAGGACAATTCCATATTGCACCTCTTTTTTTTATTTATCTTTGCATCATGTGATGTTTGGGGCCAATTTTTTTTAAGTGCCATCCTATCTGACACTGCAGTGCCACTCCTAGATGGGCCAGATGTTTGTGCCACCCACTTGTATCGCTTAACTTAGTCATCCAGCTACCTCATTGCACCCTTTTATTTCTTTGCATTATGTGTTCTTTGGGTCCTAGTTTATAAAACTGTCATCCTGTCGGACACTGCAGTGCCACTCCTAGATGGGCAAGGTGTTAGTGCCGCCCAATTGGGTTGCTTAGCTTAGTCATCCAGCGACCTCGGTGCAAATTTTAGGACTAAAAATAATATTGTGAGGTGTGAGGTGTTTAGAATAGACTGGAAATGAGTGGAAATTATGGTTATTGAGATTAATAATACTATAGGATCAGTGTTGCCCACAAATTCTATGATATAAGCTGTTTTTGAGGGGTTTTTGAAAAAAAACCACCCGAATTGACAACACACCCGAATCCGACAAAAAAATTTAAGGGAGGTTTTGCCAAATCGCGTCCGAATCTAAAACTCGGCCGCGGAACCGAATCCAAAACCAAAACACAAAACCCTAATATTTCCAGTGCACATCTCTTTTTGTAACATATGTTTCTTAGTGGGATGCCCTCTTTTATTTTTTTATAGGTATGTACCTCTTCTAATTGACATAAGACTTCTTCCTCATAATCTTTTCTATCTAACAGAACAACCTCCCCTCCCTTATCTGAGGGTTTAAAGAAGGTTAATAAAAGTGTGAGAAGCCAGGTTTTAGCTTCAAAACTGGCGCGGATGGAAATGGAAATGATATATAATTTAAAAACCTTAATTCCACATGGCCTTAGTAAAGATTTTGAGGTCAAGTAGTTTCTTTAATAAGGTTACCTAGTTTCCATTCAGCATTGCTTTTTATCTTAATTTCACTTATATTTTGTGTTTTAATATTAACATTTGTTTATTGATATTTGTTTTTGTATTCTTTTTGTTCCCGGTCAATATGGTTGCTCATTGTTATTGATTGTGGGACTTCAACAAAATGCCTCCCGCGATACAATCTTTATTGGTAAAAATAACATTTTGAGAAGTAATGCCTGGCGGAAGTACGTCACCAGAAGTGACGATAGTTGGAACACCCACGTGACCGGACGTTACAGGGTTTGGAACGCAAAGCAGAGCCACGACTTCCGGGATCGGATATGATGTGCTGCAATTATTGTTACCTGAACCAGCGGGATTTCTCAAAAAAATGGATAGATGGATCAGTATATTGCATGTTTACAAATAGTTGTATAGATGGATTAGAAATTCCATGTCTGGCATTAGATTTTACCAATAGGAATTTCCACTTGATTGTTGGGGTATAAATATTGGTAATTGTTACAATACCTTGAAAAAGAAACCCTGTGTGGTATCAAAATACGTTGGTGAGGAGCACGTGGGGAATTACCTGGACTAATATCCAGTGTTGTGACCATCGATCCAGGGATGCCTGTTGATATTACACACATGCGATATATGTCTACTTTTCCTTGTAGACCTAGATCCTCGATGAGAGTCCATTTATAACCCAATGTTTGACTTTTAATTATTTTAATCATTTTATGTAAATAAATACAGTTTAACACTATGTGGAGTTCTTTCCCCATCTTTTAATTTGGAAGAATATGGGGGACAAAAGGAGGATTGCGTGACTGGCATTGACCGCTCCATCCCATTGTGTGTTTGTCTACTTTATGTAGACCATCTTATCTGGTAGGAGTCTAAGGGGTATATGCAATTGCGGTCAAATTCCCGAAATTGGCGAAAAACTGGACTTTTTCGCCCCCCAAAAAAAATCGTCAATGCAATTAAATACTTTCCGTCAAAAAAACGGACCTTCAAAGTTCGACTTTTTAAAATTCGACTTTTGTCAAATTCGACTTTTCTGCAATGGTACAAATGCTGCAATTGGACAAAAGCATATTCAATGGAAGTTTGGAAATTCGACAATAGTGCTTTTAGACAGTAAATTCGTCATTTTCAATCCGCCACACTTCGGTGGGTGATACTAATAAAAAAAAATTAAAACATGTTTTTTTTGCAGTTTTTTTTTTTTGGTAATAGCACATCTATTTATATTAGAAGGGATTAGGTACTAGGCTTGTCTGTTTTGGAGGCACAAGTATTATTTATATATTTTTTAAATTTATATATATATATATATATATATATATATATATTGTTTTTTAAGATGGAATGGTAAAATCCCGAAACAAATGGCGTGGGGTCCCCCCTCCAAAGCATAACCAGCCTCGGGCTCTTCGAGCTGGTCCTGGTTCTAAAAATCCGGGGAAAAATTGGACAGGGTATCCCCCGTATTTTTAAAACCAGCACTGGGCTCTGCGCCTGGTGCTGGTGCAAAAAATACGGGGGACAAAAAGAGTAGGGGTACCCTGTATTTTTTACACCAGCATCGGGCTCCACTAGCTGGACAGATAATGCCACAGCCGGGGGTCATTTTTATACAGTGCCCTGCGGCCTTGGCATTAAATATCCAACTAGTCACCCCTGGCCGAGGTACCCTGGGGGAGTGGGGACCCCTTCAATCAAGGGGTCCCCCCCAGCCAAACAAGGGCCAGGTGTGAAGCCCGAGGCTGTCCCCCCATCCAAGGGCTGCGGATGGGAGGCTGATAGCCTTGATAAATGTGAAAGAATATTGTTTTTTCCAGTAGTACTACAAGTCCCAGCAAGCCTCCCCCACAAGCTGGTACTTGGAGAACCACAAGTACCAGCATGTGGGAGAAAAACGGGCCCGCTGGTACCTGTAGTACTACTGGGAAAAAATACCCAAATAAAAACAGGAGACACACACCTTGATAGTAAAACTTTATTGCACACCTGCCGACACACACATACTTACCTATGTTGACACGCCGACTGCCACAGTCTCCGTCGATCCGGGGTACCTGTGATAAAAATTAGACTCACCTGATCCGACAAACCCAGACCAGCGGACTGAAAGGGGTCCCATGTTGACACATGGGACCCCTTTCCCCGAGTGCAGAGAGACCCTTCGTGACTGCTGTCACTTAAAGGTCTCTTAAGCCAATCAGGAAGCGCAACATCCTTGCACTCTGCTGATTGGCTGCGCTTCTGATCTGTCAGACAGTGCATCGCAAAGCCTCTCCATTATATTCAATGGTGGGAACTTTGCGGTTAGCATTGAGGTCACCTGCGGTCAGCGGCTGACCGCGGGTAACCCCACCGCTGACGGCAAAGTTCCCACCATTGAAAGTAATGGAGGGAGCTGTGCGATGCGCTGTCTGAACTCAGACGCGCACAACCAATCAGGTGAGCGCCACGAAGTTGCGCTTCCTGATTGGCTGAAGGGACCTCAGTGACAGGAGTCACGTGGGGTCCCGGCACATTCAGGGAAAGGGGTCCCATGTGTCAACATGGGATCCCTTTCAGTCCGCTGGTCCGGGTTTGTCGTTTTCTTTTTTTGCCAAGTACGTGGATTTATCTCTGGACACTTGGATCAGGTGAGTCTAATTTTTTTCACAGGTACCCCGGATCGACGGAGACTGTGGCAGTTGGCGGGTCAACATAGGTAAGTATGTGTGTGTCGGCAGCTGTGTAATAAAGTTTTACTATCAAGGTGTGTGTCTCCAGTTTTTATTTGGGTATTTTTTTCCCAGTAGTACTACGGTACCAGCGGACCCGTTTTTCTCCCGCATGCTGGTACTTGTGGTTCTCCAAGTACCAGCTTGCGGGGGAGGCTTGCTGGGACTTGTAGTACTACTGGAAAAAACAATATTCTTTCACATTTATCAAGGCTATCAGCCTCCCATCCGCAGCCCTTGGATGGGGGGGACAGCCTCGGGCTTCACACCTGGCCCTTGGGTGGCTGGGGGGGTGACCCCTTGATTGAAGGGTCCCAACTCCCCCAGGGTTCCCCGGCCAGGGGTGACTAGTTGGATATTTAATGCCACGGCCGCAGGGCACTGTATAAAAGTGACCCCCGGCTGTGGCATTATCTGTCCAGCTAGTGGAGCCCGATGCTGGTGTAAAAAATACGGGGGACCCCTACTCATTTTGTCCCCCGTAGTTTTTACACCAGCACCAGGCGCAGAGCCCGGTGCTGGTTTTAAAAATACGGGGGATCCCCTGTCCATTTTTTCCCTGCATTTTTAGAACCAGGACCAGCTTGAAGAGCCCAAGGCTGGTTATGCTTTGGAGAGGGGACCCCACACCATTTTTTTCTGGATTTTTCCCGTTTTTTCCCATTTTTAAAAAAACAGATCAAAATCTGTCAAATCGGCCGTTTTTCGGCCGCGTGACTGTCGAATCCGTTTTTTATTGAATATGGTCAATTTCGGCAACCACTTGCCGAAATTGGACGGTCGAATTGTGTTGAATTAAAAAACGGCCGATAATTTGCCGCGATTCACCGATTAGCCGCTAATTGCATATACCCCTAAGTCATCTCTTCATTTCCCAAATTGTAGTAAGTTTATACCATCTGCACTACTGTATGGTTGTGTTTTTTTAAAGGGACATTCATGAAAATTATTGGCAATAACTGGGTGATCCATAAGAGAACAATAGAAAAACTACTCTATGGTATTGTAGCGCCTATATATACAGTGGTTGAATTTTCTAGTGTGGTGTATATCTAAGGTGTTGGTGTTACCTTAAAACCACTGGTTGTGGGCAGCTTTTACCTCTCAAAGCGCATTTTGTTTCTATCCACAATTCTTTTTGAAAAATAATTAATATAATGATTTATTTTGCTTTATGAGATGATCACACTGTCACCTGCATTTCCATGACAGCTCCTGAGGCTGATAGACCATCATGTGATAACACTGATATCCTGGTTACTGGTGAATATAAATAACTGGATACTAGTGAATATAAACAGAATTCCTGAGCCAGTAAATTAATAGACGTGAGCGGCAGACAGCCTGTGACACAGTAATACAAGATGGATTCCAGCGCCCATAAATTCTATCCTGTACACGGCTTTGATTCTAGAGAACATCTGGAAACATATTTCTCTAATAAACCAGACATGGCCTTTGGAGACGGTTCAATTCAATTTCCAATGGAATGTTTACACCGTGCATTCAGTGAGGGTATGTATATTATACTGACAGTATGTATACTGTACTGACCAACTTACCTTAGTGTGAGTGACTGCATGTACATGATGGTGTGTTAGGTAATTTACACTGTATTCTTTAATGGAACAGGGACTGATGTGCATGACAAATATATTCTCTGTACAGCGCTGTATAAAATGCTCGGACTATATAAATAAATAGTAATAATGATACTTTATCATGGATCTAAGATTAGATATTCCTATGCAGTTGTTAAAGTGAAGAATTACTTTTTTTAATTTGCTAAATGCAATGCCTATGACTCTTTCTTTGATTAGGGAACATGACTGTGTACAGTACATACTGATTGGCAATGAGTGTTAGGTATAAGCATTACATCATTATATCTGTCACTGACATGTCTATGTAACATACAGTACTGTACAGTAAAGTAGCTCTTGTGCTATAGTGTTTTTTAAATGGCGACCTCTCGCATGCACAATGGTGATTCTTGCACTATAGTATTTTATTTGACACCTCACGCATGCACAACAGTGATTTTTAAAATCCTCATCTGGTGGATGATCACTAGTATTACACTCACCAGTAATGCCATACGCCAAACGCCAGATACGGATAGATGAGCGAGGCTCCATCTGTATGTATTATATCATTATATCTGCCCACTTACATAGTGTAGTTATAGTGTATTAAGTGAGGATTGAAGAACCCTGTGTAATATCACTGTCAGATGACAAGGACTAGAAGGGGCAAATTGAGCACTTGAAATGGCCTCAGAGAAGACCAACTAAAAAGTAGGTGGTGGTGACCAGGGCCAAAACTAGGATTTTAGTCACCCAGGGAAAGGCAGAAATTTGGAACACCTCCATCCCCTTTTTGACATAAAATTAATATCATTCCTCCTCTCTACCACACTTTATAAAGGACAGAGTACACTGCAAACAGAGAGGTCTTACAGTAAGATGGGAGGATCCCTGACAGCGATGATACCCCTAGGTCTTACTCCAGGGTCACAGGATACCCGGCTGCACAGCACCAGACCCCAAGACATGATGCAGGATCTCCTCACCTATGTGTAGCCACCAGTCCATGTGCAACCTACTGTAACTCACCAGCTGGTTCCCTTGTCATATGTAATTTCTCGTTACACCATCTGGGTCCCCCCTCAGAGCTCGAAGTCAGGGCAGTGGCAGTAACAGGGCCACCATGATGCTACCAGAGCAGGATGTGGGACTGTACCATCACCAGGGAGTACGGAGTAGAAGATAGTTTAAGTAAAAGAAGGAAAATCACATGAGGGTAGAGGGCCCTGCTCATGAGAGCTTACATTCTAAATGGGAGGGGCAGATAGACAAGGGTGACACATATGGGGTAAACAGCGAGTGTGGGAAAGAAGGCCTAGGAGGAGAGTTTGCTGGGTTTGGTAAAGAAACAGGTGCAGGGTGTACAGTTTTAGTGCCCCTAAAGCTGCATGATCCCAATTAGAGAATGAAAAACAATACTCAAAAATCTTCCTACCTAAAGTAGAGCTCAGATGGGAAGGGCTGGCAACACATATGTGGGGCCCAGAAGATACAGGGGGTGTGGTCAAATCCAGGAGGTTTGGCCATGCACCTCTAAAAAAATTAATGAGGAACACTATGCATAGACTATGGACAGGAGCATTCATCCCCCTCACCAGCTGGCCCAGGTCTCTGCCAGTATCCTCTGACAAGCCTGTGCCCAGGTAATGAGTTTCTAAATCTGTTTTTGAAGCGCTAAAATGCAGCAGCAACACTTTGTTTCCAATTCCATGCCAAGTTCTGTTGTGCTTCACATACAGACTAATTTGCACACAGATATACAAGTGTTGCATATCATATTAATCAGCACACTCTCCTGGTACGGGCTAGGTGCATTGCATTGTAATAGACACTAGCAGAGGGAACTGGTAACTAGTGATGTGCACCGGAAATTTTTCGGGTTTTGTGTTTTGGTTTTGTGTTTGGTTCCGCGGCTGTGTTTTGGATTCGGATGCGTTTTGGCAAAACCTCACCGAAAATTTTTTCACCATCAGAATCCTCCTTGTCAATTTCCTCCCCAGTGCCAGCAACACCCATATCCTCATCCTGGTGTACTTCAACACTGACATCTTCAATTTGACTATCAGGAACTGGACTGTGGGTGCTCCTTCCAGCACTTGCAGGGGGCGTGCAAATGGTGGAAGGCGCAAGCTCTTCCCGTCCAGTGTTGGGAAGGTCAGGCATCGCAACCGACACAATTGGACTCTCCTTGGGGATTTGTGATTTCTAAGAACGCACAGTTCTTTGCTGTGCTTTTGCCAGCTTAAGTCTTTTCTTTTTTCTAGCGAGAGGATGAGTGCTTCCATCCTCATGTGAAGCTGAACCACTAGCCATGAACATAGGCCAGGGCCTCAGCCGTTTCTTGCCACTCCGTGTCGTAAATGGCATATTGGCAAGTTTACGCTTCTCCTCAGACGCTTTTAATTTTGATTTTTGGGTCATTTTACTGAACTTTTGTGTTTTGGATTTTACATGCTCTGTACTATGACATTGGGCATCGGCCTTGGCAGATGACGTTGATGGCATTTCATTGTCTCGGTCATGACTAGTGGCAGCAGCTTCAGCACGAGGTGGAAGTGGATCTTGATCTTTCCCTATTTTTTTAACTTCCACATTTTTGTTCTCCATATTTTTAATGTGCACAACTAAAAGGCACCACAGGTATACAATGTAGATGGATAGATAGTATACTTTATGGATGACGAGTGACGACACAGAGGTAGGTACAGCAGTGGCCTACCGTACTGCTATATACAGTATAATGGACCTGGTGGACACTGTCAGCAGACTGCTAAACTAGTACTACTAGTATAAAAAAAAGCCACCACAGGTATACAATGTAGATGGATGGATAGTATACTTTATGGATGATGAGTGACGACACAGAGGTAGGTACAGCAGTGGCCTACCGTACTGCTATATACAGTATAATGGACCTGGTGGACACTGTCAGCAGACTGCTAAACTAGTACTACTAGTATAAAAAAAAGCCACCACAGGTAAACAATGTAGATGGATGGATAGTATACTTTATGGATGACGAGTGACGACACAGAGGTAGGTACAGCAGTGGCTTACTGTACTGCTATATACAGTATAATGGACCTGGTGGACAAGGTCAGCAGACTGCTAAACTAGTACTACTAGTATAAAAAAAAAAGCCACCACAGGTATACAATGTAGATGGATGGATAGTATACTTTATGGATGACGAGTAAGGACACAGATGTAGGTACAGCAGTGGCCTACCATACTCACTGGCGTGCGCAGCACATTTTACTAGGGGGTGCACCGTCGGAGGGGTGTGTCTAGCACCGCCTTTTGGGCGTATCTAGCACCATCTATTGATGGTCAACGCATATAAAATATCCACCTTTGTACCAATCCAAATAAAGCAGATATATTGTCAGATGTTGTGGTGTGCACCAAACAAACACCCCTGATGGCACTCACTGCAATTACACTTCTCCTCCTCAGCCTGGTCTGGCTCCCCCTCTCTTTCCCCTGCAAGCTGCAGCAGCTTACTTACAAGTCAGTCACTCACTGACACTGACAGTCACAGACTAGTTACTGCTGCTGGAAAAACAAGTGACGTGTCAATGCTGCTGCCAACCGCCTGCCAGTATTGAATTTGTCTTCCTAAGAGAAACGCTGGCTGCATTCTGCTCCTCATCAGTAGCTGGCGTTGGCATAGCATAGAATGAGAGAGGTGGGCGTGTGACGGGTGGGCGTGCGTGCAGCATGACGTAATCACATCACATCACCCTGTTTCTGTACATGGAGGTGGAGCTGGGAATTTGAAAGCCGGTGGCAGTGGCACCCTTGATTAACCCAGGCGTCCGGTCAGTAATGCAGTCCTGCAGGGTGCAGAGCAGAGGGGACAGTAATCAGTCTGCTCAGCAATCGCTGCATCAGGCATGTGAGATCGGGGTGCCAGACATTATGGGGTGCCTGTGTGCACCAGGCACCCCCCCTGCGCACACCTATGACCATACTGCTATATACAGTATAATGGACCTGGTGGACACTGTCAGCAGACTGCTAAACTACTAGTATAAAAAAAAGCCACCACAGGTATAAAATGTAGATGGATGGATAGTATACTTTATGGATGACGAGTGATGACACAGAGGTAGGTACAGCAGTGGCCTACCATACTGCTATATACAGTATAATGGACCTGGTGGACACTGTCAGCAGACTGCTAAACTACTAGTATAAAAAAAAAGCCACCACAGGTATACAATGTAGATGGATGGATAGTATACTTTATGGATGACGAGTGACGACACAGAGGTAGGTACAGCAGTGGCCTACCGTACTGCTATATACAGTATAATGGACCTGGTGGACACTGTCAGCAGACTGCTAAACTAGTACTACTAGTATAAAAAAAAAGCCACCATAGGTATACAATGTAGATGGATGGATAGTATACTTTATGGATGAAGAATGATGACACAGAGGTAGGTACAGCAGTGGCCTACCGTACTGCTATATACAGTATAATGGACCTGGTGGACTCTTGTCAGCAGACTGCTAAACTAGTACTACTAGTATATAAAAAAAAAGCAACCACAGGTATACAATGTAGATGGATGGATAGTATACTTTATGGATGACGAGTGACGACACAGAGGTAGGTACAGCAGTGGCCTACCGTACTGCTATATACAGTATAATGGACCTGGTGGACACTGTCAGCAGACTACTAAACTACTAGTATAAAAAAAAGCCACAGGAGTGTTTTTCAGGCAGACAAACGTATACTGGTGGTCACTGTCAGCAAAACTGTGTACTGTACTCCTGCTACAGCTGCTCCCCAGTCCCCACAAATAAGCAGTGTGAGCACTCAGCACAGATATATCATGCAGCACACTGAGCACAGATATGGTATGGAGCGTTTTTATCTGGCAGAGAACGGATAAAAAACTGGTGGTCACTTAAGTTATCAGCAAAACTGTAACAGCTGCTCCCCAATCCTCCCCACAATAGTAAAATAATTTAACAAGCAAAGCTATCAGATCAACTGTCTCGTCGATAAACGGAGAGGACGCCAGCCACGTCCTCTCCCTATCAATATCAATGCACGTGTGAAAATGGCGGCGACGCGCGGCTGCTTATATAGAATCCGAATCTCGCGAGAATCCGACAGCGGGATGATGACGTTCGGGCGCGCTCGGTTAACCGAGCCATACGGGAGAATCCGAGTATGGCTCGGACCCGTGTAAAAAAGGTGACGTTCGGGGGGGTTCGGTTTCTCGGTAAACGAACCCGCTCATAACTACTGGTAACTCACACACGCCAGGCATCAATGATATATAAGTGTGCATGATTCCTAAGAGATTACATTATGACACATTATGACACTTCTGAGATGTGTAAATGTCTGTGTGTATATGCTGGAAAGGTGGCTCCAGTTACTGGAAATGCTGATCAGAGAAGTACTTTCATACCTCATACATTACAGTGAAGCAGCAACAGGTGTGTTGTGAGGAAGTGACTTACCTGTATCTAGGGATGTGCGGGTTCTCACTTGTTTTGGATAACCAATAAGATAAATCTGGATAAATCCAAACTTGCAATAAATTTGGCAAAATAAAAGAGTAAGTCCAAACCCGCACACCTCTACCTGTAACAGGACATTACAGAGTGATGTATAGTAGAGTACTGTAGATGCTACATATTACAGTATATTACACTCTGTAATCACTGGGGTCTTTCCCTGCAGGTCACATTAAGGGAGACCTTTTGATTGACATCAGTATTGGATCCCTCATCCATCATCTATATACAGCCAGTGGATATTTCAAACAGATCCTTGTGCTGAAGTGCTCTGAGCAATGTATTATGGAGCTGAACAAATGGATTAACACACATACCGGAGCATTTGATTGGTCTCACATAATGGAATATATTAAATGTCTAGAAGGAAACAGGTAAGAAAACTTATTTTCCAAAACATCTATGAAGTGTAACCCAGTGTCAGTACACAGTAACCTATTCCAAATGCTTTACACTGGGCGTCATTTATCCTGGGATGAAAGAAATATCTGTTGTACAGCTCATGCCATTGGGGGGAATTCAGATCTGATCACTGCTGTGGGATCAGGTCCTAATTGCGCATGTGTATGCACCGCAATGTGTGTCTGACAATAACAATGGAGATTGTCGATCAGCGATGGGATGGTGTGAAAAATCCATTTGCATGGGCGTTCGCAAGGTGATTGACAGGAGGAAGCAGTTTTTGGTAGAGATGAGCGGGTTCGGTTTCTTTGAATCCGAACCCGCACGAACTTCACTTTTTTTTCCACGGGTCCGAGCGACTCGGATCTTCCCGCCTTGCTCGGTTAACCCGAGCGCGCCCGAACGTCATCATGACGCTGTCGGATTCTCGCGAGGCTCGGATTCTATCGCGAGACTCGGATTCTATATAAGGAGCCGCGCGTCGCCGCCATTTTCACTCGTGCATTGAGATTGATAGGGAGAGGACGTGTCTGGCGTCCTCTCCATTAGAATAGAGATAGATAGATTAGATAGAGAGAGATTGTGCAGAGTCGCAGACAGAGTTAGTTTACCACAGTCAGTGACCAGTGCAGTTGCTAGTTAACTTTTATTTAATATAATATATCCGTTCACTTCTCTCTGCTATATCCGTTCTCTGCCTGAAAAAAAAAACGATACACAGCACAGTCAGTCACACAGTGTGACTCAGTCTGTGTGCACTCAGCTCAGCCCAGTGTGCTGCACAGTCATCAATGTATAAATTAAAAGCTTATAATTAATTGTGGGGGAGACTGGGGAGCACTGCAGGTTGTTAGCAGGAGCCAGGAGTACAATTATATTAATTAACAGTGCACACTTTTGCTGCAGGAGTGGTGACCAGTGCCTGACCACCAGTATAGTATTGTTGTATACTACTAATATCTCTTTAAATATCAACCAGTCTATATTAGCAGCAGACACAGTACAGTGCGGTAGTTCACGGCTGTGGCTACCTCTGTGTCGGCACACGGCAGGCAGTCCGTCCGACCAGAATTGTATTATTTATTATTATATACCTACCACCTAACCGTGGTTTTTTTTTCATTCTTTATACCGTCATAGTGTCATCCTAATTGTTACGAGTATACTACTATCTCTTTATCAACCAGTGTACAGTGCGGTAGTTCACGGCTGTGGCTACCTCTGTGTCGGCACACGGCAGGCAGTCCGTCCGACCAGAATTGTATTATTTATTATTATATACCTACCACCTAACCGTGGTTTTTTTTTCATTCTTTATACCGTCATAGTGTCATCCTAATTGTTACGAGTATACTACTATCTCTTTATCAACCAGTGTACAGTGCGGTAGTTCACGGCTGTGGCTACCTCTGTGTCGGCACACGGCAGGCAGTCCGTCCGACCAGAATTGTATTATTTATTATTATATACCTACCACCTAACCGTGGTTTTTTTTTCATTCTTTATACCGTCATAGTGTCATCCTAATTGTTACGAGTATACTACTATCTCTTTATCAACCAGTGTACAGTGCGGTAGTTCACGGCTGTGGCTACCTCTGTGTCGGCACACGGCAGGCAGTCCGTCCGACCAGAATTGTATTATTTATTATTATATACCTACCACCTAACCGTGGTTTTTTTTTCATTCTTTATACCGTCATAGTGTCATACTAGTTGTTACGAGTATACTACTATCTCTTTATCAACCAGTGTACAGTGCGGTAGTTCACGGCTGTGGCTACCTCTGTGTCGGCAGTCGGCAGGCAGTCCGTCCATCCATAATTGTATTATTATTATAATATATACCACCTAACTGTGGTTTTTTTTGCATTCTTTATACCGTCGTCATAGTGTCATACTAGTTGTTACGAGTATACTACTATCTCTTTATCAACCAGTGTACAGTGCGGTAGTTCACGGCTGTGGCTACCTCTGTGTCGGCAGTCGGCAGGCAGTCCGTCCATCCATAATTGTATTATTATTATAATATATACCACCTAACCGTGGTTTTTTTTTCATTCTTTATACCGTCATAGTGTCATACTAGTTGTTACGAGTATACTACTATCTCTTTATCAACCAGTGTACAGTGCGGTAGTTCACGGCTGTGGCTACCTCTGTGTCGGCAGTCGGCAGGCAGTCCGTCCATCCATAATTGTATTATTATTATAATATATACCACCTAACTGTGGTTTTTTTTGCATTCTTTATACCGTCGTCATAGTGTCATACTAGTTGTTACGAGTATACTACTATCTCTTTATCAACCAGTGTACAGTGCGGTAGTTCACGGCTGTGGCTACCTCTGTGTCGGCAGTCGGCAGGCAGTCCGTCCATCCATAATTGTATTATTATTATAATATATACCACCTAACCGTGGTTTTTTTTTCATTCTTTATACCGTCGTCATAGTGTCATACTAGTTGTTACGAGTATACTACTATCTCTTTATCAACCAGTGTACAGTGCGGTAGTTCACGGCTGTGGCTACCTCTGTGTCGGCAGTCGGCAGGCAGTCCGTCCATCCATAATTGTATTATTATTATAATATATACCACCTAACCGTGGTTTTTTTTTCATTCTTTATACCGTCGTCATAGTGTCATACTAGTTGTTACGAGTATACTACTATCTCTTTATCAACCAGTGTACAGTGCGGTAGTTCACGGCTGTGGCTACCTCTGTGTCGGCAGTCGGCAGGCAGTCCGTCCATCCATAATTGTATTATTATTATAATATATACCACCTAACCGTGGTTTTTTTATACCACCTAACCGTGGCAGTCCGTCCATAATTGTATACTAGTATCCAATCCATCCATCTCCATTGTTTAGCTGAGGTGCCTTTTAGTTCTGCCTATAAAATATGGAGAACAAAAAAGTTGAGGTTCCAAAATTAGGGAAAGATCAAGATCCACTTCCACCTCGTGCTGAAGCTGCTGCCACTAGTCATGGCCGAGACGATGAAATGCCAGCAACGTCGTCTGCCAAGGCCGATGCCCAATGTCATAGTACAGAGCATGTCAAATCCAAAACACCAAATATCAGAAAAAAAAGGACTCCAAAACCTAAAATAAAATTGTCGGAGGAGAAGCGTAAACTTGCCAATATGCCATTTACCACACGGAGTGGCAAGGAACGGCTGAGGCCCTGGCCTATGTTCATGGCTAGTGGTTCAGCTTCACATGAGGATGGAAGCACTCAGCCTCTCGCTAGAAAACTGAAAAGACTCAAGCTGGCAAAAGCACCGCAAAGAACTGTGCGTTCTTTGAAATCCCAAATCCACAAGGAGAGTCCAATTGTGTCGTTTGCGATGCCTGACCTTCCCAACACTGGACGTGAAGAGCATGCGCCTTCCACTATTTGCATGCCCCCTGCAAGTGCTGGAAGGAGCACCCGCAGTCCAGTTCCTGATAGTCAGATTGAAGATGTCAGTGTTGAAGTACACCAGGATGAGGAGGATATGGGTGTTGCTGGCGCTGGGGAGGAAATTGACCAGGAGGATTCTGATGGTGAGGTGGTTTGTTTAAGTCAGGCACCCGGGGAGACACCTGTTGTCCGTGGGAGGAATATGGCCGTTGACATGCCAGGTGAAAATACCAAAAAAATCAGCTCTTCGGTGTGGAGGTATTTCACCAGAAATGCGGACAACAGGTGTCAAGCCGTGTGTTCCCTTTGTCAAGCTGTAATAAGTAGGGGTAAGGACGTTAACCACCTCGGAACATCCTCCCTTATACGTCACCTGCAGCGCATTCATAATAAGTCAGTGACAAGTTCAAAAACTTTGGGTGACAGCGGAAGCAGTCCACTGACCAGTAAATCCCTTCCTCTTGTAACCAAGCTCACGCAAACCACCCCACCAACTCCCTCAGTGTCAATTTCCTCCTTCCCCAGGAATGCCAATAGTCCTGCAGGCCATGTCACTGGCAAATCTGACGAGTCCTCTCCTGCCTGGGATTCCTCCGATGCATCCTTGCGTGTAACGCCTACTGCTGCTGGCGCTGCTGTTCTTGCCGCTGGGAGTCGATGGTCATCCCAGAGGGGAAGTCGTAAGCCCACTTGTACTACTTCCAGTAAGCAATTGACTGTTCAACAGTCCTTTGCGAGGAAGATGAAATATCACAGCAGTCATCCTACTGCAAAGCGGATAACTGAGTCCTTGACAACTATGTTGGTGTTAGACGTGCGTCCGGTATCCGCCGTTAGTTCACAGGGAACTAGACAATTTATTGAGGCAGTGTGCCCCCGTTACCAAATACCATCTAGGTTCCACTTCTCTAGGCAGGCGATACCGAGAATGTACACGGACGTCAGAAAAAGACTCACCAGTCTCCTAAAAAATGCAGTTGTACCCAATGTCCACTTAACCACGGACATGTGGACAAGTGGAGCAGGGCAGGGTCAGGACTATATGACTGTGACAGCCCACTGGGTAGATGTATGGACTCCCGCCGCAAGAACAGCAGCGGCGGCACCAGTAGCAGCATCTCGCAAACGCCAACTCTTTCCTAGGCAGGCTACGCTTTGTATCACCGCTTTCCAGAATACGCACACAGCTGAAAACCTCTTACGGCAACTGAGGAAGATCATCGCGGAATGGCTTACCCCAATTGGACTCTCCTGTGGATTTGTGGCATCGGACAACGCCAGCAATATTGTGTGTGCATTAAATATGGGCAAATTCCAGCACGTCCCATGTTTTGCACATACCTTGAATTTGGTGGTGCAGAATTTTTTAAAAAACGACAGGGGCGTGCAAGAGATGCTGTCGGTGGCCAGAAAAATTGCGGGACACTTTCGGCGTACAGGCACCACGTACAGAAGACTGGAGCACCACCAAAAACTACTGAACCTGCCCTGCCATCATCTGAAGCAAGAAGTGGTAACGAGGTGGAATTCAACCCTCTATATGCTTCAGAGGTTGGAGGAGCAGCAAAAGGCCATTCAAGCCTATACAATTGAGCACGATATAGGAGATGGAATGCACCTGTCTCAAGTGCAGTGGAGAATGATTTCAACGTTGTGCAAGGTTCTGATGCCCTTTGAACTTGCCACACGTGAAGTCAGTTCAGACACTGCCAGCCTGAGTCAGGTCATTCCCCTCATCAGGCTTTTGCAGAAGAAGCTGGAGGCATTGAAGAAGGAGCTAACACGGAGCGATTCCGCTAGGCATGTGGGACTTGTGGATGCAGCCCTTAATTCGCTTAACAAGGATTCACGGGTGGTCAATCTGTTGAAATCAGAGCACTACATTTTGGCCACCGTGCTCGATCCTAGATTTAAAGCCTACCTTGGATCTCTCTTTCCGGCAGACACAGGTCTGCTGGGGTTGAAAGACCTGCTGGTGACAAAATTGTCAAGTCAAGCGGAACGCGACCTGTCAACATCTCCTCCTTCACATTCTCCCGCAACTGGGGGTGCGAGGAAAAGGCTCAGAATTCCGAGCCCACCCGCTGGCGGTGATGCAGGGCAGTCTGGAGCGACTGCTGATGCTGACATCTGGTCCGGACTGAAGGACCTGACAACGATTACGGACATGTCGTCTACTGTCACTGCATATGATTCTCTCAACATTGATAGAATGGTGGAGGATTATATGAGTGACCGCATCCAAGTAGGCACGTCACACAGTCCGTACTTATACTGGCAGGAAAAAGAGGCAATTTGGAGGCCCTTGCACAAACTGGCTTTATTCTACCTAAGTTGCCCTCCCACAAGTGTGTACTCCGAAAGAGTGTTTAGTGCCGCCGCTCACCTTGTCAGCAATCGGCGTACGAGGTTACATCCAGAAAATGTGGAGAAGATGATGTTCATTAAAATGAATTATAATCAATTCCTCCGCGGAGACATTGACCAGCAGCAATTGCCTCCACAAAGTACACAGGGAGCTGAGATGGTGGATTCCAGTGGGGACGAATTGATAATCTGTGAGGAGGGGGATGTACACGGTGATATATCGGAGGGTGAAGATGAGGTGGACATCTTGCCTCTGTAGAGCCAGTTTGTGCAAGGAGAGATTAATTGCTTCTTTTTTGGGGGGGGGTCCAAACCAACCCGTCATATCAGTCACAGTCGTGTGGCAGACCCTGTCACTGAAATGATGGGTTGGTTAAAGTGTGCATGTCCTGTTTTGTTTATACAACATAAGGGTGGGTGGGAGGGCCCAAGGATAATTCCATCTTGCACCTCTTTTTTCTTTTCTTTTTCTTTGCATCATGTGCTGATTGGGGAGGGTTTTTTGGAAGGGACATCCTGCGTGACACTGCAGTGCCACTCCTAGATGGGCCCGGTGTTTGTGTCGGCCACTAGGGTCGCTAATCTTACTCACACAGCTACCTCATTGCGCCTCTTTTTTTCTTTGCGTCATGTGCTGTTTGGGGAGGGTTTTTTGGAAGGGACATCCTGCGTGACACTGCAGTGCCACTCCTAGATGTGCCCGGTGTTTGTGTCGGCCACTAGGGTCGCTAATCTTACTCACACAGTCAGCTACCTCATTGCGCCTCTTTTTTTCTTTGCGTCATGTGCTGTTTGGGGAGGGTTTTTTGGAAGGGCCATCCTGCGTGACACTGCAGTGCCACTCCTAGATGGGCCCGGTGTTTGTGTCGGCCACTAGGGTCGCTTATCTTACTCACACAGCGACCTCGGTGCAAATTTTAGGACTAAAAATAATATTGTGAGGTGTGATGTGTTCAGAATAGGCTGAAAATGAGTGTAAATTATGTTTTTTGAGGTTAATAATACTTTGGGATCAAAATTACCCCCAAATTCTATGATTTAAGCTGTTTTTTAGGGTTTTTTTAAAAAAACACCCGAATCCAAAACACACCCGAATCCGACAAAAAAAATTCGGTGAGGTTTTGCCAAAACGCGGTCGAACCCAAAACACGGCCGCGGAACCGAACCCAAAACCAAAACACAAAACCCGAAAAATTTCCGGCGCTCATCTCTAGTTTTTGGGTGGTAAGTGACCATTTTCTGGGAGTGTTCTGGAAAATTCGGGCATAAAGCATTTTCAGGGAGGGTGTCTGACGTCAACTCCGGCCCCAATAAGCATGATTCAATTGCACAAGAAGTGTAAGTCCTGGGCTGCGCAGAGATTGCACACACATAATTTTAGCAGCTTGGCATACACATAGCATCACACATTTGCACAGCAATAATACACACTCCCCCTGTAGGCAGCAACAATCTGATCACAGGACAGCAATATAAGCAGCCCAGTGATCAGATCTGAATGACCTCCATGGTCTCCTATTATATGTATTTCACCAGATTTAGCTTATATTACTAAACCTATTACCAGGCCCAGCACTACCCGCTCAGCGAAGGAATGCAGTGCAGGGAGGCGCTGGGAGGGAGAGGCTCTTCCCCTGCTCTGCATTACGTATATTGACACTACTACTACGGGGGGGGGAGATTATGTATAAGGATGCTACTACTACTGCGGGGTATTATGTATAAGGATGCTACTACTACTGGGGGGGATTATGTAAAGGAATACTACTACTACTGGGGGTGCGCTACGTATAAGGATGCTACTACTACTGGGTGTCATTATGTATTAGGATGCTATTACTACTGGGTGTCATTATGTATAAGGATGCTACTACTACTGGGGGGGCACTATGTATAAGGATGCTACTACTACTGGGGGGGCATTATGTATAACGATGCTATTACTACTGGGGGGTCATTATGTATAAGGATGCTACTACTACTGGGGGGGATTATGTATAAGGATGCTATTACTACTGGGGGGGATTATGTATAAGGATGCTATTACTACTGGGGGGGATTATGTATAAGGATGCTATAACTACTGGGGGGGATTATGTATAAGGATGCTACTACTACTGGGGGTCATTGGCCCTCATTTCGAGTCGTTCGCTCTGTATTTTTCATCGCATCGCAGTGAAATTCCGCTTAGTGCGCATGCGCAATATTCGCACTGCGACTGCGCCAAGTATCTTTGCTATGAAGAAAGTATTTTTACTCACGGCTTTCTCATCGCTCCGGCGAACGTAATGTGATTGACAGGAAATGGGTGTTACTGGGCGGAAACACGGCGTTTTATGGGCGTGTGGCTGAAAACGCTACAGTTTCCGGAAAAAACGCAGGAGTGGCCGGAGAAATGGGGGAGTGGTTGGGAGAACGCTGGGTGTGTTTGTGACGTCAAACCAGGAACGACAAGCACTGAACTGATCGCACAGGCAGAGTAAGTCTGGAGCTACTCTAAAACTGCTAAGTAGTTTGTGCTCGCAATATTGCGAATACATCGGTCGCAATTTTAAGATGCTAAGATACACTCCCAGTAGGCGGCGGCTTAGCGTATGTAACTCTGCTAAATTCGCCTTGCGACCGATCAACTCGGAATGAGGGCCATTATGTATAAGGATGCTATTACTACTGGGGGGGATTATGTATAAGGATGCTATTACTACTGGGGGGGCATTATGTATAAGTATGCTATTACTACTGGGGGGGCATTATGTATAAGGATGCTATTACTACTGGGGGATTATGAATAAGGATGCTACTACTACTGGGGGGCATTATGTATAAGGATGCTATTACTACTGGGGGGCATTGTGTATAAGAATGCTACTACTACTGGGGGTCATTATGTATAAGGATGCTATTACTACTGGGGGGCATTATGTATAAGGATGCTACTACTACTGGGGGTGCATTATGTATAAGGATGCTACTACTAATGGGGGGCATTATGTATAAGGATGCTATTACTACTGGGGGGCATTATGTATAAGGATGCTATTACTACTGGGGGTCATTATGTATAAGGATGCTACTACTACTGGGGGGTCATTATGTATAAGGATGCTATTACTACTGGGGGGCATTATGTATAAGGATGCTACTACTACTGGGGGTGCATTATGTATAAGGATGCTATTACTACTGGGGGATTATGAATAAGGATGCTACTACTACTAGGGGGCATTATGTACAAGGATGCTATTACTACTGGGGGTCATTATGTATAAGGATGCTATTACTACTGGGGGGGCATTATGTATAAGGATGCTATTACTACTGGGGGTCATTATGTATAAGGATGCTATTACTACTGGGGGGGCATTATGTATAAGGATGCTATTACTACTGGGGGTCATTATGTATAAGGATGCTATTACTACTGGGGGTCATTATGTATAAGGATGCTATTACTACTGGGGGGGCATTATGTATAAGGATGCTATTACTACTGGGGGATTATGAATAAGGATGCTACTACTACTGGGGGGCATTATGTATAAGGATGCTATTACTACTGGGGGTGCACTATGTATAAGAATACTACTACTACTGGGGGTGCGCTACGTATAAGGCTGCTACTACTACTGGGGGTCATTATGTATAAGGATGCTATTACTACTGGGGGGCATTATGTATAAGGATGCTACTACTACTGGGGGTGCATTATGTATAAGGATGCTACTACTAATGGGGGGAATTATGTATAAGGATGCTATTACTACTGGGGGGCATTATGTATAAGGATGCTATTACTACTGGGGGGCATTATGTATAAGGATGCTATTACTACTGGGGGGTCATTATGTATAAGGATGCTATTACTACTGGGGGGCATTATGTATAAAGATGCTACTACTACTGGGGGTGCATTATGTATAAGGATGCTACTACTACTGGGGGGCATTATGTATAAGGATGCTACTACTACTGGGGGGTCATTATGTATAAGGATGCTATTACTACTGGGGGGCATTATGTATAAAGATGCTGCTACTACTACTGGGGGTGCATTATGTATAAGGATGCTACTACTAATGGGGGGCATTATGTATAAGGATGCTATTACTACTGGGGGGCATTATGTATAAGGATGCTACTACTACTGGGGGGCATTATGTATAAGGATGCTATTACTACTGGGGGGCATTATGTATAAGGATGCTATTACTACTGGTGGGCATTATGTATAAGGATGCTACTACTACTGGGGGGTCATTATGTATAAGGATGCTATTACTACTGGGGGGCATTATGTATAAGGATGCTACTACTACTGGGGGTGCATTATGTATAAGGATGCTACTACTAATGGGGGGCATTATGTATAAGGATGCTATTACTACTGGGGGGCATTATGTATAAGGATGCTATTACTACTGGGGGGATTATGTATAAGGATGCTACTACTACTGGGGGGCATTATGTATAAGGATGCTACTACTACTGGGGGTCATTATGTTTAAGTATGCTATTACTACTGGGGGAGCATTATGTATAAGGATGCTATTACTACTGGGGGAGCATTATGTATAAGGATGCTATTACTACTGGGGGGCATTAAGTATAAGGATGCTACTACTACTGGGGGGACATTATGTATAAGGATGCTACTACTACTGTGGGGGCATTATATATAAGGATGCTGCTACTACTACTGGGGGGGGCATTATGTATAAGGATGCTACTACTACTGTGGGGGCATTATGTGTAAGGATGCTACTTCTACTGGGGCCATTATCTATAAAGATGCTACTACTACTGGGGGGGCATTATGTATAAGGATGCTACTACTACTGGGGGGGCATTATGTATAAGGATGCTACTACTACTGGGGGGACATTGCATATAAGGACGCCAGCACAGTAACTACCTATATGCCAGGTGTGCCTGGCACACAGCGCAGTTACCCTGAGGGCGCACTGCCAGCGGCATGTAATGAGTCAAATTGACTCATTACATGCCGTCTGTTGTGTGCCGTGCTGGAGGGAGAGCAGCAGCCGCGCCAGAGGCAGAGAACTTGAAGAAGGAGGAGGGAGGGGGACTGGAGCCGCAGCAGCGCAATGTCATTGGTAGCAGCGCCGCTGCAGCAGTCCTCTATCCTTCTGTATTGGCTGGCCGGCGCTGCTGTGAATGCTGGGTTGCGGTTCCCTCATCCCAGCATTCTCAGCAACGGGCAGCCAATGCAGAAGCAGAGGGGAGTGCTGCAGTGGCGCCTCTACCAATTACATAGCGCTGCTGCGGCTCCAGTCCCCCTCCCTTCTCCTCCTTCTCACCTTCGGCTGCCCGGGAATTCTGGCAGCACGAGGAGACTGACTGCCTGCGGGAGAGATGATAAGTATATCTCCCTCTCTCTCTCTCTTCTTTCTCTCTCTCTCTCTCTATCTCGTGTGTAAAAAGGGGAACGCTGGCTGCCGTAATGTGTTCAAAAAGGGGACGCTGGCTGCCGTAATGTGTACAAATAGGGGACGCTGTCTGCCGTAATGTGTAATAAGGGGGACGCTGTCTGCTGTAATGTGTAATAAAAGGATGCTGTCTGCTGTAATGTGTAAAACGGGGCATGCTGTCTGCCGTAATGTGTAATAAGGGGACTCTGTCTGCTGTAATGTGTAATAAGGGGATGCTGTCTGCTGTAATGTGTAAAACGGGGGACACTGTCTGCCGTAATGTGTAATAAGGGGACACTGTCTGCTGTAATGTGTAATAAGTTGGACGCTGTCTGCTGTAATGTATAATAAGGGTACGCTGTCTGCCGTAAAGTGTAATAAGGGCGACGCTGTCTGCTGTAATGTGTAAAAAGGGGCTCTACCTGGTGTAGTGGCGCTACTGTGCAGCGTAATTCGAATAATGGAGAGGAGACTACTATGCACCGTAGTATGAATTATAATTTTTTTGTGGCCACGCCACTTCCCCATAAAGCCACATCCCTATATTTTTTTAGCACGCCAGCAGGGCGCACTGTTCCTGTCTTGCGTAGGGGGGGTGCCAATGCCGTTTCTTGCACACAGCGCTAAAATACCTAGTTACGGCACTGAAGGACGCTACTACTATGGGTGGGGCATCACGTATAAGATGAATAAGATTGTGCTACATTGTGGCGTAATTTTAAATGGGGGTACTATTGTGTGGCTATGCCCCTTACTTGTGAGACCACACCCCTTTTCCCAGGACACGCCAAATGAATATGCGAGGGCGCAAATTTATAGTTTGCAGGGGGGCGCCGAACACCCTAGCACCAGCCCTGCCCATTACTGTTGATCTCTTTCATTTGAAATAAACAACTTGCCTAAATCCCTGGGTTTCAATTACATTCATCCATATGGATTCTTCTTCTCTTCTCTCCTGAAAGAGAGCAACAGGTAAAAATAAAAAACCCATTACTGAGGGACATGAAGTTGCTCTTTGCAGAATATAGACATGAATTAATCAAAAGGAGCATTATAGCACATACCCGTCATGTGTCTGGCTGCAGTTTGGGGAACCATTCTGTTGGCTGTTTGTTATTGACTTCTTGTGGTCAATGGATGAACATATTATTAAGTCAGATCACTTAAAGTGCTGGCATCTACTTTTATAGATGTGATGCAGCCAGTGGCGGGCTGGGATGGGGGGCATGGTGCCATCTGCTATCTTAGCTCCTAGGCCAACTGCAGCCATTCTCTGCTTGCACATGGCCAGCTGTAGGAGGCAGGAAGTAGGTAGGCAGAGAGGATGCTCCTTGCCTGGCCACTCTGCACTATAACACAATAAGAGTAGCTGGCCAGGCAGCTCCGCCTCCCTGAGCTCCTCTCTCACTGACAGTCAGGTGTGACTACGCATGTGCATCGGGCTGCTATGTGCCGGTGCAGGGGAGCTTTCCATCATCAGACAAGAAGAGCTGGGCAGTCACAAGAGACTAGGAAAAAGTAGAGCAGGTAAGTTTGTGCTGCTGAGGGGTAGTTATTGGAGGAAAAATGGAGATTGCTGTGGACTAGGTTGGGAGAGAGAGACTGCTGTGGGGTGGACACTGAGTGGGCCTGAGTATGGGGTTGATGTGTGATGGTTGTTGAAGGGGGGAGTGCATTGAAGGGAGATGCTGTGAGGTGGACATTGAAAGGGTTAGGAAGTGATGTGAGATGGACATTGTAGGAGGGTGCTGTGTGGTATGGATAGTGAAGGGGAAGTTCTGTGATAGCTGGACAGAAAATAGGGAGAAGTGCTTTGATGTGGGTATTGAAGGAGGGTGACTGCCAGGTGGTGTGTATTGGAGGGGCATGGGGGGCTGTAAGGTAGTTATTAAATGTGGGGAGTGCTTGGGAAGTATAGTGAAGGCTCTGGTGAGAGTGCTGTAAGGTGGATTTGAGGGGCCGGGGTGATGTGGGGTGGCTGTTATAAGGGGCTGTGGAAAGGGGGGTGCTGTGAAGTGGATAGTAGAGGAAAGAGGAGGGCTGTGAGGTGAACTTTGAAAGGGACAAGGATGAGACACAGTTGACTGTGGAGGATAAAGTGAATGCTGTAAGGGGACAGTGAGGGTGTTTCTGAGGAGAACACTGAGAGCTATTGTTGGTACAGTGAGACCAGTGTGTGCTGTGCACAGGGGCATAAGGAGGCCGGTTCCAGTGGAGAACAAGCTCCAGGTGCAGAAACCTCCAGAGGATGCCGGTGGGTCCCAGAGCTGCAGGGAGCATGGTCAGCAGAGCAGCGGGTCCCAGCGCTCCACAGTGCATGGTCAGTGGAGCTGCTGGACCCGGAGCTGCAGGGAGCGTGGTCAGCAAAGCGGCAGGTCCTGGAGCTGCAGGAAGAGCAAGCAACAGAGCGGCAGGTCCCGTGAATTGTGGAGCAGCAGGTCCCGAAGCTGCAGGGAGGGTGAGACACACACACAACCTTACTATCTCCTGGCTAGTGTCTATAAGGCTACCTGGCAAAGAGTGTACATGGGGGTACCTGACATAAAGTATTCATGGGTCTACCTGGTGTAGAGTGTATATGGGGCTACCTGGCATAGAGTGTACATGGGGCTACCTTGCATAGAGTGTACATGGGGCTACCATGGCGTAGAGTGTATATGGGGCTACCATGGCGTAGAGTGTATATGGGGCTACCTGGCATAAAATGTACATGAGGCTACCTGGTGTAGAGTGTACATGGGGCTACCTGGTGTAGAGTGTACATGGGGCTACCTGGGGTAGAGTGTACCTGAGGCTACCTGGTGTAAAGTGTACATGGGGCTACCTGGCGTAAAGTGTACATGGGGCTACCTGGCGTAAAGTGTACATGGGGCTACCTGGTGTAGAGTGTACATGGGGCTATCTGGTGTGTAGTGTGAATGGGGCTATCTGGCGTAAAGTGTACATGGGCCTACCTTTAATAGAGTGTACATGGGGCTACCTGTCATAAAGTGTACATGGGGCTACCTAGCGTAGAGTGTATGTGAGGCTACCTGGCATAGAGTGTACGTGGGGCTACCTGAAATTTAGTGTATATGGGGATACTTGGTGTAGAGTGTATATGTGGCTACCAGGCGTAATGTGTACATGGGGCTACCTGGCATAGAGTGTATATGGGGCTACCTGGCATAGAATGTACATGGGGCTACCTGGAGTTTAGTGTATATGGGGTACTTGGTGTAGAGTGTATATGGGGCAACCTGGCATAATGTGTATAATGGGATACCTAGCGTAATGTGTATATGGGGTTACCTGGCATAATGTGTATATGGGGCTACCTGGTGTAATGTGTATATAGCACTACCTTGCTTAATGTGTATATGGGGAAGTTGGTTATGGAGCTAGGGGCTGAGGAAGGTGATGGAGATGGAGGCTGAGTAAGGTGTAGGGCTGAGGTAGATGATGGAGGCTGAAGATTGGGCTGTGGCTGAGGAAGTTTATGGTCTGGCAGCTGAGGATGTTGATGGGTCTGTGGGCTGAGGAGGTGAAGGGGGCTGTAGCTGAAGAAAGTGATGGGGATGTGTTTATGTATAATTGGGGGGGGTGCCATGGCACGAGCTTGTTCCGGGTGCTATGGCTACAAGCTACAACTCTGGCTGTGCAGTCAGTGAGTGAACTCTGGGGGAGGGGGTCAGTGGGTGAGATATGAGGTCATTGAGTACTGCAAGGGGCTCAGTGTTATATGGAAGGAACTGACTGAGACAGAGAGCTATAGAGGTGGTAATGGGAGACAAGGGGAAAATTGAGGCTATATGAAGAGAGAACTAAGGGGCCTATTTATCACCATCCACATCCTTGGATGCAGATGTCATGTGATAAAATCACCCAAACTTGCATTGCGATAAATGATTACATTGCAGGGATGTTTCAATTATCACATGCAGGGACAGCTTGCGAGCAACCTATGTCCCTGCGATTACACTCCACAGCATCATCGGGGTATATTTCATAAAAATACCCCGATGATCTGCCGCGCATGTGCTGCCCCCACCAACAGGGGCAGAAAAAGCTGGTCAAATGAATGCCTATCACAGTGCTGCCCTGTGATCTCACCAGCCAGAGCTGGCAAATTTATCACAGGGCACACCAGTATTTTTTTTCTTTTTTTTTTAGTAAATTCGCATTTTCCATTATAAGTATAGAGAATGTGATGCGGGTTACTAAAAAAAGTAAATTAAAGGATTTGGAGTAGTTTTTTCATGAAAACTGCTATAAATACCCCTTAATACATTCAGGTGATACTAAAATAATGTGAAATGGGTATGAAAACAGAAAACACCCCATTTCACATTATTTTAGTAAAAATAATGTTAATAAATGGACCTCTAAATGAGGCAGCTATGGAGGGGACAGTCAGTAAAGTATGTGGCACCCCACCAAAAGAACACTTTCCTTTTTCGTATTCACTGTGGAATGTCTTATTTGTACTCATATATTTGTCTAATGTGTTGTTGTGGTATATTTATATATTAATATCTACAAATGCATAGAGTGCCCCTCGTACATTGGTGACAGTGGACATGAGTGTGCAATGCTGAAAGTACATATGGGTCATTTGCTATCTTGGCTATTTCTGCACCTAGACGGAGGTTTAGTCATGCCTAGGCGATAGCTTAGGTTGCTGAGTTTAATCACGGACTGGTGCATTGAGGCACGAGCATGCAATACACATCTCCACCACTGGTTGGCTAATGCTCCACTAATCCAGAACTTTAGTTTGAATAGCAGTGGATTGATCTACAGTAAAACCTCTGGTAAATGGTCAGTAATGACTGTAATGTTAATATATAGTCCTGTACTGCATAGTGTACACACAGATGGTGACCAATGGTCAGAAAGAGAGAGTAAAAATAAAAACTAAAATGTTTATACAGACGCAAACGAATGTGTTAAAACACTTGTATATGCAGACGCAACTAATGTGTGAAAGGAATAATGTAGTTCATTGACTTTAAAGTATGTACAGTGCACTAAATACCATGTTTTGAAATATGAGTATCCGAGTCCACTAACAGCAAAAACAAACACCAATGGAAAGGAATCACTGCTTGCCTTACTTTTACACATGAAATTGTTTAACTTCCATGCAGCGAGGTGGTTGAGCAAGTGATGAAGGCTCCCGCCTACCACGCTGAGAGTCCAGGGTTAGATTAGCAAAGTGCCAATCTATATATATATATATTTTTTTCCCCTGACATTCACTTTATTAATTAGTTTTTTTTCTTTGTAATTCATTCAATTGAAGGGTGCACACAGGTTTCACATAAATCAGAGTAAATCTTCAGGATCGAATCATACCGCTATCTAAAATACACAGTGGTAATGAGCACCAGTAGACATACAGTCAATATAAATTAGTTTATTCTGATGCAAATAACTGTTCGAGCAACAAAGTACTGTAGATTGTCGGCGTTAGAGAATCTGTGTTGAACTAATACAGCTCGGTAATTTACTAAAAATTTGTATTCTCTATCACTGTCGCCAAAAGCCAAACACTGACGAGAAAGCATAAAATTAATTAAAAAAAGGCGCTTTCAAATAGACCTGCTTTTGCTGGCATTTTCAGATAGTCATGCACGGATCAGTGAGATCCGTGCATGCTTCTCTGTGAAAAAGGGTCAGAAATAGTTAAAAATGTAAAATAAAAAAAAAATTGTGTGGGGTCCCCCTCTAAAGCATTGCCAGCCACGCGCTTTTTGGGCCGGTCCTGGTAGTTTAAATACTGGGGGAAAATTGTCTGGGGCCCCCCTGTATTTAGACAACCAACACCGGGCTAATGGGCTGGCCCTGGTTCCAAAAATATGGGGGACAAAAGATGTAGGGGTCCCCAGTATTTTTAAAACCAGCAATGGGCTCCACTAGCCAAGAAGATAATGCCACAGCCGGGGGACACATTTATGTAGGTAACTGCGGTTGTGTAATTACCCCCCAAATAGTCTGCTCTGGATGGGTAACCTGGGGGAGTGGGGTCCCCTTAAATCAAGGCACCCAAGGGCCAGGGGTGAAGCCTGAGGCTGTCCTCCCATCCCTGTGCAGTGGATGGGGGGCTGATAGCCTTTTTGTGTGTAAAAAAAGAATATTGTCTTTTGTTTTAGAACTACAAGTCCCAGCAAGACTCCCCTGCTTGATGGTACTTGGAGGACCACAAGTACCAGTATGCAGGGAAATAACGGGCCCGCTGATACCTGTAGCACTACAACAAAAGAAATACCCAATTAAAAACAAGACACACTGTGACAGTACAATTTTATTAAAACACACTTACACACTCATACATACTTACCTACTTCCCACACCGGGCAATCACGTCCCCTTCTCCATGTAGAATCCAAACATTTACCTGTAAATCCAAAATTCCAATATACTCACCTATTATCCAGTGATGATCGGTCCTCTTCAATCCAGAAGTAATCCATGGCCTTGTCAAAAAACAAAACGAAAGCCCGAAACACGCCACTAAAGGTGTTCTATGTTGAGCTTAGCGCAGCTCTATTCTGGCCTATGATCGGAATTTTGCCTTCTGCGGCTAACCGTGAGGTTAATTGGGAATTGAGGTCACTCTTGTGGGTGACCCCAATTAACTTTGCGGATAGCCGGAGACCGCAATGTTCCCATAACAGGCTAGAATGGAGCTGCGCTAAACTCTATTCTAGCTGGAGCGCCCTGCCTGATTTACAGGGCAGGAGCACACAGCCAATCAGGAGAGCGCCAAGACGTGGCACTCCCTTATTAGCTGGCGGGATCTCCAGTCACTAAACTAGAAATTATATCCCGCACCAGACTAAAACATAAAAATAACTCAGAGAAAACCAACTAATACAAAATAGACCCCAGTGGATAGCTATCCGTTATGTTGGAGGTGCTCCAGGAATAATGTAATAAGTACACAATTAATCGAGGTGAGTAGATAAAGACAACCTTTCTGTCAAAGTGACAGGTGGTAACACCCCCTTGCTCCTAGGCGCCACCCCCTTTAATATTAAATTATAGTGTTTTAGATCGCTTTAATATAAAATGTTATATAAATTTATAGTGTTCGATATTAAACCGTATTAAAAGTTAATGGCTTTGAAAAGAATGTCACATATGACACACACAAAAAAAAAGATGTATTTTAAAGTAACACAAAATGTTCTTACATTCCAGCAGCTGAAACTTCATGCTTGGCACATATGGTACTATTTAAAAATCACACTATGTCACACATGTTACAGTTTTAAAAAGGATAATCACTAATGACCGTGTCCATTTTCTTAGATGCACGGAAGCATCACACCTGGTACTGATTTAAAAAGCGTATTGATTTTAATGGCCATTTATGATTAATGATGACAGCACAAATTTCAAAATGACATTCTCACACATTATTTTTTGCAAACATATGTAGAAACAGTGTATTTGGTTTTAAATTGAAAAATATTTAAAAAGCTTAACTGTATATTACAACCTATGTTGCATACATGACATATGTTACTGTGTGTTAAATAGCACTAAAAAGTGTATCTTTATTGTGGCCGATCGCTGAACTTTGATTGCAAGCAGACATGACCAGACTTGTCGGTATTACAGCGTGACATGTCCAGACCTGTATATTAGCGATAACAGATTTACACCAAATACTGTATATTAAACCGTTTATATCGATGCATACAGACCACATATTACAGTGTATTACTGAGTATATAGCACTGTATACAGACCACATATTACAGTGTATTACAACGTGTATAACGCTGCAAGCATACCACATATTACTGTGTATTAAACCGTTTATATCGCTGCATACAAGCCGTATGTTACTGTGTATTAAACAGTGTGTATATTGCTACATACATGCCATTTATTACTGTGTTTTACAGAGTGTATAGCACTGTATACAGACCACTTATTACAGTGAATTATACGTGTATAACGCTACAAGCATACCATATATTACTGTGTATTACAAAGTGTATAGCACTGTATACAGACCACATATTACTGGGTATTACAACGTGTATAGCGCTGCAAGCATACCACATATTACAGGGGATTACAGAGTGTATAGCACTGTACACAGACCACATATTACTGGGTATTACAACGTGTATAACGCTGCAAGCATACCACATATTACTGGGTATTAAACCGTTTATATAGCTGAGCGCCATATATTACTGTATATTACATCGTGACATGTCCAGACCTCATACAAAATTGATTGGCGAAATCATTCATTTTTGGTCGACGCGGGCTGTGTTTGTTCGGGTTGATACAGCCGTGATGTATCCACATAAACAACAGACTAGCATTCTTCTTTAGGCTGTTATGTCCGATCTAGGTCGTTGCAAATTGTTCGTACGCCGTTGCAGCGACGGTTGTGCGAATTGTTGTTTTGCCCAATTATGCTAGGACAGTGCATTAGCGCATCTGTAACATTGCAATTTGGTAAACTAATGGGATTGATATATATGAATGGTATTGAATGTGAATTAAAAAAACAAAACAAAAAACAAATCAATTCTAGGGAACAGGCTATATAATAGGTAGCATGTATCACCATCCCAAGTTTGTGATAGGTTCAGCGGCCTCTTTGACAATCCATGTTATGGATATGAAGTAAACCCACCATTAATAAGCATTAAAATGGATACCATCCTATAATTTTGGTATAATTTTTAAACAAATAATACTATGTGATCATGTGCAATCTGACTATCTGCACCAGTATTATGTGTTCCAGAATCATAATATATATGATAAATATATAGCGTTTAAATAAGATACCGTATTCTCACAGTGACATACATATGAATACCGATAATAAATTGCCCAATTATGCTTGGACAGTGCATTAGCGCATATGTAACATTGCAACTTGGTAAACTAATGGGATTGATATATATGAATGGTATTTAATGTGAATTAAAAAAACAAAACAAATCAACTCTAGGTAACAGACTATAATAGATAGCATGTATCACCATCCCAAGTTTGTGATAAACCCAAGGGCAATTCCACTGGATATTTATTCTATAATTTTGGTATCATTTTTAAACAAATAATACTATGTGATCATGTGCAATCTGACTATCTGCACCAGTATTATGTGTTCCAGAACCATAATATATATAATAAATGTATATCGTTTAAATAAGACACAGATGCATTAAATTGAATAGTAACAATACTCTTATGTTATGTTGGTAATAATGTAACGGGCTATTTTAACATAACAGATCCTATTTAGGAAAATGATGACATGATATGCCTAGTGACCCAAGTTATTAAAACTTTTTACTGTAAATATAATGTTTGTGCATGCATACACCATGAGATATGTACTTCTATTAAGCACAAACAAGCATATTGGCATTCTACTCTAACATTTAGGGTAAAAGATTAGAATGGATCAAGGTAGCATAGCGTAAGGACAGATATAGGTTCAGCGGCCTCTTTGACAATCCCAGTTATGGATATGAAGTAAACCCACCATTAATAAGCATTAAAAAGGATACCATCCTATAATTTTGGTATCATTTTTAAACAAATAGTACTATGTGATCATGTGCAATCTGACTATCTGCACCAGTATTATGTGTTCCAGAATCATAATATATATGATAAATATATAGCGTTTAAATAAGATACCATATTCTCACACTGACATACATATAAAAACCGATAATAAGCAGTGCCGGCGACTGTAATCCTTAACATGATGATTTTGGTATATACACATATATTACAGGTCACTACAAAGATATGAAATGTAACACTAAATATTGCAAATAGAATATCAACATGACAGATGATATAACTGAATTTATCATGATGAATCTTATATATTCCTATATTTTGCTAATGTAATACCCTTATGGGGGTATGAATTTTAAACAAATAATACTATGTGATCATGTGCAATCTGACTATGTGCACCAGTATTATGTGTTCCAGAATCATAATATATTTGATAAATATATATTGTTTAAATAAGACACAGATGCATTAAATTGAATAGTAACAATATTCTTATGTTATGTTGGTAATAATGTAACGGGCTATTTTAACATAACAGATCAATTTTAGGAAAATGATGACATGTTTTGCCTAGTGACCCAAGTTATTAAAACTTTTTACTGTAAATATAATGTTTGTGCATGCATACACCATGAGATATGTACCTCTATTAAGCACAAACAAACATATTGGCAGTCTACTCTAACATTTAGGATAAAAGATTAGAATGGATCAAGGTAGCATAGCGTAAGGACAGATATAGGTTCAGCGGCCTCTTTGACAATCCATGTTATGGATATGAAGTAAACCCACCATTAATAAGCATTAAAAAGGATACCATCCTATAATTTTGGTACAATTTTTAAACAAATTATACTATGTGATCATGTACCATTTGATTATCTGCACCAGTATTATGTGTTCCAGAATCATAATATATATGATAAATATATAGCGTTTAAATAAGATACCGCATTCTCACACTGACATACATATGAAAACCGATAATAAGCAGTTTCGGCTACTGTAATCCTTTACATGATGATTTTGGTATATACACATATACTACAGGTCACTACAGAGATATGAATCATGATATATAAGATCGCTAAACAAAACAAGAGATCTGTAATGATTTCTGACTAACTAGTTAACTCAGTATACAGTAATCATATAGGTCCCTGTGTCATATAGATATGTGCTTGGCATAAATATTTCCACACGTTCCTAAATCTAAGATGTTTCATGCATGTTGTAACACTAAATATTGTAAATAGAATATCAACATGACAGATGATATAACTGAATTTATCATGATGAATCTTATATATTCCTATATTTTGCTAATGTAATACCCTTGTGGGGGTATGAATTTTAAACAAATAATACTATGTGATCACGGGCAATCTTCCTATCTACACCAGTATTACGTGTTCCAGAATCATAATATATTTGATAAATATATATTGTTTAAATAAGACACAGATGCATTAAATTGAATAGTAACAATACTCTTATGTTATGTTGGTAATAATGTAACGGGCTATTTTAACATAACAGATCCTATTTAGGAAAATGATGACATGATATGCCTAGTGACCCAAGTTATTAAAACTTTTTACTGTAAATATGTTTGTGCATGCATACACCATGAGATATGTACCTCTATTAAGCACAAACAAGCATATTGGCATTCTACTCTAACATTTAGGGTAAAAGATTAGAATGGATCAAGGTAGCATAGCGTAAGGACAGATATAGGTTCAGCGGCCTCTTTGACAATCCATGTTATGGATATGAAGTAAACCCACTATTAATAAGCATTAAAAAGGATACCATCCTATAATTTTGGTATAATTTTTAAACAAATAATACTATGTGATCATGTACAATTTGATTATCTGCACCAGTATTATGTGTTCCAGAATCATAACATATATGATAAATATATAGCGTTTAAATAAGATACCGAATTCTCACACTGACATACATATGAAAACCGATAATAAGCAGTTCCGGCTACTGTAATCCTTAACATGATGATTTTGGTATATACACATATAATACAGGTCACTACAAAGATATGAAATGTAACACTAAATATTGTAAATAGAATATCAACATGACAGATGATATAACTGAATTTATCATGATGAATCTTATATATTCCTATATTTTGCTAATGTAATACCCTTATGGGGGTATGAATTTTAAACAAATGATACTATGTGATCATGTGAAATCTGACTATCTGCACCAGTATTATGTGTTCCAGAATCATAATATATATATTAAATGTTTATCGTTTAAATAAGACACAGATGCATTAAAATGTATAGTAACAAAACTCTTATGTTATGTTGGTAATAATGTAACGGGCTATTTTAACATAACAGATCCTATTTAGGAAAATGATGACATGATATTCCTAGAGACCCAAGTTATTAAAACTTTTTACTGTAAATATAATGTTTGTGCATGCATACACCATGAGATATGTACTTCTATTAAGCAGAAACAAGCATATTGGCATTCTACTCTAACATTTATGGTAAGTGATTAGAATGGATCAAGGTAGCATAGCGTAAGGACTGATATAGGTTCAGCGGCCTCTTTGACAATCCCAGTTATGGATATGAAGTAAACCCACCATTAATAAGCATTAAAAAGGATACCAAGAATATGATTTTGACATATGGCCCCAGATTTTCAAATAAAGGATGTGCAGCGTATCTCCTTATTTAATCCTAATGAAGTCATAGTATTCAACAGGCATATGTATCTAGATTTTTCTTTAGTGACATACATAGTGATGTTACAACCACTTACATCTAGCTCAAACTGTTCTAGATCATAAATTTTCACCTTTTTGTGATTACTAGTGTGGAACCGTAGAAAGTGTCATGCCAAAACTTGTAATTTTCTTCATGTTGCTTATATCTCTTTGTGTATTTTTAATGATATACACATGATCCAATATCGTTTTTAAAAAGCATCTTAGTCATGCCGATATATTTATGAATGAAAGGGCCTATTAAGCAGTAAATTACACCGAATGTGTGGAGCAGTTAATGAATCTTTTTTATTTCTGTTTTATTGTTATTTCTGTCAGAGAACTTCTGAGTGATATGAATATATTGGCATGCTTGACATGGTCCACAGGGATAACAGACAGATAATGATGGATTTTTCCTCTGATGCTTGGAAAAGAGACTTCTAAACAAATTATCCCATAAATTTGTTGATATCTTCCAGATGATCTGTATGGTCTTATCAAATTCTTTCTTCAGAGCATAAACAGTGGTGAGTATATATCAATATTTGTGTAATGACGCATTGATGTGTATCCACTCTTTACAGTATGTAACAATGTATCTTATTTGGCACAAGGTGCGTTCTCTTGTCTTGGTTATAAGTAAGGATATACATTGTTACATACTGTAAAGAGTGGATACACATCAATGCGTCATTACACAAATATCGATATATACTCACCACTGTTTATGCTCTGAAGAAAGAATTTGATAAGACCATACAGATCATCTGGAAGATATCAACAAATTTATGGGATAATTTGTTTAGAAGTCACTTTTCCAAGCATCAGAGGAAAAATCCATCATTATCTGTCTGTTATCCCTGTGGACCATGTCAAGCATGCCAATATATTTATATCACTCAGAAGTTCTCTGACAGAAATAACAATAAAACAGAAATAAAAAAGATTCATTAACTGCTCCACACATTCGGTGTAATTTACTGCTTAATAGGCCCTTTAATTTATAAATATATCGGCATGACTAAGATGCTTTTTAAAAACGATATTGGATCATGTGTATATCATTAAAAATACACAAAGAGATATAAGCAACATGAAGAAAATTACAAGTTTTGGCATGACACTTTCTACGGTTCCACACTAGTAATCACAAAATGGTGAAAATTTATGATCTAGAACAGTTTGAGCTAGATATAAGTGGTTGGAACATCACTATGTATGTCACTAAAGAAAAATCTAGATACATATGCCTGTTGAATACTATGACTTCATTAGGATTAAATAAGGAGATACGCTGCACATCCTTTATTTGAAAATCTGGGGCCATATGTCAAAATCATATTCTTGGTATCCTTTTTAATGCTTATTAATGGTGGGTTTACTTCATATCCATAACATGGATTGTCAAAGAGGCCGCTGAACCTATATCTGTCCTTACGCTATGCTACCTTGATCCATTCTAATCTTTTTCCCTAAATGTTAGAGAAGAATGCCAATATGCTTGTTTGTGCTTAATAGAGGTACATATCTCATGGTGTATGCATGCACAAACATATTTACAGTAAAAAGTTTTAATAACTTGGGTCACTAGGCATATCATGTCATCATTTTAATAAATAGGATCTGTTATGTTAAAATAGCCCGTTACATTATTACCAACATAACATAATAGTATTGTTACTATTCAATTTAATGCATCTGTGTCTTATTTAAACAATATATATTTATCAAATATATTATGATTCTGGAACACATAATACTGGTGCAGATAGTCAGATTGCACATGATCACATAGTATTATTTGTTTAAAATGCATACCCCCATAAGGGTATTACATTAGCAAAATATAGGAATATATAAGATTCATCATGATAAATTCAGTTATATCATCTGTCATGTTGATATTCTATTTACAATATTTAGTGTTACAACATGCATGAAACATCTTAGATTTAGGAACGTGTGGAAATATTTATGCCAAGCACATATCTATATGACACAGGGACCTATATGATTACTGTATACTGAGTTAACTAGTTAGTCAGAAATCATTACAGATCCCTTGTTTTGTTTAGCGATCTTATATATCATGATTCATATCTCTGTAGTGACCTGTAGTATATGTGTATATACCAAAATCATCATGTAAAGGATTACAGTAGCCGAAACTGCTTATTATCGGTTTTCATATGTATGTCAGTGTGAGAATGCGGTATCTTATTTAAACGCTATATATTTATCATATATATTATGATTCTGGAACACATAATACTGGTGCAGATAATCAAATTGTACATGATCACATAGTATTATTTGTTTAAAAATTGTACCAAAATTATAGGATGGTATCCTTTTTAATGCTTATTAATGGTGGGTTTACTTCATATCCATAACATGGATTGTCAAAGAGGCCGCTGAACCTATATCTGTCCTTACGCTATGCTACCTTGATCCATTCTAATCTTTTACCCTAAATGTTAGAGTAGACTGCCAATATGTTTGTTTGTGCTTAATAGAGGTACATATCTCATGGTGTATGCATGCACAAACATTATATTTACAGTAAAAAGTTTTAATAACTTGGGTCACTAGGCATATCATGTCATCATTTTCCTAAATAGGATCTGTTATGTTAAAATAGCCCGTTACATTATTACCAACATAACATAAGAATATTGTTACTATTCAATTTAATGCATCTGTGTCTTATTTAAACAATATATATTTATCAAATATATTATGATTCTGGAACACATAATACTGGTGCACATAGTCAGATTGCACATGATCACATAGTATTATTTGTTTAAAATTCATACCCCCATAAGGGTATTACATTAGCAAAATATAGGAATATATAAGATTCATCATGATAAATTCAGTTATATCATCTGTCATGTTGATATTCTATTTGCAATATTTAGTGTTACATTTCATATCTTTGTAGTGACCTGTAGTATATGTGTATATACCAAAATCATCATGTTAAGGATTACAGTCGCCGGCACTGCTTATTATCGGTTTTTATATGTATGTCAGTGTGAGAATACGGTATCTTATTTAAACGCTATATATTTATCATATATATTATGATTCTGGAACACATAATACTGGTGCAGATAGTCAGATTACACATGATCACATAGTATTATTTGTTTAAAAATTATACCAAAATTATAGGATGGTATCCTTTTTAATGCTTATTAATGGTGGTTTTACTTCATATCCATAACATGGATTGTCAAAGAGGCCGCTGAACCTATATCTGTCCTTACGCTATGCTACCTTGATCCATTCTAATCTTTTACCCTAAATGTTAGAGTAGAATATCCAATATGCTTGTTTGTGCTTAATAGAAGTAAATATCTCATGGTGTATGCATGCACAAACATTATATTTACAGTAAAAAGTTTTAATAACTTGGGTCACTAGGCATATCATGTCATCATTTTCCTAAATAGGATCTGTTATGTTAAAATAGCCCTGTCACGATCCGGGTATCTGGACGCCATTACTTACCCTTCAGATGCCTCCTAAGGCTGGCTCAGCGTTCCAGGACCGGATCCCGCTGTTCCTGAGTTTCCACATGCAGAATGTCAGAGTGGTGATTTCATCAGCCGTGGCCTCCGCTGTGCCCGCTTGGTTAAATGTGCGCTTGTCAGTCTGGCGTCTCCTGTCTCCTGTGGCCGGCGTCGCCATTACTGTTTCAATTCTCACATGGATTACAAACCAAACTTCCCTCCAAGTGTCTGCATGGGCGCAGCCATCTTGGATTTTGTCATCTGATCATTTCCACCAATCTGCTGTCTGTATTGTTGATTTGCATAATTGCCTAGCCAACCCCTTCCTTGCTGCAGGTATAAGTAAGCTGTGCCTGAGCAAGGAAGGCGTCAGTGCTTTGGTTGTCTAACCTAGTTCCAGTTTGTCTCTCTCCTGTGGTTGTCTTCCAGGTTCCAGCTCCTGTCTCCAGACTTCTGCTATAGAGACCCGCACCAGCATTCCATCTGCGGTGTAGCCTGAGTCTCCGATCCATTCTGGACTCACCTGTTTCCAGCTACAACAATCACCTGCTTCCAGCCCAGCTTCCAGCAGTGTACAGCTTCTCTTAAAGGGCCGGTGTCCTTTCTGCAGTTTACCACTCTCCACCGGTATTATTATTTCACCGCTCTCAAACAATCACCTGCTTCCAGCCCAGCTTCCAGCAGTGTACAGCTTCTCTTAAAGGGCCGGTGTCCTTTTCTGCAGTTTACCACTCTCCACCGGTATTATTATTTCACCGCTCTCAAACTCCAAACTTCATTATTATTTCATCGCTCTCAAGTTTGTTTATTATTTAACTGGTCCCAGCCAGTATCCACTCCGTACCAACAACAGTCTGGTTCCAGCCAGTATCCACAGCAGCCGTTTTATCTTCAGCAGCCCAGCCTTTCCTGGAACACCGGCTGGTACGATCCTGGGTTCTCTCCATTGCTACAGTCAGGCCTGGTAAGGACTTTCCAACTAGAAGATTATAAGAACTGTCTCACACTACCAGTGCCTGTGGCCCTTGCCACCCTGTAGTACCCAGGAATTGTATTTATCCTCTGTTGACTTTTATGTTTCCTTTAACTGCTGCTGTGTTACGGAGTTTGTCATAATAAACATCATTGACTTTTATCCTGGTTGTTGTGGTCACGCCTTCGGGCAGTTATTCTACATGTTACTTACATGTCTAGGGGTCTGATACAACCTCCCAGGTTCCGTTACATCTCAGCCCCTACAACTTAGGCTGCCTCCTGTCAGCTCAGGCCCTCAGTTGTGACAGTAAGCACTGACCTAATGAATCCAGCCGGAGACCAGGATCAAGCGGCCAGCCCGATGCAAGAACTGGCAGCCCGACTTGAACATCAGGAGGCTGCACAGGGCCACATCATCCGCTGTCTCCAGGATCTCTCTACACGGCTGGATGGGATTCAAACGACCCTCCGTGGACCTGGCACGTCCGGTGCGTCCACTACAGTGACACCAGCTGTAACCCCACCCACCTTACCCATTTCCAGTCCACATCTTCATCTTCCAACGCCAGCAAAATTTGATGGATCTCCAAGGTTCTGCAGGGGATTTCTCAATCAATGTGAAATCCACTTTGAGCTTCTACCTGGCAATTTCTTCAGTGACCGTACCAAAATTGCCTATGTCATCTCCCTTCTCAGTGGCTCAGCCCTTGACTGGGCATCACCTTTATGGGAGAAGTCAGATCCCCTGCTATCCTCCTATACTGACATTGTAGCTACATTCAGGCGCATCTTCGACGAGCCAGGCCGGATAACATCTGCTTCATCTGAGATTCTTCATTTACGCCAGGGAACACGTACTGTGGGACAGTATCTTATACAGTTTAAAATCCTGGCATCCGAACTGGCATGGAATGACGAGGCCCTGTATGCTGCATTCTGGCATGGCTTATCAGAACGCATCAAGGATGAGTTAGCTACCAGAGACTTGCCCTCTAAGTTTGATGAGCTAATTTCTCTTTGCACGAAGGTTGATCTACGTTTCAGAGAGAGAGCAACCGAGCGAGGAAGATCATCTACTCCTAAATCTTCTGCTCCTCCTCCTCGTCAACGATCTCCATCCAAGGATGAGCCTATGCAAATTAGTCGTTCCCGTCTATCTCCCGCTGAGCGCCGAAGACGTCTCTCTGAGTCTCTCTGTCTCTACTGTGCAGCTCCGTCGCACACTATCAATGTCTGTCCCAAACGTCCGGGAAACTCCAGATCCTAGCTCGCCAAGGAGAGGGCCGGCTAGGAGTAATGATCTCCTCTCCATCTCCTCATGACTGTAACCTCCCAGTGTCGCTCCAAATTGCTCAACGTTACAGGAACGTCATTGCCCTCCTTGATTCCGGAGCAGCTGGGAATTTCATAACCGAAGCTTATGTTAAACGGTGGTCCCTACCCACCGAGAGACTGTCCTCGTCCATCTCTTTGACTGCCGTGGATGGCAGCAAGATTTTTGACGCAGTCATTTCCTTAAGGACTCTTCCAGTTCGTCTGAGAGTGGGAGTTCTTCATTCTGAGTATATTTCTTTTTTAGTGATTCCAAGAGCCACACATCCAGTGGTTTTAGGCCTTCCATGGCTCCGTCTCCACAACCCATCAATTGACTGGACGACTACGCAAATACTGGCATGGGGTCCCTCCTGTGCTGAGACTTGTTTAGCCAAAGTTCTTCCTGTTTGTTCTTCCTTCCCCAGGTCAACTGATGTTCCGCCTCCTCCATATCAAGACTTCACGGATGTGTTCAGTAAAGCCTCTGTTGATATCCTTCCTCCTCATAGAGAATGGGACTGCCCAATCGACCTCATTCCAGGGAAGGTTCCACCGCGAGGCCGAACTTATCCGTTGTCTCTGCCCGAGACACACTCCATGGAAGAGTACATCAAAGAGAACCTGGCGAAGGGTTTCATCCGACCATCTTCTTCTCCAGCCGGCGCAGGCTTCTTCTTCGTTAAGAAGAAAGACGGTGGTCTGCGTCCGTGCATCGACTACAGAGGTCTGAACGACATTACCGTCAAGAACCGATACCCTTTACCCCTGATTACCGAGCTCTTTGATAGAGTTAGTGGTGCAACCATTTTCACAAAGCTGGACTTGAGGGGTGCCTACAATCTCATCCGAATCCGTGAGGGTGACGAGTGGAAGACCGCCTTTAACACCCGTGACGGACATTATGAGTACCTCGTCATGCCCTTCGGATTGAGCAACGCTCCAGCTTCTTCCAGCACTTCGTGAATGAGATCTTCAGGGACATCTTGTACCGCCATGTCGTGGTTTATCTAGACGACATCCTCATCTTTGCTAATAATCTCGAAGATCATTGTTTCTGGGTAAAAGAGGTTCTTTCCCGTCTCCGTGTAAATCACCTCTATTGTAAATTGGAGAAGTGTGTGTTTGAAGTTAAAACCATTCCGTTTCTAGGTTACATTGTGTCCGGTTCCGGACTAGAGATGGATCCTGAGAAACTCCAAGCAATCCAGAATTGGCCTATACCTTTAAGCCTCAAAGGGGTCCAGAGGTTCTTAGGGTTCGCCAATTATTCTAGAAAATTTATACGAGACTTTTCCACCATTGTGGCGCCTATCACTGCATTAACCAAGAAAGGTGCTAATCCGTCCAAGTGGTCCGAGGAAGCTACACAGGCCTTTCACCTTCTGAAGCAACGGTTCATCTCTGCACCAGTTCTGAAACAGCCTGACACCGACTCTCCTTTTATCTTAGAGGTAGACGCCTCCTCCGTTGGAGTAGGAGCAGTGTTATCCCAGAGGGCCAAAGATGGACATCTACATCCTTGCAGTTTCTTCTCCCGGAAGTTCTCTCCAGCTGAGCGCAACTATGCCATTGGCGATCAGGAGTTGCTAGCCATCAAGCTCGCTCTGGAGGAGTGGAGATACCTGTTGGAGGGAGCTTCCCACTCAATCACCATACTCACCGACCACAAAAATCTTTTATATCTCAAAGGCGCACAATGTCTGAATCCTCGTCAGGCCAGATGGGCACTTTTTTTCTCTAGGTTTGACTTTAAACTCCAGTTCTGTCCGGGTTCTCAGAATCGTAAGGCCGATGCCCTTTCCCGCTCATGGGAGCAAGAAAATGAGTCCGAGTCTGCAGACAAGCATCCTATTATTAATCCGTTGGCATTCTCCACGGTAGGGATGGACTCTACGCCTCCACCAGGGAAAAGTTTTGTTAAGCCAGTTCTAAGGAAGAAGCTCATGCATTGGGCCCATGCTTCCCGTTTTGCTGGACATACAGGCATTCAGAAAACCCTTGAATTTATTTCTAGGTCCTACTGGTGGCCAACTCTGAAGAAGGACGTTATGGAATTTATTGCCTCCTGCCCAAAGTGTGCCCAACACAAAGTCTCCTGCCAGTCGCCTGTGGGGCAACTGGTTCCATTATCTGTTCCCCGTCGACCATGGACCCATTTGTCGATGGACTTTGTTTCCGATCTACCTATCTGCAACAAGTTTAATACCATCTGGGTGGTAGTTGACCGGTTCACCAAGATGGCACATTTCATTACTCTCACCGGTCTTCCGTCAGCTTCCAAGTTGGCTCAAGTGTTTATACAAGAGATCTTCCGACTTCACGGTCTTCCTGAAGAGATCATCTCGGATCGTGGAGTACAATTTGTAGCCAAATTTTGGCGAAGTTTGTGTCAAGCCCTCCAAGTCAAGTTAAAGTTTTCCACGGCTTACCATCCTCAGACCAATGGTCAAACCGAGAGGGTGAATCAGGACTTGGAGGCCTTCCTCCGTATATATGTGTCTTCCTCTCAAGATGACTGGGTTCAACTCCTTCCTTGGGCCGAGTTCAGCCACAACAATCTATACCATTCCTCATCTTCTTCTACACCATTCTTCATTAATTATGGATTCCACTCTACAGTCCCAGAATTCCAACCGCTTCCCGCAACTTCTGTTCCAGCAGTGGATGTCACCTTGCGTCAGTTTTCAAATAACTGGAGGAACGTCCGCGCAGCCCTGCTTAAAGCCTCATTCAGGTATAAGAAGTTTGCCGATAGGAAGCGTAGAGCGGTTCCTGCTCTCAAGGTGGGTGATCGTGTGTGGTTGTCCACGAAGAATTTGAGGTTGAGAGTTCCCAGCATGAAATTTGCACCTCGCTACATCGGACCCTTCAAGATTGAACAAGTCATCAATCCTGTTGCCTACAGGTTACAGTTACCATCCTTCTTGAAAATACCCAGGACATTTCATGTTTCTTTGTTGAAACCGCTGATCCTGAATCGGTTTCATTCCGCACTTCCTCCAGCTCCCAAAGTTCAGACTCAACGGGGAGTCGAGTACGAGGTGGCCAAGATTTTGGACTCACGTTTCCGTTACGGTCAGTTACAATACCTCATTGACTGGAAGGGCTATGGTCCTGAAGAATGCTCTTGGACCAATGCCTCAGACGTCCATGCTCCTGCCTTGGTCCGAAATTTCCACGCAAAGTTTCCTTTAAAGCCTAAGAAGTGTCCTGGGGCCACTCCTAAAGGGGGGGGTGCTGTCACGATCCGGGTATCTGGACGCCATTACTTACCCTTCAGATGCCTCCTAAGGCTGGCTCAGCATTCCAGGACCGGATCCCGCTGTTCCTGAGTTTCCACATGCAGAATGTCAGAGTGGTGATTTCATCAGCCGCGGCATCCGCTGTGCCCACGTGGTTAAATGTGCGCTTGTCAGTCTGGCGTCTCCTGTCTCCTGTGGCCGGCGTCGCCATTACTGTTTCAATTCTCACATGGATTACAAACCAAACTTCCCTCCAAGTGTCTGCATGGGCGCAGCCATCTTGGATTTTGTCAACCGATCATTTCCACCAATCTGCTGTCTGTATTGTTGATTTGCATAATTGCCTAGCCAACCCCTTCCTTGCTGCAGGTATAAGTAAGCTGTGCCTGAGCAAGGAAGGCGTCAGTGCTTTGGTTGTCTAACCTAGTTCCAGTTTGTCTCTCTCCTGTGGTTGTCTTCCAGGTTCCAGCTCCTGTCTCCAGACTTCTGCTATAGAGACCCGCACCAGCATTCCATCTGCGGTGTAGCCTGACTCTCCGATCCATTCTGGACTCACCTGTTTCCAGCTACAACAATCACCTGCTTCCAGCCCAGCTTCCAGCATGTACAGCTTCTCTTAAAGGGCCGGTGTCCTATCTGCAGTTTACCACTCTCCACCGGTATTATTATTTCACCGCTCTCAAACAATCACCTGCTTCCAGCCCAGCTTCCAGCAGTGTACAGCTTCTCTTAAAGGGCCGGTGTCCTTTTCTGCAGTTTACCACTCTCCACCGGTATTATTATTTCACCGCTCTCAAACTCCAAACTTCATTATTATTTCATCGCTCTCAAGTTCGTTTATTATTTAACTGGTCCCAGCCAGTATCTACTCCGTACCAACAACAGTCTGGTTCCAGCCAGTATCCACAGCAGCCGTTTTATCTTCAGCAGCCCAGCCTTTCCTGGAACACCGGCTGGTACGATCCTGGGTTCTCTCCATTGCTACAGTCAGGCCTGGTAAGGACTTTCCAACTAGAAGATTATAAGAACTGTCTCACACTACCAGTGCCTGTGGCCCTTGCCACCCTGTAGTACCCAGGAATTGTATTTATCCTCTGTTGACTTTTATGTTTCCTTTTACTGCTGCTGTGTTACGGAGTTTGTCATAATAAACATCATTGACTTTTATCCTGGTTGTCGTGGTCACGCCTTCGGGCAGTTATTCTACATGTTACTTACATGTCTAGGGGTCTGATACAACCTCCCAGGTTCCGTTACATCTCAGCCCCTACAACTGAGGCTGCTTCCCGTCAGCTCAGGCCCTCAGTTGTGACAAGCCCGTTACATTATTACCAACATAACATAAGAGTATTGTTACTATTCAATTTAATGCATCTGTGTCTTATTTAAACGATATACATTTATTATATATATTATGGTTCTGGAACACATAATACTGGTGCAGATAGTCAGATTGCACATGATCACATAGTATTATTTGTTTAAAAATGATACCAAAATTATAGGATAAATATCCAGTGGAATTGCCCTTGGGTTTATCACAAACTTGGGATGGTGATACATGCTACCTATTATAGTCTGTTACCTAGAGTTGATTTGTTTTGTTTTTTTAATTCACATTCAATACCATTCATATATATCAATCCCATTAGTTTACCAAGTTGCAATGTTACATATGCGCTAATGCACTGTCCTAGCATAATTGGGCAATTTATTATCGGTATTCATATGTATGTCAGTGTGAGAATACGGTATCTTATTTAAACGCTATATATTTATCATATATATTATGATTCTGGAACACATAATACTGGTGCAGATAGTCAGATTGCACATGATCACATAGTATTATTTGTTTAAAAATGATACCAAAATTATAGGATGGTATCCATTTTAATTCTTATTAATGGTGGGTTTACTTCATATCCATAACATGGATTGTCAAAGAGGCCGCTGAACCAATCACAAACTTGGGATGGTGATACATGCTACCTATTATATAGCCTGTTCCCTAGAATTGATTTGTTTTTTGTTTTTTGTTTTTTAATTCACATTCAATACCATTCATATATATCAATCCCATTAGTTTACCAAATTGCAATGTTACAGATGCGCTAATGCACTGTCCTAGCATAATTGGGCAAAACAACAATTTGCACAACCGTCGCTGCAACGGCGAACGAACAATTTGCAACGACCTCGATCGGACATAACAGCCTAAAGAAGAATGCTAGTCTGTTGTTTATGTGGATACATCACGGCTGTATCAACCCGAACAAACGCAGCCCGCGTCGACCAAAAATGAATGATTTTGCCCATCAATTTTGTATGGGGTCTGGACATGTCACGATGTAATATACAGTAATATATGGCGCTCAGCTATATAAACGGTTTAATACCCAGTAATATGTGGTATGCTTGCAGCGTTATACACGTTGTAATACCCAGTAATATGTGGTCTGTGTACAGTGCTATACACTCTGTAATACCATGTAATATGTGGTATGCTTGCAGCGTTATACACGTTGTAATACCCAGTTATATGTGGTCTGTATACAGTGCTATACACTCTGTAATACACAGTAATATATGGTATGCTTGCAGCGTTATACAATTATAATACACTGTAATATGTGGTCTGTATACAGTGCTATACACTCTGTAATACACAGTAATAAATGGCATGTATGCAGCAATATACACACTGTTTAATACACAGTAACATACGGCTTGTATGCAGCGATATAAACGGTTTAATACACAGTAATATGTGGTATGCTTGCAGCGTTATACACGTTGTAATACACTGTAATATGTGGTCTGTATACAGTGCTATATACTCTGTAATACACTGTAATATGTGGTCTGTATGCATCGATATAAACGGTTTAATATACAGTATTTGGTGTAAATCTGTTATCGCTAATATACAGGTCTGGACATGTCACGCTGTAATACCGACAAGTCTGGTCATGTCTGCTTGCAATCAAAGTTCAGCGATCGGCCACAATAAAGATAAACTTTTTAGTGCTATTTAACACATAGTAACATATGTATGCAACATAGGTTGTAATATACAGTTAAGCTTTTTAAATATTTTTCAATTTAAAACCAAATACACTGTTTCTACATATGTTTGCAAAAAATAATGTGTGAGAATGTCATTTTGAAATTTGTGCTGTCATCATTAATCATAAATGGCCATTAAAATCAAGACGCTTTTTAAATCAGTACCAGGTGTGATGCTTCCGTGCATCTAAGAAAATGGACACGGTCATTAGTGATTATCCTTTTTAAAACTGTAACATGTGTGACATAGTGTGATTTTTAAATAGTACCATATGTGCCAAGCATGAAGTTTCAGCTGCTGGAATGTAAGAACATTTTGTGTTACTTTAAAATACATCTTTTTTTTTGTGTGTGTCATATGTGACAATCTTTTCAAAGCCATTAACTTTTAATACGGTTTAATATCGAACACTATAAATTTATATAAAATTTTATATTAAAGCGATCTAAAACACTATAATTTAATATTAAAGGGGGTGGTGCCTAGGAGCAAGGGGGTGTTACCACCTGTCACTTTGACAGAAAGGTTGTCTTTATCTACTGACGTGTGTGGTAGAACCCACAACTCACCGATAGAAGAAAATTCCTTTGTTTGGAGCACTCTTTTAAGGTATATGTATGTGATGATGAAATGTTTATTCAATATTAAAACGTAACCTTTATTTTTCAAGTTTAGACTATAAAATACATGGGGTAATACAATTCAAGTAATCTTTAAAGAATTCCCCTAGGAAAATAATGTTGGACATAGAATTAGTCCTTGTGGCAAAAATGAATCAAAAAATCATATGTAATCATAAAACTTGAGCCTATAATTCATAGACAGCTGAAAAGACAGTCATCTGTCTAAATTCCAGCAGGCAGCATACATATTAAATTGTAGATCATCTGATCCTATGGCTGAAGAAAATCTGCACATGAAACTAACATACCCTCCTAAATCCCAATTTAAATAAAAATATGATAATTACATCGGCATGACTCCTCTGTTTGTCTCAAATGAGAATATTATTAATAATAATATAAATTTAAATAATGAGTGGCTACCCAGCCATATGGCTGAGTATGTCATAAACAATGTAATTCATAATGAACATAGGCCCTCATTCCGAGTCGTTCGCTCGTTCTTTTTCATCGCATCGCAGTGAAAATCCGCTTAGTACGCATGCGCAATGTTCGCACTGCGACTGCGCCAAGTAGTTTTACTATGAAGAAAGTATTTTTACTCACGGCTTTTTCTTCGCTCCGGCGATCGTAGTGTGATTGACAGGAAATGGGTGTTACTGGGCGGAAACACAGCGTTTTATGGGCGTGTGGTTGAAAACGCTACCGTTTCCGGAAAAAACGCAGGAGTGGCCGGCGAAACGGTGGGAGTGCCTGGGCGAACGCTGGGTGTGTTTGTGACGTCAAACCAGGAACGACATGCACTGAACTGATCGCAGATGCCGAGTAAGGTTGAAGTTACTCAGAAACTGCTAAGTAGTTTGTAATCGCAATATTGCGAATACATCGGTCGCAATTTTAAGAAGCTAAGATACACTCCCAGTAGGCGTAGGCTTAGCGTGTGTAACTCTGCTAAATTCGCCTTGCGACCGATCAACTCGGAATGAGGGCCATAGCAGGGTATTCCTTGGGCAATGCAATATGAGGATAACATTGTAACAACCTAAAAGTATGTATCCAAATGGTGGTGACACAATGTATCACATAGGGTTGTAACCATCAACAATATTATTTTTAAATGAACACAGATTGTGCAGAAGAATAGAATTAGTGGTCACTCTAGTTCACTAATCCCATCTGCTGTCTGACCTCATCTGAGAGTGGAGGACAGATGAGAGTGGGAAGGTGAGCTGTGTCATGAAAAGTTAGAGATGGACAAAAACCTAAATTACTCACGTGGTGTTAGGTAAACCTTGATGCCAAACCGGCATTGCAGGGTCCAAATGCGCCACTGGAAAAAGGATATATATACATATGGAATATAGAAGAGAAAGAGAAGGGAAAAGAATGTTGTAGAGAAAAAAAAAACAAATCAGCCTTGTTGTTCTTGGCTGAATGGGATACCAATTAAGTGCACACAGTTCACCTGTTGAAACAAATGAGGCGAAATTGAATAGAAAATATATAAGAAATAATTATTGGAAATAGTTTGATTGTGTTCCCCCAACACAGTTTCTCTTACATGGCAATATCTACTGAATATACAATGCAAAATAAATACTGATGTTTACATATGGAGTAAACCACTAATTGTTGCCGTCACAGAGGGAACAAATCCCCTTAGTTTATAAACAATGGGGTATGAGTAACTAAATAGTAAGCAGTGAGAAAAGGAAACAGTAGGCACTCCAGTCCAAAAGTCCCTTCTGCTATCTGACCTCATCAGAGAGCGGAGGACAGATGAGAGTGAGACCACGGGCTGTGCCGTTGAAAGCAAGGAGAGAAGACAGACGGCGGCTCGTGGTCCCGTTAGTGGTGTAAGGCGAACCCTGATGCCGCCGGCCTTGCAGGATTCGGATGCGCCACCGGGGCCTTAGCCTCCGTCCAAACTAGAAAGAAGAAAAAAATAGGAGAAATACCGTTCGGCCGGTCCCAGCCGTTCTGTGCAGCTTCAGTCGCTGAATGCTCGCACAGCTGGCCATGGCTCCCCCTGCAGTGGAGAGTCCGTGAAACCATTTTGGACGTACGTTTCACCACGTGTGCTTGCTCACCTTGCAGGCTAAAGTGGTGTTCAGGTGATACGTTTAAAAAGGAGCATTAGCCAATACCCTTACCGATATGTAAATTCGTGTGCTGCACGTCATTAAACACACCTGTATCGTGAATCAAAGGCTATGCCCTATTCACTGATCATTAATCACAATAGTCCATGAAAGGATTTCAGAACATTAAGCCGGTATTTTGGGCCCGTTAGTGATAAAAATGATCCATATAGAAATGATCCATATATGCAATACTTCACTTTGACTCAAATAAATGTAAATAAGTATAAATATAAATATATATAAATATTTTATTATATACAGATAGAAAGTTCATAATCTGATTAGCTGAGAAGCTTAATAAAATACACATCATAGTATATTTAAGTGTTGTGTGAAATACAAATGAAAAAAGAAATAAGGATATAAAAGAGAAATGAAGATATATAAAAAATATATGTAATAATAATAATATTATAGAAAAATAATAAATAAAAATAAATATAAAAATAAAAATAAATATAAAAACAAAAATAAAGATAAAAATATGTAGAAATAATATTAAAAATAAATAATGTAAAAAAATTAGTAAAAAAATATGACTAAAAATATATAAATAAATAAATGAAAATATATTTAAAAAAATGAAAACAAGAAAATGTGAGCCCTGTTGCAGTGCGACTACTATGTGATTATGATGAAACTAGGGATGTGAGTAGTAGAAGATGTGCAATTGCAATGTGTAATAGTGTAAAAAAGGTGTTTGTATTATATAATTTTGACCAGAATGGTCTAGGAAAAAGGGGAAGGAGAGAGAAGAAGAAAGAAAGAAAGGGGGGGCCTACATGTGAATTTGACTATGATGGAAGTGGCGAAAAAATATGTGTGTAGGTGCAGTGATACAAAACCAACCCAAGGTGAAAAAATGATAACACTAGTGAGAAATCAGCAAAGTAAAAAACGGAACATATGCATGTGGGTGCATGCCCACATGACTGTAGTGTAGTAAATATGTGTAATGGATCAATGTTATGACAGGATCTGAGTAAAGAAAAAAATTATAAAATAAAATAAAAAAAATAAAAAAATAACAAATAAAAAAAAAAATATATAAAATAATAATAATAATGATGATGATAATAATAATAATAATAATAATAATAATAATAATAATAATAATAAAGAAAAATGGGAATTGTTGGAATTGTATACTATATGTAAATAAAAATAGAAATAGATAGAGTATGCATAAGGATAAATGTAAAAGTACAAGATAAAAGGGGATTATTATTGCATATCAGGAAATGGAACTAGATCATATAGAGGTTATCACAGGAACACTGTATAATTTATATGTTCATTAAGTCCGAATGGAGCAAGACTTCTCAGCATATAGGTCCATTGGCTCTCCTTTTTCAGTAGTTCCTGCATTATATCCCTTCCTCTGATTCCAAGTTTAACCTTTTCCAGGCCAAAAACTTGCATCCTATGAGATTTGTCATGGCAGTATTGGAGAAAATGTCTCGCCACCGTCATGATTTGTCGAAAATTCTGCATGTCTCTGTCCACATTCCTAATTGTGCCCGCATGTTTAAGTATGCGCTGTTTGAACATGCGTGTAGTTATTCCGACATACCTTTTACCACACAGGCACTGAAGGCAGTAAACCACATTGGTTGTCTTACAGTTAAAGAAATCGTTGATCCTGTGTTGCTTGCCGAATTTATCAACAATTTCCTGTGTTGGCAAGATATAGTTACAGGCCCTGCATGTCCCGCACGGAAAGGTACCCCTCACTGTGGGAGACACAGAGGGGTTCCACTGGTAATGACTCTGTACCCAGTGATCCTTCAAATTAGGTGACCTTCTCCAACTCATTGAAACCTTATCTCCCAGATTGGTCGCCAAATCTGGGTCAGATAGGAGCACATGCCAATGTTTTTGTATACCATTCTTGAGTTGTCTCCACTCCTGGCAAAAATCTCCCACAAATCTTAATTCATCTTGATCATTGTCCTTCTTCCCTTGGAAAATAAGAGAATTCCTGCTTGTCTTTAGGAGGGAATTACGTGCTTTTTAAATAGACCTATGACTGTAGCCTCGTTCCTTGAGACGGATTGTGACCTCCTCACTTTTATGTCGATAGGTTTCCACATCAGAGCAATTCCTCTTAAGCCTAAGGAACTCCCCTTTGGGTATGTTGGATATGGTGGGAGGAAAGTGTGAGCTGGAATTGTGGAGAATGCTATTCGTAGCAGTCTCCTTTCGATGTAATTCTGTGGCCAGCATGTTCTCTCCATACTGGTAGATTCACAAATCAAGAAAGGAAATATCCTGGCAACTGCAGTTGACAGCAGTCATGGGGGGTCCCAGCATTCGGGAAAAGGGATTTCATGTGTACACATGGAACCCCTTTAGTTGCGTGGAGCGGGATTTCATTTTTTTATCTACCCTACAGGACTAAAGACGAGCGATCTTCACTGGATGGTTTGTAAGTATAATTTTATTCCTTACAGGTACCCCGTGGATTCTACTGGACAAGTGGACGTGATTCTCGGCGTGGGATGTAGGTAAGTATGTATAAGTGTGCATGTGTGTTTAAATAAAATTATACTTTCAAGGTGTGTGTGTTTTATTTTTATTTGGGTATTTTTTTTGTAGAACTACCGGTACCAGCGGGCCCATTATTTCAACACATGCTGTTTCTTGTGGTTCTCAGAGTACCAACTTGCGGGGGAGGCTTGCTGGAACTTGTAGTTCTCTGACAAAAAAACAATATTTTTTATTTTACACAAACAAAGGCTAAGGATGGAGAGGACAGCCTGAAGCTTCACCCCTGGTACTTGGGTGCCTGGAGAGGGGGACCACTTGATTTAAAGGATCCCCACTCCTCCAGGGAATCCTAGCCAGGTGTGACTAGTTGGGGAGGTAATGCCACGGCCACAGGGCCCAGTATAAAAGTGTCCCCTGACTGTGGCATTATCTCTCTGCCTAGTGGAGCCCGGTAAACAGAAAAAAGGTTTTTAGGCGCTGAACAGGGTCGTGCAAATATAGCACTGGTAATGGCAGCCACTTGGTAAGGAGGTAGCCGGCCTCCTGAAAGTGAAACAACTAAAACAAAATCACCAAGTAGGCGCACGGTACCAGTGATGTTGATAAAAACACAATTTATTAACATAAAACCAATAACAAACTGATTAAAAGACACAACACTACACAGAGCCTATAACTGAGGTATTATACCTTATAATTCACACATAAAGTGTATAAATAAGTGAAAGGGACACTAATATGCAGGAGAACCCGTCTCTGTAAGATACGGTTAATCTCTCACATTAATTCCATATCAGACAGTTTAAATGAAAAGGAAGTCCTGTAAACTGATGTAATTAGCGTTTGTGACCATAAAGGTGTCCAGATTTAAATAGTGTTTCCTTGGAGCAAAAAAAAACCAGCCGATTAATGTTACTCACTGAGACGTAATGATCTCTTGCTGTACGGGATAAATGGTTAAGAAACCGCTTGTTATCACCCTGTGCATAGGTGAGACATCCGTCAGCGGTATATTCAGATGAAAGCCACTTCTTTCTGTGCAGCACCAGTTGCCTGTTTTAGATCACCATACAGATCCTCCAGCTTGCTGAGCGACGCCCAGCCGGGCAGGAGGTAACAATGTTCCAAATGCAAGGAGAGTTAGAGTGGAGTGATTGAATCACAGGCTGGATCATTCACCGGTAACTTGTAACAGACGGCTGAAAGTGATGGATGTCGTGCTCCGTGGGACACTTAATGGTCAAGTGTGGCCCTTACTTCTGTACCCTCAACGCGTTTCTCCGCACCTCAGGCGGCTTCTTCAAGAGGCAGAGTGTTCTTCTCTGAGCACAATTGTGGTTGTTTTATACCTTGTCCCATTAAAATCATTAGAAACAGGTGAGTGTGAAGGCTCAACAGATGCTCTGAAATCAGAGTCTTCATACACAGATAACGTGTCACAGGGTTTTTAATTAGACATTTAATTCAAAAAATATATATTTTAAAATCAATCCTATGGCTATCAGTTTGTCATAAATAAAAACAACATAAATAAAAATATAAATATATTTCTGTTATGCGGATAGAATCACTTTAATCCCATGAGGCTGCAGCTATATTAAAAGATCTTTCAGCAGCTGCAGCATTTATCCATTAATAGTCTCCCACTTATGAGTGGGGAAAAGGAATATACAAGCATATATACACATATGGTAAATTAAGTGCTATATGTTGTTAATAGCATATTATAGTAGACAATACGTTTATAAGGTCTTAATTTTATTATTTATTTATAAATGTTTATACTAGAAAAGCCTATCATAAATCATGTGAAATACCAAGTGTAAAGAAATATCTACACAACACATCTCTTCATATTGCTATCTTTATAAGCTCAAATCTTAGTATTATAGCATGGGAAAATGTGAATTAAAGACACTTCACACATATAAACATGTAGAAAAAGAAATATATATAATGTTATTTTTATAGTTTTATAGCTATATAGTTTTATAGTTTTAGAGGATAGTATCTTCATCATATCAACATCTAAGCTATTGTAATTACACCTGTAATCTATTAACTAAAGTAGGACTGGCTGCATGGGTCAGTGGCCAGACTAGCGTGCAGAAAAAATCTGGTGCGTCACTAGCAGTATAGCGGCAGCGCCAGGTCTGCTCGCAGTCATGGTCTCAGACCCCGCAGATCCTCTCCATCAGTATGGTAGATAACAATAAATAGGTAACTAATATAATTTTTTTGCTCCAAGGAAACACTATTTAAATCTGGACACCTTTATGGTCACAAACGCTAATTACATCAGTTTACAGGACTTCCTTTTCATTTAAACTGTCTGATATGGAATTAATGTGAGAGATTAACCCTATCTTACAGAGACGGGTTCTCCTGCATATTAGTGTCCCTTTCACTTATTTATACACTTTATGTGTGAATTATAAGGTATAATACCTCAGTTATATGCTCTGTGTAGTGTTGTGTCTTTTAATCAGTTTGTTATTGGTTTTATGTTAATAAATTGTGTTTTTATCAACATCACTGGTACCGTGCGCCTACTTGGTGATTTTGTTTTAGTGGAGCCCGGTGCTGGTTTTAAAAATACAGAGGACCCCTACATCTTTTATGCCCTGTATTTTTAGAAACAGTATCAGACGCTGGTGCTGGTTGTAAAAATATGTGCATTTTTGCACCTGTATTTTAGCAACCAAGGCTGGCTCAAAGAGCCTGAGGCTGGTTATGCTTAGGAGGGGGGACCCTATGCATTTATTTTCAAATTTTTAACTGGTTTAACTCTTTTCATACTGTACACAATGAAGCCCTGCATGTATCTCACCGATCCGACCGGGCATCATTGTGTTATGCTCGGTGTAACACAATGATGGGTGATGGGGGTTGGGGGAGGCTGTGGAAAATACCGTAAATTTTGAGCGTACTAGTCCCCTAACAGCATAAACAAATACCAACATGGGCTTAAAGCTTAATATCTCCTGTTCTGAGGGTCCAAATTACTCAGAATAAGGTTGGTATGGATGAATAGCTACCGGATGATACCAACCTAAGTTTCTGTGACCCTAAGAAGGCTCATGGCAAGCGTCGGAACCCATGGTCGGTCTGAATTAATGGGCTATTAGTCTATGGGAAAATGGGTCCATTTTTCATACTGATATCTCTGGTTCTGGGTATCCCGTAGACTCAGACGTTATTTTCTATTAGAGTACTAAATAGCATGAACAGCTTGTAATGTACAGCGGCAAGTGTAATCTTTTTAAGTGTAATGGGGAGTGATAAAAGCTCCTCCCTACGTTCCTACGTTCCTGGATACAAAATCACCATCCTTAGTATCTCTGTAACAGTATTTTCTATTAGAGTACTAAATAGCACAAACAGCTTGTAACGTACAGTGGCAAGTGCAATCTTTCTAAGTAAAATGGAGAGAGATAAGTTCCCTAAGTTCCTGGATGCCAAATCAATGTGATTAGCATTTATGTACAGTATTTTCTATTAGAGTACTAAAAAGCACAAACAGCTTGTATGTACTCTGCTGTAATGGCTACAGCGCCAAGAGTAATCTTTATAAGCATAATGGGGAGAGATAAAAGCTCCTCCCTAAGTTCCTGGATTACAAATCACCTTCCTTAGTATCTCTGTAACAGTATTTTCTATTAGATTACTGAATAGCACAAACAGCTTGTAATGTACAGTGGCAAGTGTAATCTTTCTAAGTAAGATGGAGAGAGATAAAAGCTCCTCCCTAAGTTCCTGGATGCCAAATCACTGTGCTTAGCATTTCTTTACATTATTTTCTATTAGAGTACTAAATAGCCCATTTTAATTGAATTTAATTTAATAGCTCACGTAAACCGAATGTCAATGGACTATTGCTTTAACATGTTTGTTTGTGTCTGTACACACTACTTTTATTTATTGTTTTATTGGTTTCTTTTTTTGGGTACCGACAGACTAATAATATTTTTTACAGCGTTTCTGACCTCCGATGGTTAATCCTCACCTCCTCCCTCACCCTTACCCCTCTCCTTTATGCTGTTAGGGGACTCCGAGGCTCATATTGCAAAACACAGTGTTTTCCACAGCCTTCACCTACCCCCATTCCCCTACCTACCGCCTCCCCCTACCCCAAATCCCCCTTCTCCCCTGGCAGCTTACACAGTTCAAACAATAGACAGGGAGGGAGGGAGGTCAGGTTACAACAAATGTGCAACACAATACTACAGTATACTGTATGTGAAAATCCCATACAGAACTGCAGTATTGTTGATAGGAGTGTAAATAGTACAGTAGCAGTGATCCCTTCTCATAAAGTACAACACAGACTCTCCAACACCAATGATCTATAGTACTGTGTTGCTCGAACAGTTAGATGCATCAGAATACACTAATTATATTTACTGGTATGTCTATGGGTGCTCATTACCGCTGTGCATTTCAGATAGCAGAATGAATCACTCCTGCTCATTTAACCAGATTTATGTGAAACCTGTTTTCACCCTTCCATTGAATGTATTACAATGGATTTCAAAGAAAAAAAAATAATAATAAAGTGAATGTCAGGAAAAAAAAAATAGATTGGCACTTTGGGAATCGAACCCGGGACTCTCAGCGTGGGAGTCGGGAGCCTTCACCGCATGCTTACCATCATCGTTGCATGAAATTTACACAAGTTCATGTGTAAAAATAATGCAAGCAGCGATTCCTTCCCATTGGTGTTTGTTTATGCTGTTAGGGGACTCGGACACTCATATTTCAAAACACGGTATTTAGTGCACTGTACATACTGTACTTTAAAGTCAATGAGCTACATTATTCCTTTTACACATTAGTTGCGTCTGCATACACTAGTGTTTTAACACGTTCGTTTGTGTCTGTAAACTGTTCATGCTATTTAGTACTCTAATAGAAAATACTGTTATAGAAATACTAAGGATGGTGATTTGGCATCCAGGAACTTAGGGAGGAGCTTTTATCTCCCTCCATTATACTTAGAAAGATAACATTTGCCGCTGTACGTTAAAAGATGTTCATGCTATTTAGTACTCTAATAGAAAATACTGTTACAGAGATACTAAGGACGGTGATTTGGCATCCAGGAAATTAGGGAAGAGCTTTTATCTCTCTCCTTTGTACTTAGAAAGATTACACTTGCTGCTGTAGCCAGAGTATGTTACAAGCTGTTCGTGCTATTTAGTACTCTAAAAGACAATACTGTACAGAAATGCTAAGCACAGTGATTTGGCATCCAGGAACTTAGGGGGGAGCTTTTATCTCTCTCCATTATACTTAGAAACATTACACTTGCCGCTGTACTTTACAAGCTGTTCGTGCTATTTAGTACTCTGATAGAAAAAACTGTATAGAAATGCTAAGCACGGTAATTTAGCGTCCAGGAACTTAGGGAAGAGCTTTTATCTCTCTCCATTATACTTAGAAAGATTACACTTGCCACTGTACGTTACAAGCTGTTTGTGCCATTTAGTACTCTAAGAGAAAAAACTGTTAGAGATACTAAGGATGGTGATTTGGCATCCAGGAATTTATAGAGGAGATTTTATCTCTCTCCATTATACTTTGAAATATTACACTTGCCGCTGTATGTTACAAGCTGTTCGTGCTATTTAATACTCTAATAAAAAATACTGTTACCGAGATACTAAGGATGGTGATTTGGCATCCAGGAATTTAGGGAGGAGCTTTTATCTCTCTCCATTGTACTTTGAAAGAAAAAACTACAGTATTTTCTATCTGGCCAGCAACCCTGCATCCCGTGCAAGCTGGGTGGACAACTAGAGGGGACCCGACACAAGGTTGCTTGCCACTTCCCTTTGCAGTGTCCCGAAAGCAAATAGTCTCCTCTTTTGTATGGCACTGGTCCTGAGTCTCTGGGACACCCAGAACCAGAGATATGAGAACGCAAAATGGAACCATTTTCCCATAGACTAAAATGGGCTCGTTAATTCAGTTCCACAATGGGTTCCGACACTTGCCATGAGCCTTGTGGGGGTCACAGAAACTTGGGTTGGTATGTTACAGTAGCTAATCGTCTCCATTTCCATACCAACCTGATTCTGAACCGATTGGACCCTCAGAACCGGAGATATTAAGCTTTAACATCTACAGTGCCAGATACACAAATGCCACCAGAGTGCCAGATACACATTGCCTCACAGTGCCATAAACACAAATGCCCCCACTGTGTCAGATATACATTGTCCTGCAGTGCCAGATACACATGTCCCCCAGTGCCAGATATGCCCCCAGTGCCAGTCCCACCCTTACCCACCCACTTTCAACGCTGCTCTTACCGGAGTAGTGAAGTGACCTTCCCTGAGTTGCCAGGCTTTCTGGAGTTGGCAAGGAATATTTTTCCCGAACAAAAGAAGTTGTTTCTCAAGGGGCCAAGAAGCCATTCCCTGACTTTCTACAAACATTGATGGGGCGAGAAGATGAAATAAGTGCTGGCATTTCACAGGGGTGCCCATTCTGCTGTCGGTGCAACCGGAGCAGACACATCGAGAGGAACTGCACTCAAGCTGGATCTTTAAACTCCCCTGCATAAAGGATGGAGGACAACCCTCGGGGGGACCAGCAAGAATAGACCTGACACCAGAAGGGTGGTGGCAACAGTACATGAGACAGTGTCCAATTATAATCATCTCATTGAATGGCATAGAAATACCAGCCATGATTGATACTGGGTCCCAGGTCACCACTATACAGTTAAAAACGTACCTGAAGTATTGGGGAGCCGAACCGGTTCACCTTCCACTGCTAACATGGTTACAGTTAATCGCCAGTAATGGAATGAAATATCTTGCCATGGATACTGGGAAACTGATATTCAAATTGGCAATGTTCAGCTGCCTAAGTAAGGATGTATTGTACTAATGTAGATGATGCTAATGCTACCCCTGTTATAATATGGATGAACGTCCTTCAATATTGTTCCGATGAAGTGATAGGGGCACTGAAAAATGCATTAACCAAGAGCACTATGGAGCAATGAGCATTGCAATGCACCATAAAAATCCTTCAGGTGCACCAGAGATTTGCCAAGCAGGAGGGAGAGATAGGAAAAGTACGCGTAGTAGATTATGGACCTGTGATTTTATAGCCTAATACCAAAACAATTGTGTGGATCAAGGCATGTTGTGGACCCCGGGGCACCAGTTACACAGCTATGGTGAAGCCTAATGAGATTTTTTTTCAGGACGACATAGTTGTTGCGAGATCACTAGTACAAGTGGAAGATGGACGAGTCCCGAATTCTGAATCCTCATAACACCATATTTGGATATTTCATAATCACTTAGTTGCTAAACTATTAAAAAACACTTTTCAAGGCATTACTGACCCAAGTTTCAGTGCAAATCAGTGCAGTCTGATGACAAACCCTGATTTGAAGCGAGAAACAGAGGCAATGTGGAAGACCATACAGATTGGGGATGGAAATACCCTATTTGAACAGAGAGAAGGAGATCTCCAAGTTTCACAGGAATAGTTCAAAGCCTTCAGTAAAGGCGCATCGGATATAGGGAAGGTAACCATCATTCAACACCATATTCCCACGGGAGATGTAGTACTGATTAAAGAGAGGCATTGACCCCTTGCACTGCCTTTATTCCAACCAGTATGGCAAATGCTGGAGGACCTGAAGGCCTCTGGGGTCATCAGGGAGAGACATAGTCTATGGGCAGCTCCAGCAGCCTTGGTAAAAAAAGGATGTACTGTTAAGGTTCTGCGTGGATTATCGCAATTTATACAAAGTCACACATAAGGTTGCGTACCGATTGCTGCAGATAGAGGAGTCACTAGGAGTCTTGAAATCAGCCCAGTATTTCTCTACTTTGACTAGTGGCTACTGGCAGATTCAGATGGCTCTTGAAGATAGAGAAAATACGACCTTTACAACTCCAATGTGGCTATTTGAGTTTGAGCGTATGCCCTTTGGGTTATGCAATGCTCCAGGAACCTTCAAGCAAGTAATGGAACATTGCCTAGAACACATAAACTTTGAGATGGTCTTATTGTACCTTGATGATATTATTATCTTTTCTAAAACCAAATAGGATCACCTTCAACACCTGAGAGAATTTTTCAAGCCGCTAATAATGTATGGGCTAAATATAAAACATTCTAAGTGCTACCTTCTCAAGCCAAAAGTTTCATACCTGGGCCATGTAGTGAGTGCGGATGCAGTCTCTCCTAATCCAGAGAAAATTAGAGTCGTGCAGGATTGGCCAACTCCTCAGAAAATCAGAGATGTCAGAAGGATTCTAGGCTTTGTGGGATATTATAGGCATTTTATTGAACACTTTGCTGAAATTGCAGCCCCAATCATTGTACTTTTTCGAGGGGTTCCTACCTCTGGTCTTTCCAGGAATATTTCTATTATGTGTACCCCACATTGCCAGGAGGCATTCACTCAGTTGAAGAAGATACTTACCAAAGGTAAGATTGACAACGGAGGGAGGAGTAAGCCTAAGGGACAGCTCATCTCTGTACAGCCGAGGCAGACTGTTAGACAGGGCTGGGAGCTCCATATAAGGGCATTGCTGTCTACAGGAGAGGTAGTACAATAAGCACCACACATCACACCTGCACAGCTTAGTGGAGGAGTGACAGTGATCTATCACACATTGCATTGTAAAGCTATCTTAGTCAGCACTAGTATTGCAGACAAGAGTCTCAGCTAATAATTAGGCTATAGTAAAGTGATACACTATCTCCAATTCACAATAACAGCACAGAGACAGTAATGGCAGCCAGATTACAGAAGAACACAAAGATGAACAAATATTGCTGGAGCTAGGAACATCAGCCAATCAATCACAGAACAAGCTGCTCACCACTGGCAGGGCGGGCACACCCTGAACAAGGAACACCAAATAAATAGAAAAGAAGTGGTAGCGCTGGTGGGGTAAAGTATACCAACTAAATTTAAAAAAAAGCAGATATTTACAATACCTTTAAAATTGAATAACATGAAAATACAAATACACAATAATTTTGAAAAATATGCAACAATGTAGCATGTATTAGAGACACAAGTGTGTAAACAGGGGTGCGGTATGGAAGGTTGATCACACTTAGGTTGATAGTGTCAAGGTCGACCTCTATTTGTCGACAGTAACTAGGTCAACAGGGATTCTAGGTCGACAGGGTTTATAGGTCGACATGGTCTAGGTCGACTGGATAAAAGGTTGACATGGGTTTGTTTGTTTTTTTAAATGGCGTAGTGTTCTCTGTGCAGTGACTGTAACCCCAATTTATGCAGCGTGTCCTCTCGCAGAGCTCGCTTCACTCGCCATGCTTTGGGCAAGGTGCCTCCATCCGCTACCGCTGCACTCTGCACAGGTTACAATTCCCAATCATAGTCCATGTGGATCGTTAAGTATGAAAAGGTTCAAAAAAAGAAAAAAGATGTGAAAACTCATGTCGAACATTTGACCTGTCGACATAGAACATGTCAACCTAGAGATATCATCCTAACCCTCTGTTCTACGCTCTCTATGTAGCCCATCTGTGTCACCCCTGTCTGTCTACCCCTCCCCTTTAGATTGAAAGCTCTCACGAGCAGGGCCTTCTTCCCTCATGTGCTTATCCTTTGTCTTACTTTAATCATCTTCAACTGTACCACATCCAGCAGTCTTCTGCCACCTGATACTTATTCCAGTGTCATCTGCTGATGTAACTATGTTTATTTACCCTGTACTTATCCTATACTGTCATCAACTGTAAGTTGCTGTTTTCCTGTTTGATTATTTGTTTATGTATTCTGTAATTGGGCGCTGCGGAACCCTTGTGGCGCCATATAAATAAAGGATTATAAATAAATAATAATAGAGACCCTGTCGACCTAGAAACACTGTCGACCCAGTTACTGTTGACCAATAGTTGTTGAGCTAGACATTGTTGACCTAAGTGTGGTCGACCTAGAGACCGGATACCTGTGAACAGTGGCGTAAATTCGTCACAGTTGCCCGGAGGCAAGAAAAATATTGGTGCCCTCCTATTTCCTATATCAAGATAAATATATGTATGTGTGTGTGTGTGTGTGTGTGTGTGTGTGTGTGTGTGTGTGTGTCGACTGTTCTGAAAAAATTTATATACTGTATTTATACATTTAATTGTCTTTTATTTTAAATCACACATTTCTTAGAAATCATACCCAGGATTAGAGCCCATGACCTGTTACACTAACAGCAGATACTTTACTGATGGAGCTATTTGCTGCTGTAGAGGAAGCATGAGAATTCTAACTATATGAAATTACATGTAATTGTCAGAGAAGTGACTTCATATAGTTGGACATCTCATAGTTCCTATACAGGAACAAACAGCTTCATCAGTAAATTGTCTGCTTCCAGTGTAATAGGTTGTGGTTTCTAATCCTGGGTGTGATACTTGTAAAATGTGTATATTCAGTATAATAAAAAGGGTGTGACTTGTAGGGAGCAGGGACCAGTGAGGAAGTCGCCCACTGAAAAGACAGCAACAGCTATCAATTAACTTAATTCAATGGTGTCACAGAAAGGGAGGAGAGGTGCCCCCCTTCAGAGCAGGAGCCCGGCGGCAGATGACTCCGTTGCCTCCCAGAGTTCAGCCTCTGCCTGTGAACTGATCCACTTCCAAAGTGTTAGACTGGACACATTCTTTTGCTACTGTAGCTGCAACACATACAATGAAGCCAGGAAGTGTGTAGTGTCTGATATAACGGCAGCATTTGAAGATCTGAACACTAGCAGTATTACCGGCTATAGTGATCCGTGATTACTGATCAGGACTGCAGCCTGTGATGAAGTCTTACCCACTAGGCAATCCTTCAGACCCGTCTCATGAGCAGATGACAGTGCAGCAGTGGCTGAAACCCATTAGGGTGTATGGCAGGTGTTACCTCTGTGGGAGATTTACGCTGTAGATCACAGTTCACTTTGAAATAGGGCAGACACTGTGCTTGTGTGTCATCCAAACGAGCCGATCCTCAATGCGTTTCTCAGTCTATGTCGCTGTCCATTTCCTCAGGAGGGTTGTTGAAGAAGATTACAGAAGAAGTAATTAACAGACTACAGGCTATAATAGATTTAGTGTCTGAAAATGTCCAAACTATGTGATTTTCATCTGTCATTTTTACTCTCAGCTTCTTCTTCCATCTGCTTATTTACCTAGAGAGTCTGTCAGGATTATAATGTTGCTGCTAATAGGCACTGACCTCTTAATAAACCATTCATCTTCAAATACTCCTGTGAGGAGCAGCACTTACCGGTGTTAGTCAGACCTCTACTTTACTGTTCCCTATTCTACTCTCTCAGTGAACAGGCAGAGATAGAGCAGGGTTATAATGCTACATCTGCTATTATTGCTAGAACACATTAACCCCTTCAATCCATATAGTTTTATACAAGTAAAGAGAGATTGAGGAAGCCTAGTTAGTGTTGTTTATCCCTCTGGAGCCTTGTAACCAGCAACTGTTTCAGAGGAAAACAAGACTCATTTAATAGAGACATAACCTCCAAAGGATTCTTCACATGTGCACCAACAAAGGAGAAGGTGTTCCCCGATGTACTGTGATATTGGTATTGTACTGTGAAGTTGATGAATTATCATATAGTCAGCTAAATCAGTGTTAATTGTTGTGGTGACCAAAGCAAGCATTGTATGATAAATACGGTTGAGGGTATGGTATTGTGTTAAGGTTCAAATACACGGGAGAGATGTGGGCTGAGCGATGCGGGGGAGGACGGGGGCTGCTCATTTCACCCAGTGGGTGAAATGAGCGACATGCTAGATTGAGCCTACATGCAGGCCAATCGAGCACCAGCGATGGCGATGCGCAGGGCCGCGCATCGCTATCGCTGAGGGGGGTACACACGAGTGACCTGTGCTTAAAATCTAAGCAATCTGGTCAGATTGCTTAGATTTTAAGCATGGATCTCTCTGTGAGTAACCCCCTTTAATCTAATATATACTGCACCAATCCTTTATGCCTGAGATACTCTAGCGGAACCAGGCAAAAGAAGACACAGTGACAAAAAGTTCCGGAACAATAAAAATCATTTATTGTTTTTGTGTTTTTTTTATATAATTTTTTGTTAAAGGTTTTCAAGAAATACGAGACAAAGACAAAAAACAGAAAAAGTGGTGTCATAAACTTATCGGCTTATTCAGTGTACAACATCAGATAAAATATTTAGCAATCAAACAGGGATCATCTAATCTTCACAATAATCTGAGAGGAAAAGATAGACTAGTCTGGGCAAATTATGCCTCAGAAACAATGTAATGTAATGGTATCAAGGGTGATGATTACAAAAGTTGTACACATACCAATAAACCACCCGCAAAAATAAAATGCACAAAAAGGATCTATATATATAGACGTAAGACAGACAATAAGGGAATGAAGGGAGAGAGAGAATGAAAGGGAGAGAAAGAAGAGAGAAAGAAGAAAAGGAAGAAGGTAATCTGGCAAACCTAATATTCATTGAAGAACAAACAGAGTTGAATCCACAATAGTTCATTGAATCATTCGATCAGAGAGGCGCCAGTAACTTAGCAGGTGTATTGTATACATATTCAAAACACATCAAGATATGATTTTTCGTGTACATGTCAAGAGTATTAATAAAAGGTAACTATTTTTGGTAAAATTTACGAACACCTGAATGTGTTTCCAGTCTGGCATATTTACGTTTGAAGTGCAGTATTTGAAGAAGTTTTTGTTTTACTGCACAAAATTGTGGGGCCGATTTTTTGTTCCAGTGGATCAAAATACATTTTCTGTCCACCGTCAAAATCGTAATAAGTAAGGGAAAAGCATGTTTCTCCAAATTTTGTGCTGTCCAAACCAGTGGCGTAAGTTCGTCACAATTGTCCGGAGGCAAGATAAATATTGGTGCCCCCCTATTTCCTATATTAAGATAAATATATGTATGTATGTGTGCGTGTGTGTGTGTGTGTGTGTGTGTGTGTGTGTGTGTGTATGTATGTATGTATGTATGGATGTATGTGGAGTGTTCTGAAAAAAATGAATATACTGTATTTCTACATTTAATTGTCTTTTATTTTAAATCACACATTTCTTAGCAGTCATACATAGGATTAGAACCCATGACCGGTTACACTAACAGCAGACACTTTACTGATGGAGCTATTTGCTCCTGTAGAGGAAGCATGATAATTCTAACTATACTATAAGTTACGTGTAATTGTCAGAGACGTAATTTCATATAGTTAGAATTCTCATATTTCCTATACAAGAGCAAATAGCTTCATCAGTAAGGTGTCTGCTTCCAGTGTAATAGGTCGTGGTTTCTAATCCTGAGTATGACACTTGTAAAATGTGTATCTACGGTATAATAAAAAGGGTGTGATTTGTAAGGTGCAGGGACCAGTGAGGAAGTTGGCCACTGAAATGATAGCAGCAGCTATCAACTAACTTAATTCAATGGTGTCACAGAATGGGAGGAGAGGTGCCCCCCTTCAGAGCAGGAGCACGGCGGCAGATGACTCCGTTGCCTCCCAGAGTTCTGCCTCTGGTCCAAACAGCAAAGTTGAGTCCCATGCATGCTAGAGGTTCAAAAGTTAACTTAGTATGAAAAATTGAGTTGACATAAACAATTAACTTAGATCAAAAACGTTTCGATTTAAAACAGTTCCACATACAATGGGAAAAATCTGCTGTCGTAATTCCACATTTGATACAATGGTCCTTTTCCTTCATTACCAAGTGGCGCCTTTGATGTGGTGTAATATAAGCCCTATGTAGAGTTCTAACATACACTTCTTGACGGTAACTGGATTGTAAAATTTTCATTGAAAGAGTTTGTAGGGATAAAATATCATCAATCTGAGTAACAGATGGGATATCAGATGCCCATTTGTTTACCAAAACCATCCATTGTGGGTGATTATTATAACAGGCTTTCAAGAGTATTGTATACATGTATTTTACCTTGTAGGTTTTATTTAGCACACATTCTAGTAGAATATCAATGTTTGATAATTGTGAAGGGAACATTGGTGTGGGGTATCTAATAGGCCAGGCAATCCTAGCACTATTTAAATAGTGTCTAACTTGAAAGTACGTAAATCTGTGAGTGTGAGGCAATCGATAGCGGTCAGAAAGATCTGAAAATGAAGAAAAAGATCCTCCGGGGTCAAAAACCTTGTAGGAGGTGTCAAGCCCTTTAGATTTCAAGCAATTGAATAGGGAGTTAGTCAAGGATGGGGGAAAGGATGGATTTCCCCATAAGGGAAGAAAGTGAGAAAGGTGAGGATTTCTATGGCAAATTTTGTTCATAGTAACCCAGGCAGCATATGTGTCTCTAAATAAAAAATGGGATTTTATGTGGTTAGGGATTTTAGTTAGCTTGGTCTGAATTAGGGCTCCAGGGGAAAATGGGTAAAAAATAGCTTGGTCTAATGTAGCATCTGTATAAGTGGAGTTGTTCAGAATCCAGTCCCTAATATATCTAAAAAAGATCGCTAGAGAATATATTTTTAAATCCGGGAATCCCAGCCCCCCCCCCCCCCCCCCACACACACACACACACACACTTCGCCCAAGGTGTGATGAGCTTGATCTTGGCAATCCTGGGACGTTTGTTTTGCCATATAAATTTCGAAAATAAGCCCTCCACCCTAGCAATATCTGACTTATGTAGCGCCAACGGAATCATCTGCATACAATAGAAGAGCTTTGGGAAGATAATCGACTGGATGATGGCAAGTCTACCTAGCAAAGAAACCGGTAAGTCTTTCCATGATTCCAGTTGAGTTGCTATCTTGGCTATAATGGGAGAGAAATTCAGGGAGTATAGTTTAGAAAGGTCAGAAGAAATCTGGATACCAAGATAAGGGAAGTGGGTGGAAGTTAGTTTAAAAGGAATGTCTTAGTTACCGATGGAGTCTGGTCTGGCTCCTCCCAAGAATAATATTTCAGATTTTGCTAAGTTAACTTTGAACCCCCGAGACAGTCCCAAAGGAGTCAATAAGGTGAAGCAAAGCCGGTAGAGAGTGTGAGGGTTTAGAGAGGAAAATAAGTGTTTCATCAGCGAATAGCACTAATTTTAATTCAAGCGAGTGTATGTGAATCCCATGAATAAGAGGAGAGCTACGTATAGCGACAGCAAGAGGTTCAACAGCTAGGGCGAAGAGGAGAGGGGATAGAGGACATCCTTGACGGGTACCTCTATGAAGTAGAAAAGGGGAAGATAGAAGGCCATTACAAGATACAAGCGATTTGGGGGAGGAGTATAATGTACAAATTGTCAGTATGAAGTGAGGTGGGAAACCAAAATTATGTAAAGTTTGAAAAAGGTGGGGCCATAAAACGAAATCAAAAGCTTTTTCTGCATCTAATGTAAGTACCATGTTAGGAGAGGGAGTATCAGACAGCGAAGAAGCCTGTTGAATGGCCGCTAATACTCTCCGTACATTCACTACAGAGTGTCTGCCGGATATAAATCCTGTCTGATCCGAATTGATCAATAAAGGCAATATGGGTTTCAATCTCTCTGCTAATATCTTTGTAAATATTTTATAATCAACATTCAGCAGAGAGATTGGCCTATATGAACCAGGGAGGGCGAGATCGTGGGCAGATTTGGGGAGGACTTTTATAATAGCATCCGAAAAGTACAGTGGAAGAGATTGTTGATCTATTATAAAGTTGAAAGTGTCCGCCAGCGGCTGTACAATCTGTGGAGACAATATTTTATAAAATTTGTTTGAGAACCCATCAGGGCCAGGCGCTGAGGCTAGTTTCAACTTTCCAATAGCCCAGAGATCTCCCCAGTGGTAATAGGATTTAACAGGCTTTCCATTAGTGTTTCCAGAATATGAGGAAAGACCAGGGAGTCCCAATAGGAAGAAGAAAGAGAAAAGGCAGGAGAAGCCGAAGAGGAAGTAGATGAAGAGGAAGAAGAAGGCGGAGAAGAGGGTAAGAAGTTAGAGTTCCCCATTGACTCCTCTGTGACCAATCCCTGGGCTGATTAGAGAGATTCATAGAAACATTTCATAGTCTCAACTATCTGGGAATCAGAGTCAGTCTTGGAACCATCTGGTCGCAGTAAAGGATGCACAACCGTCTGTGGCCTAGAGCCCTGTAATAAATTTGTGAGAAGCCTCCCAACTTTATTCCCAAACTTATAAAATTTGGAATGTACGGAGAAATTCGTTAAAATTCAATTTTGCTTCTAGGTAAGCAGTATTATGTGCAGGTGATGGGACCATTTTAAATAATTGAAAGGCAGTAGAGAGTTTATCTTGCAGCTGCAAAATTCTTGTTTATAATGTTGTTTGGTATTTGATACAAATGCCATCAGTTCTCCCCTAAGCACCGTTTTAGCAGTTTGCCAAAAGAGGGGTGGGTTAGAAGAGGCATGGGACGCATTTGAATCAGAATATTCTTTCCACACTGTTAAAAGTTTCTGCCGCAGACCCTGGGACTGAAACATGTGAGAAGGGAATCTCCACATTGGTAAAGCTGTTTTGGACTTTCCAAGAGCTAGCACAACATTAATCAAAGCATGGTCTGATAAAAGTGGGGGTTCAATCCCCACCGAGACTAGTGAGGGGAAAAGGGGTTCGGCAATTAGTACATAATCTATCCTGGACCACGTATTGTGAGTCAATGATAAGCAAGTAAATTATTTTTCCGTGGGATTAAGAGCCCTCCAAGAATCGATCAGGTTAAGATCTTTACTAAAATAAGGAACTCCTATCCTAGGGAGACGAATATTTAATTTGGGAGGGGGGGACCTATCCAGATATTGAGAAGATATTAAATTGAGGTCTCCGCAAACTATCAAGGAGGATAGATCGCAGGCGTGTAAGTGTGTGAGCAATTCAACAAAAAAGGATTTTTTATATTGGGCAGGGGCATATACAGTACAGATATTATTATTATTATTATTATTATTATTATTATTATCCTTTATTTATATGGCGCCACAAGGGTTCCGCAGCACCCAATTACAGAGAACATAAACAAATAATCAAGCAGGAAAACAGCAACTTACAGTTGACAATATAGGACAAGTACAGGGTAAATAAACATAGCTACATCAGCAGATGACACTGGAATAAGCATCAGGTGGCAGAAGACTGCTGGATTTGGTGCAGTTGAATATTATTAACGTAAGAAAAGGATAAGCGAGATAGTGAAAGTAGTGTCTGCTAAGGTAAGAGACAAGGTTAAGTATCTACCAAGTGGGTCAACAAAAACGGTGAGTCACCTGAACATTTAAGGTCCTCTTTGCTAATATTGCCACACCACATGATTTAGTGTTTACGGAAGCGGAACCTAATAGGGTCCAGTTCATAATTTGAAGCTTTTTCACTTCGTCTGGCATCAAATGAGTCTCCTGTAAACAGATAAGATCCATATTGTGTTTGTTAAGATAGGTAAAGAGTTTACGGTGCTTAGCCGGTGTATGAATACCTCTAACATTTAGAGAGCCTATATTAATAGACATTAGAGTGGATTACAAGCGTCAGCCGAAAGAGAGTTCTAGAGAGAAAAACATGAGGATGGATGGAGACAAAAGACAGGGAGAACCAAAACATCCATAAAAGTGAAGTGACGGACCTCCAGAAAAATCCTGGTACAGGTTGAGTATCCCATATCCAAATATTCCGAAATACGGAATATTCCGAAATACGGACTTTTTTGAGTGAGAGGGAGATAGTGAAACCTTTGTTTTTTGATGGCTCAATGTACACAAACTTTGTTTAATACACAGAGTTATTAAAAATATTGTATTAAATGACCTTCAGGCTGTGTATATAAGCTGTATATGTAACATAAATGCATTCTGTGCTTAGATTTAGGTCCCATCACCATGATATCTCATTATGGTATGCAATTATTCCAAAATACGGAAAAATCCAATATCCAAAATACCTCTGGTCCCAAGCATTTTGGATAAGGGATACTGAACTTGTACTTGCATCACTATGATTACAAGTAGCGGGGAGTGTCACTATGTACAAAAAACTCCAAAACAAACTATGTACGGCAGAACTCCGCCATCCCAGTTACTTTAAACATGTAAAAACTAAGCAAAGATAGTCATATAACATGGATTGCATCCAAACATATCACCATTGTAGGATTAGAAGCTTAGAAAGAGCATGAATCACAAACAAAGGCGAAAGTTCAGGTACAGCACCAGACGGGCTGAAACACGTGTCAGGTGTAAAATTAAACTCACGGCAAGCACCATATAATAGAACTACAAACAAGACTTTAATATATTAGGACTACATCAGTCTCACTCGGTCATATCATCTGCTCCCGCACTAGAATCTGTCCCACTCTCCTCAGACGCTTCCTTGAGATATACCGCAGCATCCGCTGCGTTGGAAAAGTCAGCAAAGCCAGACGATGTAAAGAATCTGAGTTTGGCCGGGAACATCACGTGAAACTTGCGGTTTTTTGCACCAGACTAGTGTACACTGTTGAAAAGGAACGCCGCGCTCTGGAAAGTTCCACAGAAAATTCCTGGAACAGCCGCAGGGTGTGGGATTCCCAAGTGAGAGGATTGCATTTTCTAAAGGCAGTCCAGAGAACCTGCTTGTGCAGGAAATTCAGTGTTTTAAAAATAACAACCCTCGGTTTATGTGCTGAGGCGGATTTCAGCTCTCCCATCCTGTGCACTCTTTCAATTACTATATCAGTGCACTCTGATTTAACATGAAGTAGTTTAGGGAGTGTGTGGCGAACAAAAAATTCCAACTGTGTACCTTTAATAGACTCAGGGAGTCCAGTGATGCGTAGGTTATTGCGTCGTGTCCTGTTTTCAATACTGTCCAACTTATCAGACATGCGTTTGTTGTCTAACATCAAATCTTTGACTGACTTTTGTAAAGTATGGATATCGTCCACGTTTTGACTAATATGTGCTTCAGCTCCTGTTATACGGTCAGACAAGCGAGTGATCTGCGTGGTAATATCTGCGACCGCTTTCTGAAGTAATGGTGCCTTGGTGGCTTGCACAGCCTTAGTAAGCTCTTCGTATGATAGTGAAGATGTCTGTTTACTGTCATAAATACCTGTGCTCCCCTCCGGCTCTGAGATGGGTTTCTTTGCGCTGGCGTTCCTGGACCAGCGTCTACGCCGGGAGCCATGTTATGGTCACCACGCCGTTTCTCCTGGCGTTGCTGCTGTGGTGCTGAAGGTTGTTTTGCGGGAGGCGGGGAGCCCAGGAATTTGTCCATGCCTAAACCCGATATACAAGTGAACCGGGAGCGGTGTCTCGCAGAGGCTGACATGGTTAAAGCTGATCGAAGTAACGTGGGGAGCGGAGCTGCAGGAAGAAGCTGTTCACTCTCCCGTGCCGGAACCGGAAGTCAAAAATCATTTATTGTTTTTAGGTGTGCAAACTTTACTGCATTGGGGGTAATTCAGACCTGATTGCTGCTGTGCATTTTCTCACAGGATGTGATCAGGTCTGAACAGGAAAGCAGGGGCTAATTGGTTGCATTTGCCCTCCAGGCTGAGAGTTACCAGCCAGCCCCTGGATGCAGCATTCTGCATTAGTGGGAACCAGTATATGACGGAATGATATATAAACATCCTAGTGACATTTGGTGGACCCCTTCGTTCTAAGTAAGCATTCGTTACCTCTTATACCCATAAATAAAGACACGGAGACTTGAATTTGGCAGAAAATTGCTAGCTATTTATTTGACCCTAACCATAGCACACCTGTAATGAAAAGCTTTGGTTAAGATGCCGAATCAGCCGGCATATGGTGGCAGAAAAAAGAACGGCTCTATTAAACTGACGCTAACCTTAAAAAAACTGCTAAAATCAAAACTATCTTAATTTAACTACAAACTATCAAAAACGGTAATAGGTGCTAGCTCCACCCCCACAATGATTTCCCACCCGGAGGGGTGCCCCATTCCGCTGCCATCCCGGTCGGGTGGTCGAGCGGCAAATAAGTCGATGGAGGTGAGTGCACCTAAACCAAATCCAACTGTAAATCACTACAGCTTACCATACAACTACAAACTGCCGTTCTTTTCCGCCAATAAATAGCCAACGATAAAAACCAGCCAACAATTCAAAGCCAATGCACTCCGTGCCAAAACCTCTACCAAACAGGGAGGGAGGGCGGGAAGGCAATTTCATCAACAGAGAGAAACAAAATGGCCTATCCTTCCCTATATATACTAACCCTCCCATTTTTCAAGGGCTGTACTTTCCTTCCAGCTAGGTCCACCCCTCACAAGATGTTTAACTCATTCCTTTCCAATGCTGTCAATTCTCTCTCCTAAACATCCTAGTGACATTTGGTGGACCCCATCGTTCTAAGTAAGCATTTGTTACCTCTTATACCCATAAATAAAGACACGGAGACTTGAATTTGGCAGAAAATTGCTAGCTATTTATTTGACCCTAACCATAGCACACCTTTAATGAAAAGCTTTGGTTAAGATGCCGAATCAGCCGGCATATGGTGGCAGAAAAAAGAACGGCTCTATTAAACTGACGCTAACCTTAAAAAACTGCTAAAATCAAAACTATCTTAATTTAACTACAAACTATCAAAAACGGTAATAGGTGCTAGCTCCACCCCCACAATGACTTCCCACCCGGAGGGGTGCCCCATTCCGCTGCCATCCCGGTCGGGTGGTCGAGCGGCAAATAAGTCGATGGAGGTGAGTGCACCTAAACCAAATCCAACTGTAAATCACTACAGCTTACCATACAACTACAAACTGCCGTTCTTTTCCGCCAACAGCGAAAGACTCCTCCCCAGAGTCTTCGCACCGCCACCATAACCTCGCCCTAACTCCTGCAACACTAGGAACAGATCCTCCAGGAAAAGCATCATCCCCTCATTGGATAGATGCACACCATCAGGCCGAAAAAGGTGACTGTCTCTGAACCGAATCCTAGGGTGGCGAACCACTTGGCCTCCGTGGGACAACACCCACTTCGCCACCGCCCCATTCACCTTCTGCCTGGCCTCCTCAATTTCGCGACCGTCCGCCACACCTTGCCAACTCAACCTTGGCACCATCAAGGAGAACACCAATACACAATTGGTCCATGCTGCGGCCAAGTTTGCCAGATCTTGTATCATGGCCCACCGCATCTCCAAAGAAGTCCTCTTCCCCAGGTCGTTGCCACCTAAATGGACAACCAACACCCTAGGGCTCCATGCTTGCTGGCCTGACTCACTAGTCTACTTCTCAACTCCGTCCACATCATCCCTTGCCAACCAAGCCAACGAACTCCTCGAGCCCTAGGAAACATCTGTGCCCCCTCCGAGGCCAAAACTGGGCGGCCCAATACACATAAGAGTGGCCAACCACCCAAATAGGCAAGTCATCTTCCAACCAAACTGAAGAGGAGGAAAAGGGGGTAAAAGTTGTTACTAATCATCTATACCATTGTTTAATTTACTGCATTAACCTGAAGGATCTGCCAAAAAGAAAAAAAATTGTTTCCGAATACTGCAGAAATCTCGGCCTAGCCGATCTGCCTGAGCTTCCAGCCAATTTGAAGCAGAACATGAACACACAAAAGGGGAAGTTGAAAACAAAATAAAAAATAAAAAGGGGGGGGTAAAAAAGGGTAAAAAAACACGTAAGAACTCAGCTGGAGGTGAAAGCGTAAAGACCTGCTGAGGGACTCTGATTAGAACGAATTAGCCGAATTGTGGATTAGAATTCAGTCCGTCAAGTCAGGCAAAAAATCGCAAAATAACTCCAGACCCCCGCTGCCGGCTCATGCACGCAACGGCGAGTAGCTAATCCCTGAGTAGGATAAAATGGGAAGACAGACAAAACACACAACACCATAACGTACCGAACTGTAACAATCATGATTAACAACAGCAAGTGCACAAAAAAACGCGCGTGCCAATATCTCATGCAACGGGGCGAATATACCGTCTGTAACTTGACGACTTCCATCGCCCCACCGCCTGGATCTCAGCCATGGAAAATCCCGCCGCCGCAGCTAACATCGCAGCCTCTATGCGGAAGGAATGCGTCCCGAACGCAGCGGGTGGAAGGCCCAAGCTCACAAAACAGCGACCCAGCATCCAACAAAATTGATATTTCGTCACCGGCAGCCCATCATAATGCAGCAGCCATGACCCCCGATCGTCGGGCCGTACTGCCTCATATCGCACTGCCAACCTTACTGGGCAAATGCTCTCATCAAGAGCCGGAACCAAGGCGACCCATCGACCTCTCCCCACTTGGTCCGCCTTAGAGCGACGCAATCTGCAAAGCAAGGACCTCTCACCCACCACCACGTCCCCGACAAGCATGCGCGAATCTGCTCGCTTAGATGGCGCTACCAATTCCGAAACCCTAAAGGCCCCGTGGTAAGCCATTGAGAACGCCAAACTGAACAACAGCGACTCAAACATGGACGATGCGACACCTCCCACCGCCCTGATGACAGCCGGCAACGAGGCCGCGTCAATGGGCCGCCTCCTGTCAGGCGGTGTCGGCGCGACTCGCGCCCATCCTTTCATCGCCTTCAGCAGAATCCCACTTTTCGTCATGTCAGGGACGCCCTTTATTTTGCTGAAAAACTAAATACCAGCCAAGTACCGGGCAATCACCGCTCTGGACCTACCCGAAACATACAGCTGCCAAATAACAGAAAGCATCATCCGATGCCCACTCTTACCTTGTGAATTCCGTCCTTGAACAAACTCCTCCCACTCGCTACAGGCTTGCCTGTAAGCTGTAAGCGTAGTTGGCACGACTGACCGCAACGCTAGACCCTCCAGTCCGGCCCGATCACCGGCCAAACATAACCGGGACAATGAAAACCTTGCTCGTCGGCCTCGGGTGCCAACGAACAAAATCTTTCCCACTGCCCTCGTGATAACGCGTCAGCAATTCCGTTCTCTAGCCCCGGCACGTGCTGTGCGCGGAACGACACGTTCCGATGAAGGCATGTCAACAGCAACTGCCCCAGCACCCGCAGAACGACCAGCGACTTTGCCCTCTGGTTATTTATCGCATGCACCACGCCCAGATTGTCACATCTAAACAAGATGCTGCGATGAGCCAGCCGATCGCCCCATACCTCCAGTGCTACCATAATGGGGAAAAGCTCCAGCAGCAAAAGGTCCTTAGTTAAACCTTTGCGATGCCATTCCGCCGGCCACGAGGCCGCGCACCAAGATTCCTCCAGATAGCAGCCGAATCCAGAGGCACCGGTGAACAGCTGCATCGGTGAACAGCTGCAACCGAGCGCTGTCCACCATTGGGGCCTGCCATATACACACCCTGTTGAAGTCCTCTAGGAACGAGGACCATACGGCCAAATCCCTCTTGATCTCTGAGGACAAACGCACAAAATGGTGTGGTCTGACACACCCCGCAGTCGCCCTTTTTAACTTCCGGCAGAAAACCCTGCCCATCGGGATTACCCGACAAGCAAAGTTCAACATACCCAGCAAGGACTGCGCCTGCCGCAGTGTGACCTTACACGACTCCTCAAACCGGCAAATAGCGTCGCGGAGCTTCACCACCTTGTCCCGAGGCAGCCGACACGATCCTGCCACCGTGTCAATCCCAATCCCCAAACAGGACAAACAGGAGGACGGGCCCTCTGTTCTATCCTCGGCTACCGGAACGCCGAAGTGGAAAAACAGCGCTCGTATGCTGAAAAGCAAGTTGCCGCACCGTGGTGAATTTGCCGGACCCGCGCACAGGAAGTCATCGAGGTAATGTGCTACCCCGTGACCCCCTGACAAAGACACCACGCATCAATGTAGAAACGTGCTAAAACGCTCGAAAAATGAGCATGAAACGGAACATCACATCGGCAAACATTTGTCGATGAAATACTCCGCTCCGATCCGGAAACCCATAAAACGGAACGAGTCCGGATGTAATGGCAGTAACCGAAAAGCGGACTCAACATCGATCTTAGCCATGAGGGCCCCAGTCCCGTAACTGCGGACCATCTCCAACGCTTCGTCAAACGACTGATACACCACCGAGCAATGAGCCGGCGGTATTGCGTCGTTGACCGACGCCCCCGACGGGTAAGAAAGATGCTGAATGAGCCGGAAAGCGCCTGGAGTCTTCTTGGGAACCACCCCCGCTGGAGAGATGACCAAGTCATCCACCGGGGGTGATAGGAACGGTCCCTCCATCCTGCCCAACCTGACCTCTTTATCCACTTTCTCCCTCAGTACTAACGGCAAGGCTCGGGCAGACTGGAGGTTCCGCTGGGCCCGCACGGACACCTCGCTCGCAACAGGCAAGCGAAACCAAAACTGAAAACCGGAAAACAAAAATTGTGCATCCTCCCTATTCGGATACCAGTCAAACCACCGGCCCATAGTTTCCAACTTAATTGGTGTTGGCGCTCTGCGGAGCGCTCCCGCCCGCGGCTGGCCTGGGGTAAGTTGGCTTACCCCGGGCAGCCTGCTGACTGCATTTGAAGCAGGAAGAGGCTGGGTGGGATCCGCCACACTGCAGGCATGAGTGTCGAAAACGACACTGTTTGCCGAAGGAACACGCCGCGTTGTTAAACGCGAAACATTGTCTTTTTGTGGCGGCTCGCCCCCCTGCGCGGACGGCCGATCAACCCGGCTTGGCCAACCCGCAATCCGCGCCGACCCCTGGGCGGACGACCCTGCACGGTGCCCATCCGCCCCCGGCTTCCAGGGCTCCTCAGCCTGTTGCGAAGCCCGCGTGACCTTGAGCCAGACCTCAACATCCTTGAACCCAAAATCCATGACCTGCAAACCGTCCTGCTTTTCCCTGAATTCCTGGTCGTACTTACGCCATTACGAACCCGAAGACGTGCGCTGCATGTCATGTATGAGAGGCAGGTACCGAATTATGTTAATGTGCTCGTTCGGCCTGTCCTCCAGGTAACAAGCCGCGAAGACCCAAGACCCGGCCAGCCAATTATCGAAGGTACGGAATGCCTCAGCCCCGATGCCCTTCTTTGCGACCGCCGCCTTATACTCCTTCTTCGCGTCCTTCGTCAAGACGAACACATCCACGAAGTCCCCCCTGTGAATCTTCCTGCGGCAACTATCTCGCAGCCCTCGCATTACAGCAGTATAGTCGCAGCGCACGACACCGGGCAAATCGTGGCACTTCTTGGCCCTACGAGTTTCCTCGCTAAGCCGCTTGCGTCTCTTACGCCTCTTCTGCTGGCCCGCTGCCCTCTAGGCGAATTTCGTCGCCCGCTTCCTCGCCCTAGTCGTGCTACTGACTTCGGACGCCCGCGACGACAGAGACGATGAAGAGGAGGAAGAGGAAGAACTACGAGGACTAGAGCTCGTGGAGGAACCCGATACCGACTGCACCACCTCACCTGATGCCGCCGACTGCCCCCACATGGAATCCTCCGGCGTGGCCAAACCGACGTCTTCCTCCTCGAACTCTGCCATCTCCTCTTCCCCGAGCTCCCCTGATGCTGTCGACTGTTCGGACTGGGAGTCCTCCAGTGTGGAAACTTCAAAATACTCCCATCGCTCACTCAACCTCTCCGCGATCACCAGAAAAATAAGACAAAGCACGGGACCCGGAAACCACTCCCGGGGCCTGCCTAGCACTCCGGGGCAAAGACATCCCCACCTCGCATCCGCGCTCCGTCCGTACTGGACGGTGTCCCAAATGCGCCGCCCCCAGGTCACGGAAAGCGCGCGCTATTCGCTGAGCCGCTGACCCCGGCTGCGTACCGGACGCCCTTGCTTCTGCGTGCGCGCCTGGGGTTGCGGCCAATGGGCCCAATGCCGCCACCACCGTCGACAGAGCCGACGCCAACTCTCTGGAAGTCTCCTGACTTCCCCAAAAGTCGCGGCCGGAACCAGCGGGAGCCTCACGCAGATGCCGGCGCACCTCTCCTGGCACGTCGGCCGGCAGGGACCCAACGGCCAATGCCCCGCCTGCCCTGCTGGTGATCCGCTGCCCCGCTTGACCACAATTGGCGTGGCCCCCCGCCAATCAGCTATCCTATCCTGCGCCTGCTGGCCCTCACTATCGCTGCTGTGCCTGCCACCGTACCCCCTGCACGTGCCCTCCCGCCGCAGGCCGGAGCTCTCTCTGTCTGCAGGGAAGGCACCTCTGTGGGGCTCAATGCTGCCACGCCCTATCCTGGGACGACCCCCGCCGCCGGTCTCCGCCGGCAGTAAGGGAGGCAGCAGGGGAGACGTAGAAACTGGCTAGTGATGGGTAGTTCATGAAAGATTAGTTCAAAATCAACTAATCTTCAAAGTGAAATAGTTTATTCAGTTCACAGCTTTGGCAAAGATTAGTTGATCAGGAAGGAGGAGTCAGACACAGACAGAATAGAGCCAGCAGCTGCATTAGGCTTCTCACTGTCTCACTCACTTCACTGGATTTTCACTCCCTGAAACTGATGCTGTAAAATGAAAGGTAAAAGTAGGAGGGGGGGGGGGGGGGGACACAGCCCAGCAATACAGATCTAATAAATAAAATAGTATCTGCACTGCCTAGCCCAAGTCTATGTGTATCTGTGAGTGAGCATGTGTGTCATGCTGCTCACCTTTCTGTGATATAATCACTGTCCTATTAGTCCAGATGTCCAAACACTTGCTGCTGCATCTGGTACTACTTACTTCTGTGCATACTGCTTGTGCAAAATCTTCTGCTGGGTGTTGTGAAACTCCTCACTACATGCTGATGCAAACTGTGAATGAAATAGGAAGTTCTGCACTGCAGAACTCACCCACACAACAAGGCAATTTCACCAACAGAGAGAAACAAAATGGCCTATCCTTCCCTATATATACTAACCCTCCCATTTTTCAAGGGCTGTTCTTTCCTTCCAGCTAGGTCCACCCCTCACAAGATGTTTAACTCATTCCTTTCCAATGCTGTCAATTCTCTCTACATCTGCACAGAACTTTCAATAAATGTCTATCTCCCTGTTTTTTATTTAGTAATGTAGCCATGTATGTGGACAAATACAGTAATATGTATGTATACATATATATATATATATATATATATATATATATATATATATATAAATAATTCATGAAATTATATACAAGTATAACACAATAATATATTAAGTAAAACAGGGAGTTAATAAATAAATAAATTAATTAATTACTTTTTATCTAATTCATAATAGGTAAATAAGTTATATATATATATATTCCATAGACAAAAAACCTTACGGTTTCACATGTCCCATTAAGGCTTCTAAGACATGATTGAAATTTCAGAAACCTGTTGTAACTCTTCCACTCAAACTCCAAAAAGCGATGAAATTCCGATCATTAAGGCTGACGCCTTAATGGACGTGTTCCTTGCGCAATACAGATATGGTATGCCATCACAGCCTGTGGGTAAGTGCAGATTCAGCACTCTCACAGAGTGACATTGCTGTCACTCACACAATAGTGGAGCTGCTAATTCACAGATTTGTGTGCTCATTGGAATACACACATGCAGTCTATGCAACTGAAGGTCTGAGCGGAAGACAAAGCTGCTCAGATGAGGTATGAGTGTTGTTGATTGGAGGGAGGAGAGCGGTGTGGATGGGGGAACAGAAGTGTGTGGATAGAGGGAACACTAAGCAGCACTGATGGGGGGGACAAAGAAACACAGGGGGTAATTCAGACCGCAGCAGCAGCGATCGCAGTCTGAATTAGTTTGTGAGGTGCGCACGTGCAATGGCCGCACTGCGCGTGCGTACCCCAGGAGCCCAGTGAGATGCTATCAGCATCTCACTGGCTGCGATCCCCCTGCCTGACTGATAGGCAGAGGTGGTTGCGGGGAAGGAGGGGGGCGTGCAAACAGCGTTAGAATGCCATTGGCAGGGCATGGTCTGCACAACGGAGGCGTTTCCGGACCACTGGGGGGTGGGCTGTGGCGGTTATTTCCCTGCCAAGAGCGCAGGACCCACGAAATTTACCTTCAGGATGTCGGCTACATGAATGGGGTAAGAGTGGTGTGGATAGGGGGTAGATTAAGCAGCAAGTATGGGAAGGGAGACAGAGCGGTGCAGATGGGGGAAATGGTGCAGATGGGTTGAAAACACTGGTATGGATGGGTAGAAAGCTGGTGCAGATGGGAGAGAAGACAGTGTGCCCTGTACTGGAGGAGACAGAGTGACGTTGAAGAGGGAAACACTGAGCAGCACAGAGAGAAGGAAACGGTGGTACAGACAAGGCACAGGTGGGGAAAGACAGATGGTGCAGATAAGTTAGTACAGACTAGCGCAGATGGAAGAACACAGCAGTAGGGATTGGGGAAGACAGGGCAGCATGGGGGTGTATAGGGGAAGTAAGTGTAGATGCATAGACAGTAGATGTGGTATTCTAGTTTTAGCAATTAGCCAAGATGTTTGAGGGAGCTAAATGTGTATACTAAGTGAGATGGATGTATGGAGTGAGAAGCTGTTGTAACAAGGTGGGATTGTTGTGGTGACCGAATGGGATGGTTGTGGGCACTGTGTGGCATGCTCAGACCTTCAGTTGCATAGACTGCATGTGTGTATTCCAATGAGCACACAAATCTGTGAATTAGCAGCTCCACCATTGTGTGAGTGACAGCAATGTAACTCTGTGAGAGTGCTGAATCTGCACTTACCCACAGGCTGTGATGGCATACCATATCTGTATTGCGCAAGGAACACGTCCATTAAGGCGTCAGCCTTAATGATCGGAATTTCATTGCTTTTTGGAGTTTGAGTGTAAGAGTTACAACAGGTTTCTGAAATTTCAATCATGTCTAAGAAGCCTTAATGGGACATGTGAAACCGTAAGGTTTTTTGTCTATGGAATTTCATCGCTTTTTTTAAATTTATTTTTTTTATTCAGAAATGTAAAATTTCACTGTAAGAATAAACATTTGATTTTTTAAATGTTTAATGAAAATGTTCGTATAACATCACTATTCTGTGCAAAATTATTTTATTAACCAAACCGAATTGTTTAAGGTCCATACACACTTAACGATTTACTGAGCAACGTCGCTCATTTTCCCCCTCCTTGAGCGACGTCGCTCGTTTTATCGTTAAGTGTGTATGCCGCCAGCGACGAACGATGCGCGGCCCCGCGGGTCGGCAACAATCGTCGCTGTCGGTAGGTCATGCATGAAGGATGTGGACTGTCGTCCACGACCTTCATGCAGGGCTGGCGGGGGCGTGACGTCACTGAGCGATATGAGCGGTCATATCGCTCAGTGTGTACAGTCGGCCGCCGGCCGGCCCGGGAGGGGGAAACATTAGACGATGTCACTCACAGAGCGACATCGTTTAATGTGTATGGGCCTTTAGACTTTGGTCAAAATATTTTGCTGCCTTTGCAGCTGATGCAGGGAGGGGAGGGTGGCCGGACACACGGCAGGGAGGGAGGGTGGCCGGACACACGGTAGGGAGGGAGGGTGGCCGGACACACTGCAGGGAGGGGAGGGTGGCCGGCTGCAGGCTAGGCTCCACCGATCACACACTCAGTGATCACTGTGCTACAGCAAGCGTGGCGTGCAGCGGTGCTGGACATTAGGGAGTGCCTGTGCGCACCAGGCACCCCCTGTATGCACGCCTATGCGCTACCACCCCCCATATGCCACACTACATCACTATGCTATAGCCCTCCCATATGCTGTACTTCATAATTACACTATACCCCCCATACAACATACTACATCACCACACTACACTACTCACAATAAAATTAAAACATCCCAGTTCCTCATTCTTAATGAGCTCACGTGAGTTCTCTCCCCAACGGAGCTCCAGACCAAGTAACAATGAAGACACCAGCAGCGTGTAGGGGGCAGGCCTGGTCCACTTGTCAGGAGAGAGCAGTCACAGGAGGGTAAGAAGGGGGCGGGGCCTAGTCCTACAGACGGGAGAGAGCACAGACAGGAGAGAGCAAGGTACAGTGGTAGAAGGGGACGGCTGATGTGAAGAAAGGGGCGGGCCTATTCTTACAGGCTTTCAAAATTCGACTTTTTAAAATTCGACATTTGACAAATTCGACTTTTCTGCAATGGTACAAATGCAGCAATTAGACAAAAGTATATTCAATTGATGTTTGTAAATTCGACAACAGTGCTTTTAAACAGTAAATTCGTCATTTTCAATCCGCCACACTTTGCAGGCGGAATCCAATAAATAAAAGTTGGTTTTTTTGGCAATAGCATATCTATATTAGATGGGATTAGGTACTTGGTTTGTCTTTTTTGGAGGCACAAGTATTATTTATATATTTTTTAAAAGATTATAATTTTTTTTTAAATGGAATGTAAAAAACCCGGAAAAAAAAATTGCGTGGGGCTCCACTAGCTGGACAGATAATGCCACAGCCGGGGGTCACTTTTATACAGTGCCCTGCGGCCGTGGCATTAAATATCCAACTAGTCACCCCTGGCTGGGGTACCCTGGGGGAGTGGGGACCCCTTCAATCAAGGGGTCCCCTCCCCCAGCCACCCAAGGGCCATGGGTGAAGCCCGAGGCTGTCCCCCCCATCCAATGGCTGCGGATGGGAAACTGATAGCCTTGAGAAAATTTAAAGAATATTTTTTTTTCCAGTAGTACTACAAATCCCAGCAAGCCTCCCCCGCAAGCTGGTACTTGGAGAACCACAAGTACCAGCATGCGGGAGAAAAACGGGCCCGCTGGTACCTGTAGTTCTACTGGAAAAAAAATACCCAAATAAAAACAGGACACAGACACCGTGAAAGTATAACTTTATTTCACACCTGCCGACACACACATACTTACCTATGTTGACACGAAGCTGTCGGTCCTCTTCTCCAAGTAGAATCCACGGGTACCTGAAAATAAAAGATAATTATACTCACCTGATCCAGGTTCCAGATTAAATCCACGTACTTGGCAAAACAACAAATCGAACACCCGGACCAGACGGACTGAAAGGGGTCCCATGTTTACACATGTTACCCCTTTCCACGAATGCAGACATCCGAATCTCGCGAGAATCCAGACAGCGGGATGATGAAGTTCGGGCGCGCTCGGGTTAGCCGAGCAAGGCGGGAAGGTTCGAACCTGCCTCGGACCCGTGTAAAATGGGTGAAGTTCGGGGGGTCCGGATTCCGAAGAACCGAACCCACTCATCACTAGTATGTGCGTGTGTGTGTCAGGCGCTGCGTGTCTGCGTGTGCGTGTCAGGCGCTGCGTGTGAGTGCGTGTGCGTGTCAGGCGCTGCGTGTGAGTGCGTGTCAGGCGTTGCGTGTCAGTGCGTGTGCGTGTCAGGCGATGCGTGTCAGTGTGTGTGTGTGTCAGGCGCTGCGTGTCAGTGCGTGTCAGGCGCTGCGTGTGAGTGTGTGTGCGTGTCAGGTGCTGCGTGTGAGTGCGTGTGAGTCAGGTGCTGCGTGTCTGTCAGGCGCTGCGTGTCTGTGTGTGTCAGGCGCTGCGCGTCTGTGTGTGTGTGTCAGGTGCTGCGTGTCTGTGTGTCAGGTGCTGCGTGTGAGTGTGTGTCAGGTGCTGCGAGTGAGTGTGTGTCAGGTGCTGCGTGTGAGTGTGTGTCAGGTGCTGCGTGTGAGTGTGTGCGTGTGTGTCAGGTGCTGCGTGTGAGTGTCAGGTGCTGCGTCTGTGTGTGTGTCATGTGCTGCGTGTGTGTGTGTGTGTGTGTGTGTCAGGTGCTGCATGTCTGTATGTGTGTGGGTGTGTCAGGTGCTGCATATCTGTGTGTGTCAGGCGCTGCATGTCTGCGTGTGTGTGTCAGGCGCTGCATGTCTGCGTGTGTGTGTCAGGCGCTGCGTGTCTGCGTGTGTGTGTCAGGCGCTGCGTGTCTGCGTGTGTGTGTCAGGCGCTGCGTGTGTGTGTGTGTCTCAGGTGCTGCGTGTGTGTGTGTGTGTGTCAGGTGCTGTGTGTGTGTGTGTGTGTCAGGTGCTGCGTGTCTGCGTGTGTGTCAAGTGCTGCGTGTCTGCGTGTGTCAGGTGCTGCGTGTGTCAGGTGCTGCGTGTGTGTGTCAGGTGCTGCATGTGTGTGTCAGGTGCTGCGTGTCTGTGTCAGGTGCTGCGTGTCTGTGTCAGGTGCTGCGTGTCTGTGTCAGGTGCTGCGTGTGTGTCAGGTGCTGCGTGTGTGTCAGGTGCTGCGTGTCAGTGTGTCAGGTGCTGCGTGTGAGTGCATGTGTCAGGTGCGTGAGTGTGAGTGTCAGGTGCTGTGTGTGTGTGTGTCAGGTGCTGCGTGTGTGTGTCAGGTGCTGCGTGTGTGTGTCAGGTGCTGCGTGTGTGTGTCAGGTGCGTGCGAGTGTGTGTCAGGTGCTGCGTGTGTGTGTCAGGTGCGTGTGAGTGTGTGTCAGGTGCGTGTGAGTGTGTGTCAGGCGCTGCGTGTGTCAGGCGCTGCGCGTCTGCGTGTGTCAGGCGCTGCGCGTCTGCGTGTGTCAGGCGCTGCGCGTCTGTGTGTGTCAGGCGCTGCGTGTCTGTGTGTGTCAGCAGGGAGGGCGGGGGATGGATGGACGGACACAGCAGGGAGGGCGGGGGGGATGGATGGACGGACACAGCAGGGAGGGCGGGATGGACGGACACAGCAGGGAGGGCGGGGGGGGGGATGGACGGACACAGCAGGGAGGGCGGGGGGGGGTGGACGGACACAGCAGGGATGGCGGGCGGGGGGGCTGGACGGACACAGCAGGGAGGGCGGGGGGGATGGACGGACACAGCAGGGAGGGCGGGGGGGATGGATGGACGGACACAGCAGGGAGGGAGGCCGCGGGGGGTGTGGATGGACGGACACAGCAGGGAGGGAGGGAGGGCGGAGGGGGATGGACGGACACAGCAGGGAGGGAGGGAGGGAGGGAGGGCGGGGGGGGATTGGCGGACACAGCAGGGAGGGAGGGCGGGGGGGTGATGGACGGACACAGCAGGGAATGAGGGCGGGGGGATGGACGGACACAGCCGGGAGGGAGGGCGCAGGGGGGGGATGGATGGATGGACGGACGGACACAGCAGGGAGGGAGGGAGGGCGGGGGGGATGGACGGACACAGCAGGGAGGGAGGGCGCAGGGGGGATGGATGGATGGACGGACGGACACAGCAGGGAGGGAGGGAGGGCGGGGGGGATGGACGGACACAGCAGGGAGGGAGGGCGGGGGGGATGGGCGGACACAGCAGGGAGGGAGGGCGGGGGGTGGTGGCCGGACACAGCAGGGAGGGAGGGAGGGCGGGGGGGGGTGGACGGACACAGCAGGGAGGGAGGGCGGAGGGGGGGATGGACGGACACAGCAGGGAGGGAGGACGGGGGGGGTGGACGGACACAGCAGGGAGGGAGGGCGGGGGGGATGGACGGACACAGCAGGGAGGGAGGGCGGGGGGGGGTGAATGGACACAGCAGGGAGGGAGGGAGGGCGGGGGGAGTGGACGGACACAGCAGGGAGGGAGGGCGGGGGGGGATGGACGGACACAGCAGGGAGGGAGGGCGGATGGACGGACACAGCAGGGAGGGAGGGCGGGGGGGATGGCCGGACACAGCAGGGAGGGAGGGAGGGCGGGGAGGGGGATGGACGGACACAGCAGGGAGGGAGGGCGGGGGGGATGGACGGACACAGCAGGGAGGGAGGGCGGGGGGGGGGTTGGACGGACAAAGCAGGGAGGGAGGGCGGGGGGGGGATGGACGGACACAGCAGGGAGGGAGGTCGGGGGGGATGGACGGACACAGCAGGGAGGGAGGGCGAGGGGGGGATGGACGGACACAGCAGGGAGGGTGGACGGACACAGCAGGGCGGGTCGCGGACACAGCTGGGCGGGCCGCGGGCGGGGGGGGGACAGGTACACAGCAGGGCGGCCGGGGGGGGTACACAGCAGGGCGGCCGGGGGGGGGGCGGGTACACAGCAGGGCGGGCGGGCATGCGGCGGACACAGCAGGGGAGGATGAGGGTGGGGGGTGTACACAGCAGGGCGGCCGGGGGGGGGGGGACGGGTACACAGCAGGGCGGGCGGGCATGCGGCGGACACAGCAGGGGAGGAGGAGGGTGGGGGGGGCGGCCGGCCACGCAGCGAGGAGGAGGAGGGGAGTATCCAACGTGGCGTGAATGGCGGTGGTGGATACTTACTTTGATGTGAGGACGGCTGCTACGATAAGTTTGCTGTCCCTGCGATTAGCAACACTACTACAGGAGGAACAGTTGTACTTACCGAAGCAGGTGCGCATGACCATGTATGCGGCTCTAGGTCACTACATCATCATTACTATAACGGGGAATGCCGGCGGCTGCGGGTCCCTCTGTGCACCTTCTCTCCCCGCTCCGCTCCTCAAGTCTGAAAGCTGCCGCTGTGAAACTGATCATGCTGGCGGCTGCGGGTCCCATTAACCAAGGGTTCTGGGCTGGCTTCAAAGTCGGCCATGTTTGTATACCCATATGAAGCCTCTCTGCGTACACCCCCTGCTGGCGGCCACTGCGCATCAGCAACAAATTGAAAAGCCCTATCTTTATAATGGGGCATATTTTACTTAATAAAAAAAAAAACTATAACTTTCTCAAAAACCACAACCCCAAAAGGCACTACACTGGGGCATACTCTATCTAATAAAACAAACCCCAAGTCTTAATTCGTCCTCTATCCTGAGTTATGCCTTCCCAAAAATCTCCTCATTCACTCTATGGGAAAACGTTGTCAAAAAGCCACAGAGGGAGTGGCAGAAAAAAACTGACAGTTGGAACTTTAGGTTACTCCCAATTCCTCATTTTTTATTATTTTGCCCTGAAATTTGGCATGCAGCAGCGGGTGATGATTCTACGCGTCCATGCCAAATTTCAGCTCAGTACGTCCAATTAGTTTTGAGGTGTAGCCCCTCAAACACCATGCCCCCATCTCAGAAGTTCCCTATGGGAGAATTCCGTTTGTTCGATTCAGCCTTAATATAAGGGCACGACCGTGCCATTATAATTAAATATGGTAAATTGACATAATTTATTTACATGTGTATATATATATATATTTTGTTTGTGTTCTGGTGTCATGTGTGTGCTTGGACGCTGCACGAGACAGAATGCAGCTGATGTATAGGAGCGCAGTATACCACCTGATTGAAGGGTCCCTCGCGCCGCTGAAGCAATGCTATGTTGGGCGGCAAAGACAACTTCCTCACGCTACCACATGACATGGAGCAACCTCCTGCAGGGCAGCAAAGAGAGTCCTCGTGTGGACCGCGAGCCGACTGTGGGGGGTTCAATGGGAAAAGAGGGCACTGATTGGAGGCGACCTAGATGAGGGGGCAAATAGAAGCCTTCCGATCAGTGCGAGCCCTGCTGGCTGACAGTTAAAACAGGGCTCTCCAGCGCTAATCGGCAGACTGGTGTTCCCTCAGTGAGTGCTCAGCCACTGGCCGCTACCCGCCATGTAAGAGACGCAGCACACTGAGCCGGAACGTGGGGGTAGGAGACACTATGACACAGTAGTTTCATCAGAGTCTCTATGGTATAATACCAGCAGCTGCAAAATGAATGTGTAGACTGCAATAAACATCTGATTAGTATATACTCACTCACTGACGTTGTTACTGACATACAGTGTGTATACAGCACATTATATATCATCAATAGCAGGGGATGAGTTTGGGATCCTGCCGGTCACCAGATTACCGGTGAGGGGGCGCAATGTAGCCCCTTGTGCTTGCCATATAGTGGTCTCGGTTGCTCGCTGCGCTCGCCACAGGGTCTGTTCCCTCTCTATAGGTGTCATAGACACCCACTTGTGGGAATAGTCCCTGTTAGCATGCCGGCTGTTGGGCTGTTCAGTGCTTGGGATTCTGATGTTGATATAGTGACCGGCGTTCTCTCATGACCACATCCCAATAGCAGCTATATTAATACACAAGTCTAATGAAGTTCTCTACGGTATAATACTGATAGCTGTAATTAAAATGTATAAACTGCAATTATTAAAAACAGATGACTAGTATATACTCACTCAATAATGTTGTCATGAAATACAGTGAGCTTATAGTGTAGTATACTATATATCATCATATAGCTGTGACTGTGACTATAGATACTCCTAATAAAAGCCACCCATATATCCTATAATGACAGGGTCAGTTCTACAACTTGTGGCACCCAGGGCGAAAGTTTCCTTTGGTGACCGGTTCCCCCCCCACACCTGATAGGCAAAAGAGGGTTATTGTGTGGCAAAAAAGAGGGGTGTTGCTTCATGTGGAAGGAGCGTGGTCACAGTTATGCCCCCAGTACTGTGCCCTCAGTAGTTGTGCCCCCAGTACTGTGCCCTCAGTAGTTGTGGCCCCAGTACTGAGCCCTCAGTAGTTGTGCCCCCAGTACTCTGCTCTCAGTAGTTGTGCCCCCAGTACTTGTGCCCCCAGTACTCTGCTCTCAGTAGGTGTGCCCCCAGTACTGTGCCCTCAGTAGTTGTGCCCCCAGTACTCTGCTCTCAGTAGTTGTGCCCCCAGTACTGTGCTCTCAGTAGTTGTGCCCCCAGTACTCTGCTCTCAGTAGTTGTGCCCCCAGTACTGTGCTCTCAGTAGTTGTGCCCCCAGTACTCTGCTCTCAGTAGTTGTGTCCCCAGTACTGTGCCCTCAGTAGTTGTGCCCCCAGTACTGTGCCCCCTGTATCTGTGCCCTCTGTAGTTGTGCTCCCAGTACTGTGCCCTCAGTAGTTGTGTCCCCAGTACTGTGCCCTCAGTAGTTGTGCCCCCAGTACTGTGCTCTCAGTAGTTGTGTCCCCAGTACTGTGCCCTCAGTAGTTGTGCCCCCAGTACTGTGCCCTCAGTAGTTGTGCCCCCAGTACTGTGCTCTCAGTAGTTGTGTCCCCAGTACTGTGCCCTCAGTAGTTGTGCCCCCAGTACTGTGCTCTCAGTAGTTGTGTCCCCAGTACTGTGCCCTCAGTAGTTGTGCCCCCAGTACTGTGCCCTCAGTAGTTGTGCCCCCAGTACTGTGCCCTCAGTAGTTGTGCCCCCAGTACTGTGCCCTCAGTAGTTGTGCCCCCAGAACTGTGCCCTCAGAAGTTGTGCCCCCAGTACTCTGCTCTCAGTAGTTGTGCCCCCAGTACTGTGCCCTCAGTAGTTGTGCCCCCAGTACTGTGCCCTCAGTAGTTGTGTCCCCAGTACTGTGCCCTCAGTAGTTGTGCCCCCAGTACTCTGCTCTCAGTAGTTGTGCCCCCAGTACTGTGCCCTCAGTAGTTGTGCCCCCAGTACTGTGCCCTCAGTAGTTGTGCCCCCAGTACTGTGCCCTCAGTAGTTGTGCCCCCAGTAGTTGTGCCCCCAGAACTGTGCCCTCAGAAGTTGTGCCCCCAGTACTCTGCTCTCAGTAGTTGTGCCCCCAGTACTGTGCCCTCAGTAGTTGTGCCCCCAGTACTGTGCCCTCAGTAGTTGTGTCCCCAGTACTGTGCCCTCAGTAGTTGTGCCCCCAGTACTCTGCTCTCAGTAGTTGTGCCCCCAGTACTGTGCCCTCAGTAGTTGTGCCCCCAGTACTCTGCTCTCAGTAGGTGTGCCCCCAGTACTGTGCCCTCAGTAGTTGTGCCCCCAGTACTCTGCTCTCAGTAGTTGTGCCCCCAGTACTGTGCCCTCAGTAGTTGTGCCCCCAGTACTCTGCTCTCAGTAGTTGTGCCCCCAGTACTGTGCCCTCAGTAGTTGTGCCCCCAGTACTCTGCTCTCAGTAGTTATGTCCCCAGTACTGTGCCCTCAGTAGTTGTGCCCCCAGTACTCTGCTCTCAGTAGTTGTGTCCCCAGTACTGTGCCCTCAGTAGTTGTGCCCCCAGTACTCTGCTCTCAGTAGTTGTGCCCCCAGTACTGTGCCCTCAGTAGTTGTGCCCCCAGTACTCTGCTCTCAGTAGTTGTACCCCCAGTACTGTGCCCTCAGTAGTTGTGCCCCCAGTACTGTGCCCTCAGTAGTTGTGTCCCCAGTACTGTGCTCTCAGTAGTTGTGTCCCCAGTACTGTGCCCTCAGTAGTTGTGCCCCCAGTACTCTGCTCTCAGTAGTTGTGCCCCCAGTACTGTGCCCTCAGTAGTTGTGCCCCCAGTACTCTGCTCTCAGTAGTTGTGCCCCCAGTACTGTGCCCTCAGTAGTTGTGCCCCCAGTACTCTGCTCTCAGTAGTTGTGCCCCCAGTACTGTGCCCTCAGTAGTTGTGCCCCCAGTACTCTGCTCTCAGTAGTTGTGTCCCCAGTACTGTGTCCTCAGTAGTTGTGCCCCCAGTACTCTGCTCTCAGTAGTTGTGCCCCCAGTACTGTGCCTTCTGTAGTTGTGCCCCCAGTACTCTGCTCTCAGTAGTTGTGTCCCCAGTACTGTGCCCTCAGTAGTTGTGCCCCCAGTACTCTGCTCTCAGTAGTTGTGTCCCCAGTACTGTGCCCTCAGTAGTTGTGCCCCCAGTACTGTGCTCTCAGTAGTTGTACCCCCAGTACTGTGCCCTCAGTAGTTGTGCCCCCAGTACTCTGCTCTCAGTAGTTGTGCCCCCAGTACTGTGCCCTCAGTATTTGTGCCCCCAGTACTCTGCTCTCAGTAGTTGTGTCCCCAGTACTGTGCCCTCAGTAGTTGTGCCCCCAGTACTGTGCCCTCAGTAGTTGTGCCCCCAGTACTGTGCCCTCAGTAGTTGTGCCCCCAGTACTGTGCCCTCAGTAGTTGTGTCCCCAGTACTGTGCCCTCAGTAGTTGTGCCCCCAGTACTGTGCCCTCAGTAGTTGTGCCCCCAGTACTCTGCTCTCAGTAGGTGTGCCCCCAGTACTGTGCCCCCTGTAGCTGTGCCCTCAGTAGGTGTGTCCCCAATACTGTGCCCCCTGTAGCTGTGCCGTTTACCAAAATAAATAAATAAATACTCACCATCCCCGCTCCTGCTTCCCGACCACTGCTGCTCTCTGTCTCCTGCCACCAGCGCTGCTCCTCGGATCTATGGGAGAAACTTCACCATCGGGACAGTGGCGCACCGGGCTAAATTCCTGCTTGCCTATGGCAAGATCCACTACTGTATAATGATATCAGACATTGGCCCTCATTCTGAGTTGATCGCAGCAGCAAGAAAGTTAGCAATTGGGCAAAACCATGAGCACTGCAGGAGGGGTAGATATAACATGTGCAGAGAGTGTTAGATTTGGGTGGGGTGTGTTCAATCAGCAATCTAATTTGCAGTGTAAAAATAAAGCAGCCAGTATTTACCCTGCACAGAAACAAAATAACCCACCCAAATCTAACTCTCTCTGCACATGATATATCTGCTTCCCCTGCAGTGCACATGGTTTTGCCCAATTGCTATCAAAAATCCTGCTGCGATCAACTTGGAATTACCCCCATTGAGAGATACATTATGTGATAATAGAACACTTCAGATATACAGTAGTTTGTGTATGAATATACAGGATTTGTGAAAGATAACAGCCGTGTGCTCTCATAGAATAGATTTAAAAACCCAAAATATACAACAGTTCATATTGGATAGTTTTATATTATACACACTTTTTCTCTTCTTTTTCACTATCCTTTATTTTATATCTCACTGTTTTAGCAATATAGAGATGTGCACCGGAAATTTTTCGGGTGTTGTGTTTTGGTTTTGGGTTCGGTTCCGCGGCCGTGTTTTGGGTTCAAACGCGTTTTGGCAAAACCTCACCGAATTTTTTTTGTCGGATTCGGGTGTGTTTTGGATTCGGGTGTTTTTTTCAAAAAACCCTAAAAAATAGCTTAAATCATTGAATTTGGGGGTCATTTTGATCCCATAGTATTATTAACCTCAATAACCATAATTTACACTCATTTTCAGTCTATTGTGAACACCTCACACCTCACAATATTATTTTTAGTCCTAAAATTTGCATCGAGGTCGCTGGATGACTAAGCTCAGCGACCCAAGTGGCCGACACAAACACCTGGCACATCTAGGAGTAGCACTGCAGTGTCACGCAGGATGGCCCTTCCAACAAACACTCCCCAAACAGCACATGACACAAAGAAAAAAAGAGGAGCAATGAGGTAGCTGTGTGACTAAGCTCAGCGACCCAAGTGGCCGACACAAACACCTGGCCCATCTAGGAGTGGCACTGCAATGTCACGCAGGAGGGCCCTTCCAAAAAACCCTCCCCAAACAGCACATGATGCAAAGAAAAAAAGAGGCGCAATGAGGTAGCTGTGTGACTAAGCTCAGCGACCCAAGTGGCCGACACAAACACCTGGCCCATCTAGGAGTGGCACTGCAGAGTCACGCAGGATGGCCCTTCCAAAAAATACTCCCCAAACAGCACATGACGCAAAGAAAAATTTAAGAAAAAAGAGGTGCAAGATGGAATTGTCCTTGGGCCCTCCCACCCACCCTTATGTTGTATAAACAGGACATGCACACTTTAACCAACCCATCATTTCAGTGACATGGTCTGCCACACGACTGTGACTGAAATGACGGGTTGGTTTGGACCCCCACCAAAAAAGAAGCAATTAATCTCTCCTTGAACAAACTGGCTCTACAGAGGCAAGATGTCCACCTCATCATCATCCTCCGATTCATCACCGTGTACATCCCCCTCCTCACAGATTGTCAATTCGTCCCCACTGGAATCCACCATCACAGCTCCCTGTGTACTTTCTGGAGGCAATTGCTGATGGTGAATGTCTCCACGGAGGAATTGATTATAATTCATTTTAATGAACATCATCTTCTCCACATTTTCTGGAAGTAACCTCGTAAGCCGATTGCTGACAAGGTGAGCGGCGGCACTAAACACTCTTTTGGAGTACACACTGGAGGGAGGGCAACTTAGGTAGAATAAAGCCAGTTTGTACAAGGGCCTCCAAATTGCCTCTTTTTCCTGCCAGTATACGTACGGACTGTCTGACGTGCCTACTTGGATGCGGTCACTCATATAATCCTCCACCATTCTTTCAATGGTGAGAGAATCATATGCAGTGACAGTAGACGACATGTCAGTAATCGTTGGCAGGTCCTTCAGTCCGGACCAGATGTCAGCATCAGCAGTCGCTCCAGACTGCCCTGCATCAGCGCCAGCGGGTGGGCTCGGAATTCGTAGCCTTTTCCTCGCACCCCCAGTTGCGGGAAAATGTGAGGGAGGAGATGTTGACAGGTCGCGTTCCGCTTGACTTGACAATTTTCTCACCAGCAGTTCTTTGAACCCCTGCAGACTTGTGTCTGCCGGAAAGAGAGATCCAACGTAGGTTTTAAATCTAGGATCGAGCACGGTGGCCAAAATGTAGTGCTCTGATTTCAACAGATTGACCACCCGTGAATCCTGGTTTAGCGAATGAAGGGCTCCATCCACAAGTCCCACATGCCTAGCGGAATCGCTCTGTCTTAGCTCCTCCTTCAATGTCTCCATCTTCTTCTGCAAAAGCCTGATGAGGGGAATGTCCTGACTCAGGCTGGCAGTGTCTGAAATGACTTCACGTGTGGCAAGTTCAAAAGGTTGCAGAACCTTGCACAATGCTGAAATCATTCTCCACTGCGCTTGAGACAGGTGCATTCCACCTCCTATATCGTGGTCAGATGTATAGGCTTGAATGGCCTTTTGCTGCTCCTCCATCCTCTGAAGCATATAGAGGGTTGAATTCCACCTCGCTACCACTTCTTGCTTCAGATGATGGCAGGCCAGGTTCAGGCGTTTTTGGTGTTGCTCCAGTCTTCTGTACGTGGTGCTTGTACGCCGAAAGTGTCCCGCAATTCTTCTGGCCACCTACAGCATCTCTTGCACCTCCCTGTCGTTTTTTAAATAATTCTGCACCACCATATTCAAGGTATGTGCAAAACATGGGACGTGCTGGAATTTGCCCAGATATAATGCACGCACAATATTGCTGGCGTTGTCCGATGCCACAAATCCACAGGAGAGTCCAATTAGGGTAAGCCATTCTGCGATGATCTTCCTCAGTTGCCGTAAGAGGTTTTCAGCTGTGTGCGGATTCTGGAAAGCGGTGATACAAAGCGTAGCCTGCCTAGGAAAGAGTTGGCGTTTGCGAGATGCTGCTACTGGTGCCGCCGCTGCTGTTCTTGCGGCGGGAGTCAATACATCTACACAGTGGGCTGTCACAGTCATATAGTCCTGAGTCTGCCCTGCTCCACTTGTCCACATGTCCGTGGTTAAGTGGACATTGGGTACAACTGCATTTTTTAGGACACTGGTGAGTCTTTTTCTGAGGTCTGATTACATTTTCGGTATCGCCTGCCTAGAGAAATGGAACCTAGATGGTATTTGGTACCGGGGACACAGTACCTCAATCAAGTCTATAGTTGGCTCTGAAGTAACGATGGATACCGGAACCACGTTTCTCACCGCCCAGGATGCCAAGGCCTCAGTTATCCGCTTTGCAGCAGGATGACTGCTGTGATATTTCATCTTCCTCGCAAAGGACTGTTGGACAGTCAATTGCTTGGTGGAAGTAGTAAAAGTGGTCTTACGACTTCCCCTCTGGGATGACCATCGACTCCCAGCAGCAACAACAGCAGCGCCAGCAGCAGTAGGCGTTACACGCAAGGATGCATCGGAGGAATCCCAGGCAGGAGAGGACTCGTCAGAATTGCCAGTGACATGGCCTGCAGGACTATTGGCATTCCTGGGGAAGAAGGAAATTGACACTGAGGGAGTTAGTGGGGTGGTTTGAGTGAGCTTGGTTGCAAGAGGAAGGGATTTACTGGTCAGTGGACTGCTTCCGCTGTCACCCAAAGTTTTTGAACTTGTCACTGACTTATGATGAATGCGCTGCAGGTGACGTATAAGGGAAGATGTTCCGAGGTGGTTAACGTCCTTACCCCTACTTATTACAGCTTGACAAAGGCAACACACGGCTTGACACCTGTTGTCCGCATTTCTGTTGAAATACTTCCACACCGAAGAGCTGATTTTTTTGGTATTTTCACCAGGCATGTCAATGGCCATATTCCTCCCATGGACAACAGATGTCTCCCCAAATGCCTGACTAAAACAAACCACCTCACCATCAGAATCCTCCTTGTCAATTTCCTCCCCAGCGCCAGAAACACCCATATCCTCCTCATCCTGGTGTACTTCAACACTGACATCTTCAATCTGACTATCAGGAACTGGACTGCGGGTGCTCCTTCCAGCACTTGCAGGGGGCGTGCAAATGGTGGAAGGCGCATGCTCTTCACGTCCAGTGTTGGGAAGGTCAGGCATCCCAACCGACACAATTGGACTCTCCTTTTGGATTTGTGATTTCAAAGAACGCACAGTTCTTTGCTGTGCTTTTGCCAGCTTAAGTCTTTTAATTTTTCTAGCGAGAGGCTGAGTGCTTCCATCCTCATGTGAAGCTGAACCACTAGCCATGAACATAGGCCAGGGCCTCAGCCGTTCCTTGCCACTCCGTGTGGTAAATGGCATATTGGCAAGTTTACGCTTCTCCTCCGACGATTTTAATTTAGATTTTTGAGTCCTTTTTTTACTGATCTTTTGTGTTTTGGATTTTACATGCTCTGTACTATGACATTGGACATCGGCCTTGGCAGACGACGTTGATGGAATTTCATTATCTCGGCCATGACTAGTGGCAGCAGCTTCAGCACGAGGTGGAAGTGGATCTTGATCTTTCCCTATTTTTGGAACCTCAACCTTTTTGTTCTCCATATTTTAATAGGCACAACAAAAAGGCACCTCAGGTAAACAATGGAGATGGATGGATACTAGTATACTTATGGATGACGAGTGACTAATAAGACAGAGGTAGCTACAGCCATGGACTACCGTACTGCATCTGCTAGTGTAGAGATGATAATTAATGATATAAAAAAAAATATATATATAACTACTGTAGGTATATATAATATAATGACGGACCTGGTGGACACTGTCAGCAGACTCCTAAACTACTAGTATGAAGAAGATAGAAAAAAAAACCCCACCACAGGTAGGTATACAATTATGGACGAGTGACGACACAGAGGTAGGTACAGCCATGGCCTACCGTACTGCGTCTGCTAGTATAGATAATATACTAAATATATTACTACTGTAGGTATATAATATAATGACGGACCTGGTGGACACTGTCAGTAGACTCCTAAACTACTAGTATGAAGAAGATAGGAAAAAAAAACCACCACAGGTAGGTATGCAATTATGGACGAGTGACGACACAGAGGTAGGTACAGCCGTGGCCTACCGTACTGCGTCTGCTAGTATATATAATATATTAAATATATTACTACTGTAGGTATATAATATAATGACGGACCTGGTGGACACTGTCAGCAGACTCCTAAACTACTAGTATGAAGAAGATATAAAAAAAAACCCACCACAGGTAGGTATACAATTATGGACGAGTGATGACACAGAGGTAGGTTACAGCCGTGGCCTACCGTACTGCGTCTGCTAGTATAGATAATATACTAAATATATTACTACTGTAGGTATATAATATAATGACGGACCTGGTGGACACTGTCAGCAGACTCCTAAACTACTAGTATGAAGAAGATAGAAAAAAAAACCCCACCACAGGTAGGTATACAATTATGGACGAGTGACGACACAGAGGTAGGTACAGCCATGGCCTACCGTACTGCGTCTGCTAGTATAGATAATATACTAAATATATTACTACTGTAGGTATATAATATAATGACGGACCTGGTGGACACTGTCAGTAGACTCCTAAACTACTAGTATGAAGAAGATAGGAAAAAAAAACCACCACAGGTAGGTATGCAATTATGGACGAGTGACGACACAGAGGTAGGTACAGCCGTGGCCTACCGTACTGCGTCTGCTAGTATATATAATATATTAAATATATTACTACTGTAGGTATATAATATAATGACGGACCTGGTGGACACTGTCAGCAGACTCCTAAACTACTAGTATGAAGAAGATATAAAAAAAAACCCACCACAGGTAGGTATACAATTATGGACGAGTGATGACACAGAGGTAGGTTACAGCCGTGGCCTACCGTACTGCGTCTGCTAGTATAGATAATATACTAAATATATTACTACTGTAGGTATATAATATAATGACGGACCTGGTGGACACTGTCAGCAGACTCCTAAACTACTAGTATGAAGAAGATAGAAAAAAAAACCCACCACAGGTAGGTAGGTATACAATTATGGACGAGCACTGACGACACAGAGGTAGGTACAGCCGTGGCCTACCGTACTGCATCTGCTAGTATAGATAATATACTAAATATATTACTACTGTAGGTATATAATATAATGACGGACCTGTTGGACACTGTCAGCAGATTCCTAAACTACTAGTATGAAGAAGATAGAGAAAAAAAAACCACCACAGGTAGGTAGGTATACAATTATGGACTAGCACTGACGACACAGAGATAGCCACAGCCGTGGACTACCGTACTGCGTCTGCTAATATAGAGATGATAAAGATGATAGAGATGAAAAAAAATATATAACACTACTGTAGGTAAATATTTATATAATATAATGAATGACGGACCTGCTGGACACTGTCAGCAGAATGTGTTTATAGAATAAAAAAGAAAAACACCACAGGAGTGTTTAACTTTTTCAGGCAGACAATATACTGGTGGTCACTGGCAGCAAAAGTGTGCACTGTACTCCTGCTATAACTGCTCCCCAGTCTCCCCCACAATTAAGCTGTGTGAGCAGTGAGCACTCAGCACAGTCAGATATACATAGATTATATATCATGCAGCACACTGAGGCTGAGCACAGATATGGTATGTATCGTTTTTTTCAGGCAGAGACGGATTATAATAAAACTGGTGGTCACTATCAGCAAAACTCTGCACTGTACTGAGTACTCCTAACAACTGCTCCCCAAAATTAGTAGTAAATCAAATGTCACTCGTCTCTATCTTCTAATCTAAACGGAGAGGATGCCAGCCACGTCCTCTCCCTATCAATCTCAATGCACGTGTGAAAATGGCGGCGACGCGCGGCTCCTTATATAGAATCCGAGTCTCGCGAGAATCCGACAGCGGGATGATGACTGTCGGGCGCGCTCGGGTTAACCGAGCAAGGCGAGAGGATCCGAGTCTGCTCGGACCTGTGCAAAAAAGGCTGAAGTTCGGGCGGGTACGGATTCCGGGGAACCGAACCCGCTCATCTCTAAAAATAATGAGATATTTTAGTGCATACCAATAAAGTGATAAACCTTTAATAGAAATTGTTTGAGTCCCGGTGCACCCTGGTAAACTTATTACTCTCTTCTTCTTTTACATCTCTCATGTATTTACCTTGGTTCTGATTTATGCTTTCAGTTATAACCAAATCTCTTTTCTTTAAAGATTATTCAGAAAGCTATCCTTTGTGCCATAAGGTATTGTTATCATTGGCTGACTCCCACCATGGTAGTAATGTGGAAACATCTAGGGCAGAGGTTCCCAAATGCCGTCCTTAAAGCACCACAATGGTCCAGGTTTTAAATGTATCCATGCTTGGCCACAGGTGACTTAATTAGCACCTCAGTCAATTTGATTTAAACATCTTTGCTGAACCATCGATACACCTAATTTCTGGAATGTTGGGTGCCTTGAGGACCACATTTGGGAACCTCTGATCTAGGGTAAATAGTTTGTAAGCCACTCAACTCAGATGGTCAATAATTAAATAACTAGCCAAACATTTCACACCCTATCCTATAAGGCTTATTCTCAAAACAATTTCATGTAAATAAATGTAATAACTCAGTTTCTGGTAAGGGCTGATAAAGCGTCAGGTGTCTTGTCAGATCCTCCTTCTTTCTCCATGATAAGAGTCATCCTACTTGGTGACTTGATAGCTCTATACTTTTGAAAGCTCCTTTGCAACCAATAGTTCTTGCACAACCATTTACTGTACATGCTGCACAATATAGAGTAAACTAGGAATATAAAATGGAAGCTGCTCAAGTAATTTAATAATACTATTCATGTGCATGAAAGGGAGGGGTTATTCTAAACAAGAAAAAGAAAAAAAAGTTTATCCCAGCACACCAAGGGGAATCGGCAAATTCAGAGTTTATAAATATATGGTTAATCCACTAGGCCTCAGGCCTCATGCCTCAGCATGGCTTCTCTGCAGTATTCAAGTCTTATTGTTAATACTTTTTACTTTTCTCATTTTCTTGATTAGAGAGTAAAATAGGCAGTACAATGGCCCTCATTCCGAGTTGCTTGCTCGCTAGCTGTTTTTAGCAGCCGTCCAAATGCATAGTCGCCGCCCACGAGAGAGTGTATTTTCGCTTTGCAAGTGTGCGATTACCTGTGCAGCCGAGCTCTGCAAAAACATTTGTGCAGTTTCAGAGTAGGTCTAGACTTACTCAGCCCTTGCGATCACTTCAGTCTTTTTGGTCTCGGAATTGATGTCACACACCTGCCATCTAAATGCCTGGACACGCCTGCATTTTCCCTACCACTCCCAGAAAATGGTCATTTGACACCCATAAATGCCCTCTTTCTGTTAATCTTCTTGCGATCGGCTGTGCGTATGGATTCTTCGTTAAATACATCGCTCAGCAACGATCCGCATTGTACCCGTATGACGTGCGTGCGCATTGCGGTGCATATGCATGCGTAGTAGAGACCTAATCGCTGCGCAGCAAAAATTGGCAGCGTGCAATCAACTTGAAATGACCTCCAATATACCATCCTCTTTGTCACGGTTCTTGGATGGAAATATGGACTTTCCTGTACTAGGAGTTGGTTTAACCCAGTGCAGAGGCGCGGCGTCTAATGTGCTGCTGGTGTTCGTTAGGGACCCCAGCAAGGAAGTGTTGACTACGTTGTGCCCAGCACACAGGTTGCAGTCCTCTGCCTGGGTTCCTAGTACAGGAGCAGGTATACACTGGAAAATGAAGAGAACACTTTGACCAGGATGAAACCAGCCTCTCAGGATACTGGACTGGGACCGGAATGGGCAAAACCCAGGCTGGAACCAGATTAAAAATCACTATTTAAAGGTATATGAACTCCCTTGTAAAAAAGAGAAGCGCTGCCCGCACCAATTAAAAGAGACCCTGTAATTAGTGGTTTTTTATTCATCATAAGGAATGCAATTCTCCTTATAAGTAGGAGCAGCAGACCGCACCATTATTAAATCTCCATCCATATGGTAGATACTGGCGCTGGAGGGTATATACACTTGCCTGTATGCTCTTGAGTGTGGAGGCAATTATATATACATACATTGTGATTTGTGGAACCAGATTAGCTTGATGCTGGGTATTGCTGGGTATAGTGGTGTAATGGATCAAGTAAATCTAAACTAGGATCAGAATTGCTGAGAAAGTCTAAGTGCTGCGAGGTTGAACTGAACTGGGAACTGAGTAACAGACAGGAACTGGAATAGCTAGTATTAATGTGCAGGGAAATACTGGAGTAATCAGAGACTCAGAGAAATATGAACACAGTACTGAGCTAATAAAGTCCTCTAGTGTGATCTTACTGTACCTGGGACGTGTACACAAGTTACATTACTTGCTTACAGAAGGGCTGGAGATATAGAAGGGTCCACTCACATCTAGCCTACCATGCCCTGGAGTGACTCATAGCGCTGAGTGTCTTTACGTGTAACTTTTCCATTAAAATGCATCTTATTTAAAACAATGTGAATATGCCGCACATACAGCTTATGCTGAGTAAAATGATATGCAGCATGCCTATATTCTGTGTGCGACTGCGGCTGTATCTGCACATGAAATGCTACATTACAGTGTTTTCCTAGTAAAAACTGTAACATACCATTGTGTATGCAGATACAGCCACAGACACACACATCATTCTAATCCGCAGAGTCTGTGTATGCATCATATTCACATCATGATACAAATAAGATCCATTTCAGCAAAAATAGATGCCCAATGTAAAGAGTTGCACGGTACCTGTCAGATCACTCACACCAGGGATCTCCCACTACATGGCATATTGACGCAAGATGTTTCAGGACATATCTGTAGTTGCAGTACATGGAATCAGGGAACAGAATCATGATGGAGATGATTACAGCAGGCTGAGAATTAAGCTCACAAATATAATCACATGAGACTTGTTCATTAAGGGTCCCTGGTGACTTGCAGGACATGGGCCCTCATTCCGAGTTGATCGCTAGCTGTTTTCGGTCACAATGCGGCGATCAGGCTAAAAATCGGCAATTATGCGCATGCGTATGGTCCGCAGTGCACACGCGCAGCGTACCTTCACACAAAACTATGCTGTTTTATACAAGGTCTAGCTGCGCTTTTCAGTCACACTGCTGAACGGTGAGTGATTGACAGGAAGTGGGTGTTTCTGGGAGGTAACTGGCCGTTTTCCAGGAGTGTGCTAAAAAGCGCAGGCGTGTCAGGTAAAAACGCAGGTGTGTCAGGTAAAAACGCAGGCGTGCCTGGGGAAACGGGGGAGTGGCTGGCAGAACGCTGGGTGTGTTTGTGACATCAAAGCAGGAACCAAACTGTCTCCAGTGATCACAAGGTAGGAGTTGGTCTGGAGCTACTCAGAAACTGCATGAAAAGACTTACGAGCAGTTCTGCGATCCTTTCGTTCACTTTTCTGCTAAGCTAAGATACACTACCAGAGGACGGCGGCCTAGAGTGTGCATTGCTGCTAAAACCAGCTAGCGAGCGATCAACTCTGAATGAGGGCCATGGACAGTTCATCAGTGGTACTTAATGCTCCCTAGTTTTATTGGTCCTAATTAAAGGTCCTTAATGCTCCCTAGTATACTGTGACACTGTTGCTTTAATATCTTTTGCAACTAAGTAGCATTTTTGTTGCACTAGAATTTCCAAATAAATGAATTACCTCACTTCACCCAAAGGCTTTAAATGGTAACAATGGGGGTCATTCCGACCCATTCGCATGCAGCGGTTTATCGCTGCAATGCGAATGGGTCCAAAATGTGCATAGGCGGCGGCTGCAATGCGCGTACGTGACGTTGCCCGGTGACCGTTACGTTGCGTCCTACAATGGAAGCGGTCAACAGAGCCGACCGTAAAGAAGATTGACTAGAAGAAGGAGTACCTGGGCGGATCCGGACCATTGGAGACCGTTTTTGGGGAGTGGTAATGAAAACGCAGGCGTGTCCAGCAGATGTCTGACATCAAAGCCGGCTCCAGCATCGCAAAGATCGTCGCATAGGGTAAGTAGGTATAGGGCTGGCCTTCTTCTACTTGAAATTTTTCTAGCTTAGCAGGGCTGCACAAGAGATCGCAGTCCTGCTAAGCTAAAATACACTCCCCCATAGGCGTGTACTAGTTGATCGCAGCAGCAGCAAAAAGTTGCTGGCTGCGATCAACTCGGAATGACCACCAATGTTCCACTTAGTCAATGCTGGCTGACGGCATCCCGGCTAAGTTCAGATACAGAATACTGATTACCGTAGCGTGGCCGCTGTTATAGTTACCCCTGCACATGTGTAGTGATCCTTCCAATGTGATCAAGCCCCCATTCCTCTTCTCCCGGTGGTGAGGATATCACTGTCCCGGGCAGGTAACAGCGCTGGTAAGCATTTTGTTCTGTTTGGTTAGCTGCCGGATGTTTGTCGCTGCCAGTGCAGACCACAGTGCAGGGGTAGTTTCAGTCACTTACAGCAGCGTATCTCCCTGTGCTAGTGATGCAGTAGAGGTAAGCCAGTGAGTGATAGTGTCATCGCGTTTCATCCCACAATGCACTGGGACTTTATCAAGACTGCAGACTCCTTGGTTCTTTGCTTCCGCTAACCCAAAAGTGTCACAAATGCTCTAAGATCAACATACACTGTTTATATTGCATGATGATAAGCAATAAAGAAATCTGATGCTCTGATCATCTTCAGTCTTATTCTCTGCTTTATAATTGATTATAGTTTTGTTTTCAGCAGAGAATAAAGCAGGTTTGGAGCTGAGTGTTCCAGATAGAGGTATCCAATGGCCACCTGTTTCCCACCACTTCCATATAAAATGCTCCTGAAAGATTAAAGGGGTGTCTGATAGAAAGTGTAGAATAATGCCCAATCTCTACCACTTTTGAGGAACCCTTCTAGAAAACAAACAATGCCTTCCTAAATTTTACCTTCCCACCCATTCAATCTCCATATAAAACTATATCCTATTTCTCATGTGGTGGCCTGGCTAGTCCTAGATCCCAGTGAACCTTATTGTGTTTGTATATTTCAGTGACCAGTGCCAGGACAAAGACATGACATTGAAGACGGCAATAACAAACATCATGAAATGTGACATTGACAATGAGAATCTCACAGACCCGGAGGTGCTCCCACTAGCAGACTGTGTCATCAGTGCATGGATGCTGGATTTAATCAGCAAAGACCAAGATGATTATATAAATAATTTCAGAAAATTTGTGAAGCTACTAAAACCTGAAGGACACCTGATATTTTTGGGAGCTTTAAATACAAGTTATGGGATTATTGGGCAGGACAAGATACATATGTTCAGATATGATGTGAAATTTGCAAGAAAAGTTCTCACTGATGAAGGGTTTGTTATTGACCACTGTGTAGTCCATAAAAGAACAGCAGAAAGTGACCTTTGTGACTATGAGGGAATTCTGTTTATTACAGCTCATAGAGAGTAATAAGGGCCTGATTCTGAGTCACATGCTGTGTTAGGTACAGTTAACCATTTTCTTATACTGCGCGTGTGTCTATATTGCACTGTGTATACATCGTGATTGTGTTTGTACACAGCTGAAGTAGCTTTGACATGCACACGTACAAGTGTAATGATAATATATTAGGTGTTCCCAGGTGTGGTTTCAGAAATGAGGGGCATATATACAGGTTCCGTATGGGCCACCTCCTCTCCGGTGGTGAGGTAGACTCTGGCTTCGTGCCACAGTTTGCTCTGTATGCGCAGGTCTCTGAGAACTTGTCACCTGCACCTTGTTCCAGGGGAAAATCTCTACTGCACAAATCACAAGGATAATGGCCACGGCGGACACTTTCCCTGTGATTTTTTCAGCTCTGCAGCCAGTGCGGGGACGGCAGAGTGATAAGTATAATTATATGGGTGCAGGGTGTGTGGTGTGTGGGCTTGAAAACAGGGGGCGTGGATCACAATCACATCATTCCTGTGAAGCCATGCCACGTTTTTGCCAAATCCATGTCCCCTTTTTGGGTGCAGGCGTCCCTACTTCACCATGGAGAATGTTGGGTGGTATGTATGTGAGTGTCATGGAAGTGTTGCAGGTACAGATGTGGCCACTTAATCCTTTACTATATATACCACGGCTAAACTTTTTCTACATGCAGCGAGTGGATGGATTTAAAAATAAATTGTTTCCGATAATAGAATATGTATAAAGTAGCATAATAAAGCATGGCTAATCTCTGACTCTATGGCATTCCAAACCGTGCCATACATGGCAGGATATAGGAAAAGTGTTTGAGGACACATCTGTATGTCGATGAAGTGGCTGTGTATAGAGACATTTAGGCACTCACACCTAGCATGGGGCTGGGGTAAGTGTCTATGGTGTGACTGATGGTGACATGTAATGATGTACTGAGCGGTGTTACAGTGTCTACAGATGCTGGAGGTCAGCGTCTCAGTCCTGGCACAGTCAGACGCAGCTTGTACACCAGGGGAAGGGCTATTACCCACATTATCATATAGTCACAGACACAACTACACCAACAGAAGCGGCCGCAGCGTGTGACTCAGATCAGCCCCTACTGTAAGTCTGAGATACAAATAGACATAAATATACCAGATCTTCCTGACTATTTGCAAATGATAAACCTTAATAATAAATAATCACATATATTACTGTACATTTATACAGAGCTGATGTTAAAACCTGATCAACAGATAAAGTAATTGTCATTTCTTGCAGGTTACTGTTGAATAAAGAGTCTGAGATTCATGTGTGATCTGTGAGTGGTTCTGTCACCCACCAGGGATCATTGTTGTCATTCACTCAGCAGACTCGTAGTTACTACAATGACCCACTTATCATTTTATTATCCCACTGATCAGAGGCATCAGAACATTTTTAGGTTGGGGGGGCAAGATATAATCTCATTTTGGCACCCTTAAATTGCTGAATCGCTGAAGGCCAGATCCACACTAAATTCCCACACCCAGAAAATTATACTATTGTTTTGGCTGCCTCATGTACAGATGTAACCACGCTTCTCATCATGACATGTGTAGCGTGGCTAGTGTGCCCGCATCTATGGCATGCACACCATAGACTTCAATGGTGCAATCACAGCTGTGACTAGTTGCAGTATGGTGTATGCTGCAGCTTGCTGCGATGGGTATGCCCATGTATATGCATCACGGCAATGATGAGCGTGGCTACATCTGTAATAAGAAACCAAAATGTCTGATTGTATGATGTCACTTCAGCTCTCCCATGTCACTCTAGTTTCCCACCACGTGTCCCATGTAGCAGGGAGAGTAGATCAAGCGCTAGCAGTGACCAGAGCAGTGCAGGCACCGAGGTGACTGATAGTAGTGGCTGTGGGAGAGACAGGGAGGGTGAGGGCAGGGATGCTGAGAGGGAGTTACAGGGAGGGCGAGGGAAGGGATGCTGAGAGGGAGTTACAGGGCGGGCGAGGGCAGAGATGCTGAGAGGGAGGTACAGGGAGGGTGAGGGCAGGGATGCTGACAGGGAGTTACAGGGAGGGTGAGGGCAAGTATGCTGACAGGGAGTTACAGGGAGGGCGAGGGCAGGGGTGCTGAGAGGGAGTTACAGGGAGGGCGAGGGCAGGGATGCTGAGAGGGAGTTACAGGGAGGGCGAGGGCAGGGATGCTGAGAGGGAGTTACAGGGAGGGCGAGGGCAGGGATGCTGAGAGGGAGTTACAGGGAGGGCGAGGATGCTGAGAGGGAGTTACAGGGAGGGCGAGGGCAGGGATGCTGACAGGGAGTTACAGGGAGGGCGAGGGCAGGGATGCTGAGGGGGACTTAAAGGGAGGGCGAGGGCAGGGATGCTGAGAGGGAGTTACAGGGAGGGTGAGGGCAAAGATGGATGCTGAGAGGGAGTTACAGGGAGGGCGAGGGCAGGGATGCTGAGAGGGAGTTAATGGGAGGGTGAGGGCAGGGATGCTGAGAGGGAGCTATAGGGAGGGCGATGGCAGGGATGCTGAGAGGGAGTTACTGGGAGGGTCAGGGCAGGGGTGCTGATAGGGAGTTTTAGGGAGGGTGACGGCAGAAATGCTGACAGGGAGATACAGGGAGGGTGAGGGTAGGGATGCTTAGAGGGAGATACAGGGAGGGCGAGGGCAGGGATGCTGAGAGGGAGTTACAGGGAGGGTGAGGGCAGGGACGCTGACAGGGGATTTAGATGGATGGTGAGGGCTGGGACCCTGAGGGGGAGTCTATCATATAATAGATAATCCTTACGATGAAACCTGTCCCCAGTTTTCCCATCTGTTTGACACAAGAATCTAGCGCACAATATCCTTGTGGCATTGTTCCAGCCCACATAGTTTCCATGTGTATACTTGTATCGGAAGTACCTTCCACTTGTGGCTATCCCACATACAAGTTCAGTGTTGATGGGTTTCTTATCAGCTCTGTGTGAGAAGGTCATTGTCTGATTGTTCCAAGTCACTTCCCAATGTCCTGTTTTCTGGAAATTGGTTACGTTGAAAGACAGTAGTGATCTATCTACAAGCTACTGATGGAGCTTTAGGCTAGGGGGTCGAGATATATTGAATTTTCTGTCCACCGGTTTCCCCCCATGCAATTCGAGTACCTCATTTACTGTTAAGAGGTATGGCACTAATCCCAATATATTCTGTCCTTGAGGTACTTGTGAGCACACCTAGCATTCTGTTTGGTTTAAGACCGTACCCACTAGTGAGTGATAGTCACTCAAAGGAGACCCGTCAATATTGATGTTACTGTTTGATTGACATCTCTGGATGCACCCATCTTCGACTATGTTATCGCAGTACTTACATATGCAATATTCTTCAGACATTAACCCTTCACATTGCCTCTGAGCTACGCGACTACCAGATCTCTTACTTATACCAGCTTTGACCAAAGTGATGGACTGATCCTGGGGTCCTACAAATACATCCTCTCCATCAGAACCCATTCCAGATCCTTGCTTGACTTCTCGGGGGCCCTCACAAAAACAAATTGTCCTGATCAAAAATGGAATCACAAGAAAAATCCAGAATACAGTCTCTTGATGTGGATCCATTTCGGTAGAAAAAAAAAAGGGGGGAGAGAAAAAAAATGAAGAGGGGGGGTGTTTGGAGAGAAATTATTTTAAAACAGTCATTGATTTTTCTTTTCACCACGCTTAGGTGCATTTTCAACAGTCCTGCCTTTCAGCTTTCCCAAAACAGATTATCTAGTGATATAAGGTTTTCTTCACCTTTCTCCTTCTCATGAGATTTCACCGGGTCAGCAACCTTCTTACAGTGGGACGAGTGGACCCAAGTCTCTCTCACGGCCACGTTCAGTGCTGTCGTGCTGGTCAACAAAACTTGATACGATTTTTCCCAACTGTCTATGAGGCAACCTGAGCATAGAAAATTTTGAATCATCACATAGTCCCCAGGTTCAATTTCATGATAATTACTGTTTGGTAGGTCAGGAATCAGTTTCAGATTCCTTTGTTGGTTTCTCAGTTGCTGGCTCATCCTAACCAAATATTGCACAGTCATTTTATTATTGCATTTCAGATCATCCTGGGGATCTATCATCACATGAGGCTATCGTCCAAAAAAGAATTCCAAAGGGTGATAGGTTAAGCGGTGACTTGGGAGTGGTTCTGATGCTGTACAACACTAGTGGCAGTGCTTCCGGCTACAATAGTCCAGTTTCAACCATCACTTTGCTCAGCTTGTTCTTAATAGTGCTATTCATTCTCTGCACCATCGCACTGGCCTGAGGCCGGTAGGGAGTATGTAGCTTACTATTAATGCTCATAAATTTTACACATGACCTGAAAGACTTCACCTGTAAAATGGGTACCCCTATCACTTTCAATAATCTTAGGGATGCCATATCTACACACAAATTATTGCACAATTTTCTTAGCTGTAAAAACAGCAGTATTCGTGGCGGCAGGAAATGCCTCTACCCAGTTTGAGTAAAACATCAGTGCATACTAGTACATAATTCAAATTTCTACAGGGTGGTAGCTGCATGAAGTAGTTTTGTATTACCTGGAAAGGTCCGTGTGTAGGAGGGATATGGGCTGGCTCCGTCGGTATCGTCTTACCAATATTCTTTCTCAAACAAGTAAGACAGGTCATTACTTTGTTGTTTACCTGAGAAGAAAACCCTGGTGCACTCCAGTAGGCTCTTACCAATTTGCACATACCTTCCATGCCCAGATGAGTCAGACCATGTGCCACCTCAGCTAGGCTTGGGAGATATGCCCTTGGGTCCACTGGTTTACCTTGTCCATCTCTCCAAAGCCCTAAAGACACCTGACCATACCCCTTCGCCTTCCAGACCGCCTTCTCCTGTAGGGAACACAAAACTTGCATTTCAGTTAACTGTTGCGTTTTTACCGTATTGAATGTCATTAGTTGTATGGTGTTAATTTGTGTGGTGTTGCTTGCTGCTGATTTAGCAGTTTCGTCTGCTCGGCTATTACCAAGTGAAATTGGGTGTTGTTTGTAGGTTTGTGCTTTACACTTGATAACAGCCACTCTGTCGGGTTCCTGTATGGCTCTCAGAAGCCTTTTGATGAGTGACACATGCGCCACATGAGTGCCAGCTGCCGCCATAAAATTTCTGAGGCGCCACAGGGCCCTGAAATCATGCACTACTCCGAAAGCATGTCTAGAGTCCGTGTATATATTAGCTGACTTACCCTTTGCCAACTCACATGCTCTGGTCACTGCTACCAGCTCAGCGGATTGTGCTGAGTGAGGTGGCTCAAGGGGATCAGCTTCTATGATACCTTCATCATTTACAACACTGTATCCGGTGCACAGGTCTCCTGAGTCCGTCTGTCTGTGACTACTACCGTCAGTGTAAAAGATAAAGTCTACATCTTCCAGTGGGTTGTCACTAATGTCAGGTCTTGCAGTGAAAGTCTAGTTCAAGAATTCCATACAATCATGCGTATCAGTGTCTCTACTAAATCCTCAGTCACCATCGTTCTCATCCTCCACCCTTTGTGCATGACAAGACACACTCGGCAAATAAGTTGAAGGATTTAGTGTTCTACACCTTTATATGGTTATGTTTACAGGGGCCATCAGTTATTGTTCCCATTTTGTAAACTGAGCGGATGAGACATGTCTGGTTTGGGCGGAGTTTAGCACGGCTGATACTGCATGAGGAGTATGGATTGTCAGGTCATGTCCTAGCACTACGTCTTCACTTTTACTTACCAACAAAGCTATGGCTGCAACACTTCGTAGGCAAGTGGGGAGATTCCATGCTACAGTGTCAAGCTGTGTACTGTAGTAGGCTACCGGTCTGCTGGCATCACCATGTTTCTGGGTTAGGACTCCTGCCGCGCACCCAGCACTTTCGGTACCATATAACTCAAAAGGTTTCTCATAAGCTGGCATCACCAATGCTGGTGCTTGTGATAAGCACTCTTTTAGTGTCTCAAATGCAAGTTCGGACTCCTCAGTATGAGAGACCCATTCTGGTTTGCTCGAAGATACCATTTCTTGCAGTGGTAGTGCCAGAATAGAGAACCCTGGAATTCAATTCCGACAATACCCACACATTCGTAGAAAAGTGTGAATTTGTTGCTGGGTTTGCAGCAGAGTCAGGTCACGGATGGCTTGTATCCTGTCTGTGGTCAGTTGTCTGAGTCCTTGCATTAAGCAGTGTCCCAGGTATTAAACCCTAGTCCGGCACAACTGCAATTTATCCTTAGAAACCTTGTGTCCTGTCTGGGAGAGTTGAAACAGAAGCTATTTAGTGTATGCTAGGGATGACTCAAATGAATCAGAGCATAACAACAAGTCATCAACATATTGTATCAGCACCGACCCATTCTCAGGTTGAAAGGATTGCAAACAGTCATGTAGGGCCTGGGAGAAAATACTTGGGCTGAAAATGAAACCTTGGGGAAGATGGGTCCATGTGTACTGTACTCCCAGTAGGTGAAAAGTGAAAAGGTACTGATTGTCAGGGTGAAGAGGAACAGAAAAGAAAGCAGAACAGAGGTCAATTACAGTGAAGTACTTGGAGGTAGAGGGAATCTGCATGAGGATGACAGCTGGATTGGGAATTCCTGGGAATTGGCTGTTGACTATTTTGTTTATACCCCTTAAATCCTGCACTAGCCTGTAACCCCTCCCCTTACTCTATTTCACAGGGAAGATGGGAATGTTGGCTGTGCTGGACATCCTGACTAGTATGCCCTGCTGTAGCAGCCGTTCTTACTCCTAATTCCACCTCTGGTTTCAGAGGATACTGGGGGATTTTTTGAGCTATCCTGCCATCTTTTATTTGCACTACTACTGGGGCTACATTCACCATCAATCCAGTGTCCTGTCCATCTTTGGTCCATAAGGAACCCGTTATTTGTGAGATCATTTTCTCTACCTGCGATGGACATGTGTCTAGAACCATAGAATGTAACATTAGCCTTTGTGGGGTGTCTAACATATCCTGTACTTCCTGTGCGTGGTTCTCAGGGATATCTAAAAACACAGGGTACAGTATATTACACACCGCATTTTACATAACAAATATCTGCCAAGTAGATTAGTCGGAGCTGATGCAGCCAACAGGAAATAATTTTTTGTATGCAAGTGCCCTATCATAATCTCTGCAGGTCTAGTCAAAGGATAGTGCTTCACTTTTCCCGTTACTCCCATTGCCAAAATCGTTTTTCCCGTGGTCATTATACCTGTTGAAGAGTTTAGTACAGATCTGGCCACCCCTGTATCTACAAGAAAAGGTTGTGGTGTGCCAGCTACATTGACCATGACCTCAGGTTCATTTCCAAGGCCAGCAATACGTTTTACTGGCTGCAGAATACAGGTGTGACCTGACCTCTTTTGTGAGTGTTGGCTTTCCCGTAAGGCATTTGCAGCTACTCTGTGTGAGGGAGATATCTGTGATTTTTTTGAGTCCTGGCAGTCCTTCCTTGGTGGGTACCTCCGTGTTTCCCCTCTGTGTGGCTCTTTATCCCTCCTATATGTTTCCTGATCCCATCTATGTGTTTGGTAACATGTCTCGTGTTCTTGTTTAGGGAGTCTATATTTACTATGTGTTTCTACATTCCTACATTCTCTGGCAATGTGTCCCTCCTTGTGGCAAACATAACATTTTATTGACCTTCTCCAGTGTTCTTCAGTGGTCTGGGGTTTTGTTTGGTTGGTCATCCCTTCAAGTGCCTGTATACTTACCATCATCAACCTCTCCCCTTGCAAATCTTTGTGCTTTCTGATATTCCGGTCATGTTCCATAGTGGATTCTCTCAGGGCATTTACCGTAATCTCCCTCCAATTAGGCAAAGAAGTCTTTACTCTGACTTTCAATCCCTCTTTGAGCCCATCCGTTAAAACAGAGACAGGCACCTCCCTGTGGTTTGCAGATTTCTTTATATCCTCTATCTTAGAATATTTAGCCATATCTTGTAATGCTCCATGGAAATATTCAGATTCCAGTTCACTCTTTTTCTGTTGGATTGTGAAAACCTTAGTCCACTTTACAACTGTGGGAAAATACAATCCTAGTTGTATGTTAATCTGCCTTACATTCTTCTGATTATAGGACTGTCTGTCTCTATCTTACAATCAGTTATGAATTTTTGGTTGTCAATATTAGGGGGTAGGCATGCTCTTAACACTGTCTGCCATTCTTTGTTTGTGGGTTTATGGGCATTGCCCAGATCTTTACTAAATTTCTGGGACCCGAATAAATCTTTCCTGGGATTGTGGAATTCTGACTTGATTGACTGCAGTTCAGACCTGGACCACGGGTAATACATGGCAGTATTCCTGATGGGGGTCACTCCCTGGTTATCAGTTCTCCCATTGGGAACTGCTATTACCAAAACAGGGTTTATCCCAACCACTTCACTCTTGTTTGTCTCAGTCCAGGGAGCTACTGTCTCTGCATAATGAACAGTCCTATACTTACCAGTGGCTATGATCTCACTCATACCTCCAGTGGAAGCCATAGCCACTGCTCTTACCAGTTGGGCTGTGCCCACCTGAGTTTCCTGCATGGTGGTTGCCTGAGAGAGGGCTGAGATCATGCTGGGCTCGTCATCCTCCCCTGAACCATAATCCTTGAGATAATTTAGGACAGGGTACAATGTACATGGGTTAGGGTTAATACAGTTACTCAGTGCATTCCTATCATTTCATGGTATGCTAATGGTTGTAGCAGCCTTCTCTCCATCGACATGTGGCGGTGGTGGTGCACTCGCATTCACATTCCTGTTTGGTTTGGACTTTGCTATACGAGCAAGTTCCCTTTGCATTTCTCTCTCTTGTTGCCATATGTTTAAACAATCATTATGTCTGATCCTTTGTTTCTTGGATTTGATCAGACATATCCTATTTCTAACATTATGCAGCACCTCAGGTTCAAAACTACCAACCCAAGGAAATGATGCCCTATCATCAGCAGTCATTCGTACACATTCATCACAAAAAGCCTCTGTGTATGGACCATATTTCCTACACATTATAAACCCTGCGTACCCTCTTGGTCTCTGCACCTCAGCCTGAACCCTGGCTGGTGAACATTTCTTGGTTGCACATTTGGCTCCCATTGTGGGCTTTTTCACAATACCAAATGGATAATTCAAAGCAAACAATGAAAGTTCTCCGAGTTCTTTCAACAACTTCTTCTCCGCTGTAAATACAAAAGTTCACTTCTGTAGTGACTGCCGCGTACCCAGTGAGGATCCCTATGTGAGCGGCTAACAAGAATGTACCGCCTGCTGCTGTGCAGGTGTCGTCACTCCACCCACCTGTGCAACGCCGCCGCAGACGATTTCCAGGCACGCCAGAGACTTCACTCTCGAGACACTCCACAGGGCGGACACCACCTCACCGCGGACGACGGGGGTCTGGAAAGAGAGGAATATGTCGGTTGAGCCGTACGCCCGACCTCCGCCTGGAGTACGGGACACGTCAGGGGTAGCCGCGACCTTAACCGGCTGGGCGGAAGGTCATCACTGGCCAATAGGCCTCAGCTACCCAATTCTCACACACTCGCACTCTCGCACGTTGTGTGGTGAGAGGGGGGTCCTCGCGTCCGCGAGCAAACCCTCCGGACCGGTATACAGGGGGGATGACCGACAGACAGACACAGGGTGATACTCACTTCCAACTTGCGGGTCACCTTGATTGTCGCACCTCTCCACTCCTGTTGGGACAAGAAGAACAACCTCCCTACCTGCAGGCTACTCTACGGCTAACAACGATACAGCCAACTACGCCTGCCTAACAAACTAACTCAAACAACTGGAGGCTACTGGTTCTGCCCCAATCAACGGAGACTGTACTAATTAACACGTGCACTACCCGGCAAGTCAGTGGAACACTTCCCCGGCCTAACAGTATACCCCGATTTACTAGTCCTACCTTCCGGATGTTGGACACCAGCCGGTGCCTTTGGCTCACAATGAAGGACGGGGGTCTGGAACAGACGGTGGCCCACTTCCGATGACCGGGGGATGGCGACGTGTGGGACGGGAACGTTACTCCACACTTCCAATCCCCTGGGTCATACACCGCGTGGGGCCGGTCTGCTTCAAACAACAGCCACTGACCCCTCAAGAGCTGCTACACAGCCCACTTCCAGCCGGAGGGGCACAGGCAGGAGCCTGAATGAGGGGCGCAGGCATGAGCCTGAATGAGGGGCGCAGGCAGGAGCCTGAATGAGGGGCGCAGGCCGGTGACCTGGGTGAGGGCGCAGGCCGAAGCCTGGAGTGAGGGCACAGGCCGAAGCCTGGAGTGAGGGCACAGGCCGAAGCCTGGAGTGAGGGCACAGGCCGAAGCCTGGAGTGAGGGCACAGGCCGAAGCCTGGAGTGAGGGCACAGGCCGACGCCTGGAGTGAGGGCACAGGCCGACGCCTGGAGTGAGGGCACAGGCCGACGCCTGGAGTGAGGGCACAGGCCGACGCCTGGAGTGAGGGCACAGGCCGAAGCCTGGAGTGAGGGCACAGGCCGAAGCCTGGAGTGAGGGCACAGGCCGGAGGCCTGGGGTGGGCACAGGCCGGAGGCCTGGGGTGGGCACAGGCCGGAGGCCTGGAGTGGGCACAGGCCGGAGGCCTGGAGTGGGCACAGGCCGGAGGCCTGGAGTGGGCACAGGCCGGAGCCTGCCTAACGTGCGCACAGGCCGACAGGGCCTGACTCTGCCCGCAGGCCTAGTGCCTGTCCCTGGTGCTCTAGGGAGGATTATAGGTAGGTAGAGGTGGCCCAAGGCCGCCTACCTGTCGCGGAGGGAGAGGCTGCAGCGGGGAGCTTCGTTAGCTCTTTTGCTCTCCACACGCTGCAGCACTCTCCGCCGGACTTCCGCCGCTGGTCGCCGTCTTCTGTCTTCCTGCGTGACTCCGCCGACGTCTTCTTCCGCACTGCCGATGTCTTCTGCTCCGCCGACGTCTTCTTCCGCTGCTCGGCCGCCGTCTCTCTTCGCTGGAGCTCTTCTTCCTCTTCTGTTCCCGTCCGCCGTCCGACAGCCTGTTCCCGCTCCGCAGCGCCTCTTATATGGCGCCGGGAGCGGGCGGAGCTATGACGCGGCGAGCCCCGATTGGCTCGCCGCGGCGAGCTCTGATTGGCGGCCAAGGCGCGAGCCCTGATTGGCTCGCGCTTGGCGCGCCGTTTGAAATGCGCCGCTGGGATTGGAGGGGCTTGAATCCTTTCGGATGCAAGCCCCTCCAGACTGGAAACAGCCCGCCGCTCCTCCGCCCGCCGCTCTGCCGCCCGTCGCTCCGTGGAGGGGAAAGTGGTAATCCCCTTCACATTTCCCCCCCCTTTGTCCTTTGTGGTCTCCACAAAGCAAGAATCCGACCACACAAAGTTCGGATCCGCGTAGCGAGGGCCCGGAACGCCCCTATTTGAGCGCAGAGAGCGCCTTGGCAGGGGAGAGGCCACTACTTCGGCTGGGGGTTGAGGTTCCGATGCTTCCTCCGGATGATTCTCCTCCACCGGCAACCACCATTCCTCGTTTGACAGAGGGGTCAGAGCGTCCTCGATAGGGGCCCCTAACCCGTCCTCCGCTGCCGGGGACTCAGCCCCGCTCGCCGGATCCGGGAACGGACAAGGTCGCAGTTTACTACGATGTAACGTGCGCAGGCGTCTCGTCCCATCGGTAGACTCCACTTGATACACTGGTCCCCCCGGGTCCAAGCGACGGCGAACAAGGTATGGGGTTACTTCCCACCGTTCGGACAATTTCCCCCCTGGGCGAACCTTTCGCACCAACACTCGCTGGCCCACGGCCAACGATCCAGGCTCGTGGGACCTCACAGGTGGATGCTGGTGGTCGGCGATCAGCCTCCCAGCCAACTCGTGCGCCGCCTTCAGACGTAGGCGATGGTCCTCGACCCATTCGGCAGGGGCGAGGGGCGTTACCTCCTCAGTCCCGGACAGTTGTAAGTCGTGTGCCTCCCGTCCGGGTCGGCCGAACAACAAGAAAAAAGGTGAAAATCCCGTGGTGTGGTGAACTCTGTTGTTGTAAGTCCAGACCAGCTCCTGAACACGTTCGGGCCATCGCTGCTTCTCGGCACGCTCCAACACGCGGAGCATCTGCAGCAGAGTCCGGTTGAATCTCTCGCAGGCGCCATTCCCCTGCGGATGGTAAGGTGTCGTGCGGGACTTTTGAACGCCATAAAGCTGGCAGAGGCGCTCCATCAGCTGCCCCTGGAAACAGGCACCCTGGTCCGAATGGATCCGCTCAGGACAACCGTACTGCCGAATGAAATGTTCGACGATCGCTCGTGTTGCCGACTCTGCGGTCTGGTTTCGGGTGGGAACCACTACCGTGAATTTAGTGAAGTGGTCAGTCATTACCAAGGCATACTGGTGCCCACTTACAGATTCCCCGACCAACACGTAGTCGATCATCAGCATCTCCAGTGGCCGACTGGTCCGGATCGTCTGGATGGGCACGTGTTGTTCCGGTGGTTTAACTACCGCACACCGCCTGCACTCACGACACACCTGGTCCACGACTGCCTGCAGCCGGGGGGCGAAATACTGGCGTCTCAACCAATGGTATGTTTTATAGGGTCCCAAATGGGCCCCTTGCTCGTGCGCCTCTTCCACCAGCGACCGCACCCGGGCTTCTGGCACGACCACCTGCTCCACAGTACGCATTTCCTGTTCCAAGTAGCAGCGTCTCCGCAAGGTACCAGCGCAGACCCGCAAATGGTCCCAACGACGTACCACCTTCCTACAGAACCCGGTCAGTCCATCCTGCTCTTGGCGGGATGGCACATGACCCCTCTGTACCCACTGTCGAACGAGGTCCAAATCCTCATCAGCCTGTTGTTCCTGTGCCCAGTCCATCTCCGTGTACCTAAGCAAGGCAGTCTGGGCGTTTTGTCGGTACAACTCTCCGGCCGTGGCCTGCCGCACACGAGTGAGATCCGGCATTTCTTCGCCGCAGTCCTCTTCTTCCCCACCAGGTTCAGGGGTTTCCACCGGAAAACGAGACAGGGCATCTGCGTTGGCATTACTCTTCCCCGGTCGATAGCGGATTTTGTAGGAGAACTTGGCCAACCTGGCCACCCATCGTTGCTCCAAGGCACCCAACTTGGCGGTCTCCAGGTACGCCAAGGGGTTGTTATCCGTGAAAATATCCACGTGGGTGGCGGTCAAGTACTCCGCAAACTTCTCGGTCACGGCCCACACCACTGCCAGTAGCTCCAACTTGAAGGAACTGTAGTTGTCTGAGTTCCTTTCGGTCTCTCGCAGGCTACGACTGCCGTAAGCAATCACCCGCTCCTGCCCATCCTGGACCTGAGCCAAGACCGCGCCCAACCCCTGTAGACTCCCATCCGTGTATAGGACGAAGGGCTTCTCGAAGTCTGCGTACCCCAACACTGGAGCTTCCGTGAGACTTCCTTTCAGTTGGTCAAAGGCCAGGTTCTGCGCTTCTCCCCAAGTCTCCAGGGCAGCTTTCTTAGTGGTCGCAATCCCCCTAAGCAAGGCATGTAGGGGTTCCGCGATCCGGGCGAAATCCTTGATGAAGCGCCGGTAGTACCCCACCAAGCCCAGAAATGCCCGCAATTCCGTGACGGTGGTGGGCACCTTCCATTCCTGGACGGCCGCCACTTTGCTGGGGGTTGGGTACACCCCATCACGTGACACTACATGCCCGAGGTACTCCAAGCTGGATTTCAACAGGTGGCACTTCCGGGGCTTGAGCTTCAGGCCGTATGCTTCCAACCGCTGAAGAACCAGGTCGAGTCGAGCAAAGTGTTCCTCCAAGGTCGGGGCGAACACAATGATGTCGTCCAAGTAAATCAGCAAGGCTTCAAAGTTCAAGTCTCCCAAGCACCGTTCCATCATCCGCTGGAATGTGGCGGGTGCATTGTTTAACCCAAACGGCATGCGGCAGAATTCGAACAACCCCATGGGAGTGACGAATGCGGTCTTCTCCCTATCCTGGGGGGCCACCGGCACTTGCCAGTATCCACTGGCCAGGTCCAGGGTCGAAAAAAACTTCGCATTGCCCAGTGCAGCTAGGGACTCCTCGATCCTAGGGAGAGGGTAAGCGTCCCGGACGGTGCAACTGTTCAGCTTCCGGTAGTCCACACAGAACCGGATAGTCCCGTCCTTCTTCCGGACTAAGACTATGGGTGCAGCCCAGGGACTTTTGCTCTCCTGGATCACGTGGTTGTCCAGCATCTGACGCAACATGCTCTTTACTTCCTGGTACAACCGGGGCGGTATCGGCCGATACCGCTCCCGGACCGGGGGGGCGTCTCCGGTGCGGATCTCATGCTGCAGGTCCTCCGTATACCCAAAATCTTCCTCATGCCGGGAGAACACCTTCTGACGGTTCCAGAGCATCTGGTCCAGCTTGGCTACGTCCCCGGCCGCGCACTCTTCCAGCGACACGTCCATCTGTGTACGGATCATGGTACCGTTCCACTCGGGGCAGGGCCCCTCCTGCTCCTCCACTTGAACGGATAACGCCCATGCCTCGGAAGCCTCTGGCCGTAGGGACAGTTTACGCATACCCTGAACGCTATTCTCGTGAATCGCCACCACCTGAGCGATAACTGTCCCAGCCGGGACTCGGCAAAGCTGGTCGGTAAGATTGCAAAAGCGGACGGAGACCTTTCCACCGGTCACCACCGACACGGTCCGTGCCACCATCACTCCAGACCCTACCCTCAGCACATCAGTGGGCTCGACCATCACCTCCATGCCATTTAGGCGCTGATGGGTCCGCACTTCCAGAGGGATCAGGACTTCCTGGCGAGGTGGCAACTCCAGGCGCTGGTGGTGACCGACCTTCAAAAGGCCCAGGTGCTCTTCGATTGTCCCTAGGGCCCTGGTTCCCCGTCGTCCCACTTGTTGGAGTGCCTGCTGGACGGGGCGCTGGACTCCCAGGTTCCTCCAATATTGTGGCCCATTTTCCTGGAACAAGAGCTGGTCGAGATGTCGGAGTACATTCATCCCGAGGATCACTGGGCCATGGCTCAGTCCCGGGCTGCTGACTACCAGCAGCCCCTTCCTACCCAGCTCTCGGCCACAAACTACCATCTCCATCCACACCACCCCCACCACGGGGATGGGTAGGTTATTAGCCGCCGTGAGGGTAATGAAGCTCTCGGACACCTCACTTTTAAGATGGGCGTAATGTTCAAGAAAACAGGCCTCAGAAATGGTGGATACCTGAGAGCCGGTATCCAACAAGCAGGACTGATCTTTCCCGCCGAGGCGGCTGACTACCACGGGACACTCTCCTACCAATTCAGCCTGTTCGTTAATGGCTGATCTCTCCCCATCGCTCCCCCCCACGGGTGGTCCCGTTACCGCGAGGGAGGTCAGTTTAACTGTGCCTCCGGGATTGCTTCGGTACAGGTCCGCGCAATATGCCCATACCGATGGCATCGGTAACAACGAGGGCCCCGGCCCTCTCCCGGACGGCCGTCCGGTTCCGCGCCTCGCCCACGGGGCCGCCTGGTGTCCCGCTCACGGGACTCCGTGCCCCGCTGGTCACGCCGGTACACTTCCTCCCTCAGCTGGGAGACCTCTTCCCTCATTTCTTTAGTCACCCGAAGGAAGGCCTCTTTCAGGTCTTGCACGCAGGTCTCTAAGGGATTGGTCTCCCGGCTAGCCACGGGCGCGGAGATCGGCTGTACCCACTGGGGAAAAACGGCGTGTGGCCCGTAATTGGCATTGCGGTCCCTGGCTACGGCGTCGATCTCCACCTGATGGAAGGTCAGGGTGTCATCCTGGGATATCTTATCCAGCATCACCTGCCTCAGGGGCACGTTCCGGAGTCCCATGGCGAACTGGTCCCGCAATATTTGGCTGGTGTTGGTGAGCGCCCCAAACCCATCGGGGTCTTTCCGACGCACTTCTCCCATCATCTCTTGGAGCGCGTTTGCATACTGGGGGATGGACTCATCCTCCCTCTGGAACCGGCCAAACAGACGCTGCCGGAGGGTCCCCGCCGAGGAGGTGTCGCCATAAATATCCCCCAGGATATTATAGATCTCCTCCAGCTCCTCGCGTTCATCGTCGGGCCGCAAGAGAATCGTCCGACGAGCCTCGCCTTCCAGAGAATTCAGGGCGAGGGGCACCTGCAGGTCGTCGGGCACCCGATAGATGAGGAATGTCGCCTCTAGTCGGGCCTTCCAGTCCTCTAAGGTCATATTGCGACCGTCGTAACGGGGTAGGTGGGCGAGGGCTGGTCCGACGTTGAGTCGACGCGATGACCTCCGTCGCTCGTCGTCCGTTCCCCTCGCCACCACATCAGTGGAGCTGGCAGTCGAGCCTCTCCGAGTGCGTGGTTTCGGCGCATCCGTCCACGGCTTCTCGGCCGTGGGTAGTGACCGATCTTCGTCCATCCTGCCGACTACGCCAAGTGTGAGCGGCTAACAAGAATGTACCGCCTGCTGCTGTGCAGGTGTCGTCACTCCACCCACCTGTGCAACGCCGCCGCAGACGATTTCCAGGCACGCCAGAGACTTCACTCTCGAGACACTCCACAGGGCGGACACCACCTCACCGCGGACGACGGGGGTCTGGAAAGAGAGGAATATGTCGGTTGAGCCGTACGCCCGACCTCCGCCTGGAGTACGGGACACGTCAGGGGTAGCCGCGACCTTAACCGGCTGGGCGGAAGGTCATCACTGGCCAATAGGCCTCAGCTACCCAATTCTCACACACTCGCACTCTCGCACGTTGTGTGGTGAGAGGGGGGTCCTCGCGTCCGCGAGCAAACCCTCCGGACCGGTATACAGGGGGGATGACCGACAGACAGACACAGGGTGATACTCACTTCCAACTTGCGGGTCACCTTGATTGTCGCACCTCTCCACTCCTGTTGGGACAAGAAGAACAACCTCCCTACCTGCAGGCTACTCTACGGCTAACAACGATACAGCCAACTACGCCTGCCTAACAAACTAACTCAAACAACTGGAGGCTACTGGTTCTGCCCCAATCAACGGAGACTGTACTAATTAACACGTGCACTACCCGGCAAGTCAGTGGAACACTTCCCCGGCCTAACAGTATACCCCGATTTACTAGTCCTACCTTCCGGATGTTGGACACCAGCCGGTGCCTTTGGCTCACAATGAAGGACGGGGGTCTGGAACAGACGGTGGCCCACTTCCGATGACCGGGGGATGGCGACGTGTGGGACGGGAACGTTACTCCACACTTCCAATCCCCTGGGTCATACACCGCGTGGGGCCGGTCTGCTTCAAACAACAGCCACTGACCCCTCAAGAGCTGCTACACAGCCCACTTCCAGCCGGAGGGGCACAGGCAGGAGCCTGAATGAGGGGCGCAGGCATGAGCCTGAATGAGGGGCGCAGGCAGGAGCCTGAATGAGGGGCGCAGGCCGGTGACCTGGGTGAGGGCGCAGGCCGAAGCCTGGAGTGAGGGCACAGGCCGAAGCCTGGAGTGAGGGCACAGGCCGAAGCCTGGAGTGAGGGCACAGGCCGAAGCCTGGAGTGAGGGCACAGGCCGAAGCCTGGAGTGAGGGCACAGGCCGAAGCCTGGAGTGAGGGCACAGGCCGAAGCCTGGAGTGAGGGCACAGGCCGACGCCTGGAGTGAGGGCACAGGCCGACGCCTGGAGTGAGGGCACAGGCCGACGCCTGGAGTGAGGGCACAGGCCGACGCCTGGAGTGAGGGCACAGGCCGAAGCCTGGAGTGAGGGCACAGGCCGAAGCCTGGAGTGAGGGCACAGGCCGGAGGCCTGGGGTGGGCACAGGCCGGAGGCCTGGGGTGGGCACAGGCCGGAGGCCTGGAGTGGGCACAGGCCGGAGGCCTGGAGTGGGCACAGGCCGGAGGCCTGGAGTGGGCACAGGCCGGAGGCCTGGAGTGGGCACAGGCCGGAGCCTGCCTAACGTGCGCACAGGCCGACAGGGCCTGACTCTGCCCGCAGGCCTAGTGCCTGTCCCTGGTGCTCTAGGGAGGATTATAGGTAGGTAGAGGTGGCCCAAGGCCGCCTACCTGTCGCGGAGGGAGAGGCTGCAGCGGGGAGCTTCGTTAGCTCTTTTGCTCTCCACACGCTGCAGCACTCTCCGCCGGACTTCCGCCGCTGGTCGCCGTCTTCTGTCTTCCTGCGTGACTCCGCCGACGTCTTCTTCCGCACTGCCGATGTCTTCTGCTCCGCCGACGTCTTCTTCCGCTGCTCGGCCGCCGTCTCTCTTCGCTGGAGCTCTTCTTCCTCTTCTGTTCCCGTCCGCCGTCCGACAGCCTGTTCCCGCTCCGCAGCGCCTCTTATATGGCGCCGGGAGCGGGCGGAGCTATGACGCGGCGAGCCCCGATTGGCTCGCCGCGGCGAGCTCTGATTGGCGGCCAAGGCGCGAGCCCTGATTGGCTCGCGCTTGGCGCGCCGTTTGAAATGCGCCGCTGGGATTGGAGGGGCTTGAATCCTTTCGGATGCAAGCCCCTCCAGACTGGAAACAGCCCGCCGCTCCTCCGCCCGCCGCTCTGCCGCCCGTCGCTCCGTGGAGGGGAAAGTGGTAATCCCCTTCACACCTACCAGACCCCTCAGCACTGGAAGTATGAAGTATTAACAGCAATAAATCAATACCCCACCTTTTTCAGTGGAGGTTACAGGCCTGCTCTTGTTTGGTTTCTATCCACTGGAATTTTCTTGAGTGAGAAACAACTTATCGATCACCCTTTCCAATGAACGTCTACCAAGGAATATTTCCTGAGAGAGTCAGCGAAAATTCCTTCTCTTTACACAAATCACGTCTGCGAATACTAACACACTGGGTATGATGACACAATTGCGTGAAATTACGCAAATGGTATCACATTGCATCGCGTATCACACACACACGTGCGGTCCAATCGCATGGCTTTTAGATATGATCAAGGGAGTCAAATTCACAAGCTGAGCTCCACAGCCGGAGCGTAACATCAAATCACGCTCCTCCGCACATTTTACAAAACACACACGACGTGCCTATACACCAATAGGTAAGGTCTCTAGCCTTCACGCCACCAAGCCTCTGCTTACTCAGTGTCTCCTCGACAGGGGTTCCCAATTGTGTCCTGGGGTTCAATGCACTCACACTTTCTTTTCAACAAGCCACACTTTTAGATTTTCTGTACAGAAAAAAATCACTCCCTTTGATTAATAGCTTGTCCCAGAGGTAGTACACTTATAACAAGATCTTGAGTAATCTGTCTAAAATCGGAAAGTTACTTGTATATGTATAACTACAAACCTTTTATCCCAACTTTAAATTTACTTCTAATGTGTAGTAAAAACTTGCACTCGCTACTTTATGCAACCTTGCGTAAGCACGCAACCGTGCGCGTAATCGTGCACACATGCGCGTTCTCGTATGCACGCTGCACGTACTTCTCTACCATGCCACGTGTATGCCGTGCGTTCGCAAAAGAAAATATTCCACACTTATCTCGATCAATGTAAGCAATGCAGCAAATTTATGTTTCTTCTGCTTTTGCTTAATACACGATACACCTTTGTTCCCTCACACACGCTGGAGGTCACCCATGAGTATAACTTGCGTTGTGTGCTGCCCAAACTTTTAGGATGGAAAAAAGTCCTGTATGTGTTTTACCCACTTAAACAAATATAACAAATGTGTAACAAATAACTTATCCGATTCTATGCAGATCTAAAAATGACTATTACAATCTATGGCCACAATATGTGAGAGTATATGCAAAGTATCAGTACACTTGTGCGCATTTTCGTGCCAAAAATAACACACAAAAGAATTGCTTTTCATTGCTGTCCCGCGGTTCACACCACACCTCTGAGACTAAACAGGACAGACGTGGTCTGACAACGGCCCTCATTCCGAGTTGATCGCTCGCTAGCTGCTTTTAGCAGCATTGCACACACTAGGCCGCCGCCCTCTCTGAGTGTATCTTAGCTTAGCAGAATAGCGAACGAAAAATTAGCAAAACTGCTACTAAATAATTCTTAGCAGTTTCTGAGTAGCTCCAGACCTACTCATAGATTGCGATCAGCTCAGACCGTTTATTTCCTATTTTGACGTCACAAATACGCCCTGCGTTCGGCAAGCCACTCCCCCGTTTCTCCAGCCACTCACGCGTTTTTCCCTGGCACGCCGTTTTTTAGAAAATGCAGTGAAAACGCTGAGTTGTCACCCTGAAACATTCACTTCCTGTCAATCACACTACGATCACTCGAGCATTGAAAAAATGTCGCTTGTGCTTGTGTAAATCTAATAAGTCCTTAGTTAAATAACTAAGCGCATGCGCTCTGTGTACCATGCGCATGCGCAGTTAGCAGCAAATCGCAGCATAGCAAAAATTGCCAACGAGCAAACAACTCGGAATGACCCCCAACATTCGGTAGTTTTGAAATGCTGATTTATTTTACAGGACTAAAAGCAATACTTAAAACCACACTTAATACACTTTAAAATTGAGCCGCTGCGGCCGCTGAATGCAATCCTTAACCTAAGTACTTATTACTCAGTTAGCATACAAAGCCCCATACCATGTACAAACTTTGCATACTAACGTCGCGACGGACGTACAAAGTACACACGGTGCATACACACACAACGACACGCCGTGAGCACTATGCAGCTTCACGTGTGTCTGTAATACGCTTACAAATCTAGCAGAGAAAGAGACATGACACCAATTGTATTTAGGAAGTTGGGATCCGACCCAACAACATATAATTGATAAAAGGGGGTTACAACAAAGATACAATTACAATAACAGAAAAGAGGCTACAGTCAATGGTACATACGTTTGGTTTTGCCGGTCCGTTCCTCAGTCATCAAGGTAGATGACCTTCAGAGATTGTGAGAGTGACCAGGTTGCAGCTGGCTTTTTATACATTTGTCCAAAACATAACACAATGGAAACTGTAATCTCTTTGTCCATTGGACACAGGGATGGTCATTTACAGTACAGGAGAGGTCATAGGTCGGTTTGAATAGGTGGCTGAAGTCTGGTCCAGGTGCACCTGCAGATGTTCTCCTCTGGGTTCCCGCCGCATATCAAGAGTACAGTAAATACAGTTAATATTAATATTCTGCTCCTGCGCATAACTATGCGCAGGAGCGTGCGATCTTCTGCAAACCAACACCGGTATATTGCTCTAAATATACCCTATTGCAGGATACCAAACACCACCTCATAACTTAATGCTGTCCCCTCGTATACTGTAAAGGTGAATCCCTTTGTTATTATACCCTTTAAGTAAGTGTAACTCGCTGGTGTGGTGCATGTAGACTATGTATACATTGTGCACTATATGGATTCAATATGTAATGTATTTTTATGGCTTTTCTATGCAAATACAAGTGCTACCGTAATTACTCATACCACGCGCTAACACGTATGATCGCGGGATCAGCCGTACGCAATTTGCGAATATGCGCACGCATGGCATAATAAGTACGCACACAGAGGCCATCTGTGTGTAGTTTGTACGTTATGTGTGTACTGCAATATTTTTTGACTTCGACAGTCCACCCTTTGGCAGTCATCAATAACTGCCACTAACTAATCAATAAACAGAAAAATATTACCTATACAATATATACAAAAGCTTGGATGATTGGGGGAGAGTTGTAGGTGGGAAATGTATAACCTAGTGGGATAGTAAAAACATGTATGTATGAATCAATGTCTGAGGGGCAGGTACCATTGTGCCGTATATGTTCTAAGTAAGCTTCGAGGTATTGCAAAGTATACATTAATTCCTTCTCATCCCGTATTAAGGGTCTGTAAATTGGCAAACAAACACTACCGAGCTCTTTTCGGCTTCTTATTCCAACAAATGGGGAGCACATTTAGTTGATGATACATGGAGGGGGAACATATGTGAGTGCTAGTATATGTGGATAACACCTGTCGACTATGTGTGCCATTTAAATGGAGGTTGTAGAGATGAAGATAAGACACATATGTATATAAAAAATTCACATAAACATTTGGGTAGGGCTGACGTCTTTTCCGCTTGGATTTTACTGGGTAAAGGGGGAAACAGAGAAAAATGGTGAAAGAAACAGGCCATGAAATTAATTTGCAATCCTTATCATAACGCTGTCTCTATGGATAGATCATAAATCAAATCTGCTGCTGTAACAATGCCCTCGCTCCTTAGACTCATCAAATTTGTGCTGTGCTTGCACTGCGTCAGAATTCCATCACACCTGAATATCAAACCTATAATTATGACGACACCTAGGATACAAAGGAGAAACTTTCCCACACTCATAATAACATTCTGGGCCCACTCTCCTAACCCTGAAAACCATTTGCGTGGGTTTAACCATGAGACCCAGCCAGTCAATTCATTACCCACAGCCATCAAGGTAAGGTTGTGTCTCCTCCGGAACTCCCACTTCAACTGCAAAATCTCGTCAATCCTTTGATCAATGATCTCCGTGGGGTCGTCAGTGCTGTTCGTGATATATGTACAGCACTTCACATCATATTGAGCTGCCAAGGTGACACAGTACCCACCCGTCACAGCCGTGACATAATTCAGGACCATCCAGTGCTGGACCAACTCCGTCTTGTATGCTTGTTACTCCCTTCCCGTATACCTAAAGGTGTCATCATACATCTCGGTGATATTGTCTATCAACTTCGCAAGCACATGGATGTACTTAAAATTTATAATTCCTCTGGCAGTACTTGTGATGTCTAATGCAAGAAGAATTTGAATCCCGGTGGATTCATGGATCAAATCAGGGGCAGCGTGCTCTGCCCTATCTATGATGTGTCTCTTGATGATGTGTTCATTATGGGTATAAGTATAAGGAGTCTGAGCATTACGGTGAACGTCTTTCATTTTGTCGTGGGTTATGGTCATGACCTCTGGTAGTACCCTTCCAATTTAACACAATCCCTCAGAGCTCGGAGTGAGCCACTTGTACGCCTTCCTCCCACATATGAAATAGGCATTATCTGGGAGAAGAGAGGGGACAAAATGTAACACCATATTGCAAATTTTCTAGATAAAGAAACCAATCCCCAATTCTCTCATCTGCTCAATACAAGTATCAGGTTGGATGATGTGGGCGGAATACCCCTGTGATACCTTTACAACCCACATGGTCTTGCTCCCATGTGTATACCTGTACTGAAAATACCTCCCACTGTTGGTTATCTTGCGTAAAAGTTTAGAGTCAATAGGCATACTATCACCTCTGTGTGAGAAGGTCATTGTCTCGTTATTCCAGGTTACTTCCCAATTTCCGGGTTTTCGGAAATTGGAGACATTGAAACAGATGTGTGCTCTATCTACATGATACTGGTCGAGCTTCAAACTAGGGGGCCTAGATATATTGAAATTCTTGTCCACCGGTATCCCACCCCGTAATTCGAGTACCTCATCTAACGCTAAAGGATATGGCACTAATCCCGACTTTCTCTGTCCTTGAGGTACTTGGGAGCACCCCCAACATTCTGTCTGGTTTAAGACCTTACCCACTAATGAGTGGTAATCACTCAACGGATGTCGGTCTATGTCGATGTTAAAGTTGGACTGACATCTCTGGATGCACCCATCTTCAGCTATGTTCTCGCATTATCTACAAATACAATATTCGTCAGACAATAACCCCTCACATTGCCTCCGAGCTCCTTGACTACCAGAGCGCTTACTGATACCAGCCTTTACTCGTAACTGTATTACCACAAACCAGTGTACATTGTACCCTGTCCTAACTTATCTCAAGGATTATGGTTCACCGGAGGATGACGAGCCCAGCATGATCTCAGCCCTCTCTCAGGCAACCACCATGCAGTAAACTCAGGTGGGCACAGCCCAACAGTTAATAGCAGTGGCTATGGCTTCCACTGGAGGTATGGGTGAGATCATAGCCACTGGTAAGTACAGGACTGTTCATTATGCAGAGACAGTAGCTCCCCGCACTGAGACAAACAAGAGTGAAGTGGTTGGGATAAACCCTGTTTTGGTAATAGCAGTTCCCAATGGGAGAACTGATAACCAGGGAGGGACCCCCATCAGGAATATTTCCATGTATTACCCGTGGTCCAGGTCTGCACTGCAGTCAATCAAGTCAGAATTCCCCGATCCCAGGAAAGATTTATTCGGGTCCCAGAAATTTAGTAAAGATCTGGGCAATGCCCATGAACCAACAAACAAAGAATGGCAGACAGTGTTAATAGCATGCCTACCCCCTAATATTGACAACCAAAAATTCATAACTGATTGTAAGATAGAGACAGACAGTCCACTGACTGATGAATACAACCAGGCGAATGTAAGGCAGAGTAACATACAACTAGGATTGTATTTTCCTACAGTTGTAAAGTGAAATAAGATTTTAACAAACAAACAGAAAGAGAATGACCTGGCATCAGAATATTTCCATGGAGCATTACAAGATACGGCTAAATATACTAAGATAGAAGTTATAAAGAAAGGTGCGAACCACAGGGAGGTGACTGTCTCTGATTTAATGGATAGGTTAAAAGAGGCATTGAAAGTCAGAGTACAGACTTCTTTGCCTAATTGGAGGGGGTTACGGTAGATGCCTTGAGAGAATCCGCTATGGAACATGACCGGAATATCATAAAGCACAAAGATTTGCAAGGGGAGAGGTTGATGTTTGTAAGTATACAGGCACTTGAAGGGATGACCAACCAAACAAAACCCCAGACCACTGAAGAACACTGGAGAAGGTCAATAACATGTTATGTTTGCCACAAGGAGGGACACATTGCCAGAGAATGTAGGAATGTAGAAACACATAGTAAATATAGACCTGCTAAACAAGAACACGAGACACATTACCAAACACATAGATGGGATCAGGAAACATATAGGAGGGATGAAGAGCCACATAGAGGGGAAACACGGAGGTACCCACCAAGGAAGGACTGGCAGGACTCCGAAACATCACAGATATCTCCCTCACACATAGTAGCTGCAAATGCCCTACGGGAAAGCCAACACCCACAAAAGAGGTCAGGTCACACCTGTATTCTGCAGCCAGTATTGCTGGCCTTGGAAATGAACCTGAGGACATGGTCAATGTAGCTGGCACACCACAACCTTTTCTTGTAGATACAGGGCTGGCCAGATCTGTACTAAACTCTTCAACAGGTATAATGACCACGGGAAAAACGATTTTGGCAATGGGAGTAACGGGAAAAGTGAAGCACTATCCTTTGACTAGACCAGCAGAGATTATGATAGGGCACTTGCATACCAAAAATTATTTCCTGTTGGCTGCATCGGCTCCAACTAATCTACTTGGCAGAGATTTGTTATGTAAAATGCGGTGTGTTATGTACTGTACCCCTGAGTGTGTTTTTAGATATCCATGAGATCCACACACATGAAGTACAGGATATGTTAGACACCCCTCAAAGGCTAATGTTACACTCTTCGGTTCTAGACACATGCCCATCGCAGGTAGAGGAAATGATCTCACAAATAACGGGTTCCTTATGGACCAAAGATGGACAGGACACTGGATTGTTGGTGAATGTAGCCCCAGTAGAAGTGCAAATAAAAGATGGTAGGATAGCTCAAAAAATTCCCCCAGTATCCTCTGAAACCAGTTGTGGAATTAGGAGTATACCCTGTCATAGAACGGCTGCTACAGCAGGGCATACGAGTCAGGATGTCCAGCACAGACAAAAGTCCCATCTTCCCTGTGAAAAAGAGTAAGGGGAGGGGTTACAGGCTAGTGCAGTATTTAAGGGGTATAAACAAAATAGTCAACAGCCAATTCCCCGTAGTGCCCAAACCAGCTGTCATCCTCATGCAGATTCCCTCTACCTCCAAGTACTTCACTGTGATTGACCTCTGTTCTGCTTTCTTTACTGTTCCTCTTCACCCTGACAATCAGTACCTTTTCACTTACACCTACAGGGGAGTACAGTACACATGGACCCGTACCCCCCAAGGTTTCATTGACAGCCCAAGTATTTTCTCCCAGGCCCTACATGATTGTTTGCAATCCTTTCAACCTGAGAATGAGTTGGTGCTGATACAATATGTTGATGACTTGTTGTTATGCTCTGATTCATTTGAGTCATCCCTAGCATACACTAAATAGCTTGTGTTTCATCTCTCCCAGACAGGACACAAGGTTTCTAAGGATAAATTACAGTTGTGCCAGACTAGGGTTAAATACATGGGACACTGCTTGATGCAAGGACTCAGACAACTGACCACAGACAGGATACAAGCCATCCGTGACATGACTCTATCGCAAACCCAGCAACAAATATGCCCTTTTCTACGAATGTGTGGGTATTGTTGGAATTGAATTACAGGGTTCTCTTTTCTGGCACAACCACTGCAAGAAATGGTCTCTTTGAGCAAACCAGAATGGGTCTCTCATACTGAGGAGTCCGAACTGGCTTTTGAGATACTGAAAGAGTGCTTATCACAAGCACCAGCATTTGGGATGCCAGATTATGAGAAACCTTTTGAGTTATATGCTACCGAAAGTGCTGGGTGCGCGGCAGAAGTCCTAACCCAGAAACATGGTGATACCAGCAGACCGGTAGCCTACTACAGTGTACAGCTGGACACTGTAGCATGGAATCTCCCCACTTGCCTACGAAGTGTTGCAGCCATAGCTTTGTTGGTATGAAAAAGTGAAGACATAGTGCTAGGACATGACCTGACAATCCATACACCTCATGCAGTATCAGCCTTGCTAAACTCTGCCCAAACCAGACATGTCTCATCCACTCGGTTTACAAAATGGGAACAATAACTGATGGCCCCTGTAAACATAACCATAAAAAGGTATAGCATACTAAATCCTGCAACTTATTTGCTAAGTGTGGCTTATCATGCACAAAGGGTGGAGGATGAGAACGATGGTGATGGAGGATTTAGTAGAGACACTGATACGCATGATGTATGGAATACTTGAACTAGACTTTCACTGCGAGACCTGACATTAGTGACAACCCATTAGAAGATGTAGACTTTACCCTTTACACTGATGGTAGTTGTCACAGACAGACGGACTCAGGAGACCTGTGCACCGGATACGCAGTTGTAGATGATGAAGGTATCATAGAAGCTGATCCCCTTGGTCCACCTCACTCAGCACAAGTCACTGAGCTGGTAGCAGTGACCAAAGCATGTAAGTTGGCAAAGGGTAAGTCAGCTAATATATACACGGACTCTAGATATGCTTTCGGAGTAGTGCATGATTTCAGGGCCCTGTGGCACCTCAGAAAATTCATGACGGCAGCTGGCACTCTTGTGGCGCATGCATCACTCATCAAAAGGCTTCTGAGAGCCATACAGGAACCTGAAAGAGTGGCTGTTATCAAGTGTTAAGCACAACCCTACAACCAAGACCCAATTTCACTTGGTAACAGCCGAGCAGACGAAGCTGCTAAATCAGCAGCAAGCAACACCACACAAATTAACACCACACAACTGATGACATTCAATACGGTAAACACGCAACAGTTAACTGAAATGCAAGTTTTGTGTTCCCTACAGGAGAAGGCGGTCTGGAAGGCGAAGGGGTATGGTCAGGAGTCTTACTGCTTTGGAGAGATGGACAAGGTAAACCAGTGGCCCCCAGGACATATCTCCCAAGCCTAGCTGAGGTGGCACATGGTCTGACTCATCTGCTCAAGGAAGGTATGCGCAAATTGGTAAGAGCCTACTGGAGTGCACCAGGGTTTTCTTCTCAGGTGAAAAACAATGCAATGACATGTCTTACTTGTTTGAGGAAGAATATTGGTAAGACGATACCGACGGAGCCATCCCATATCCCTCCTACACACGGACCTTTCCAGGTAATACAAATCGACTTCATGCAGCTACCACCCTGTAGAAATTTGTATTATGTACTAGTATGCACTGATGTTTTCACAAACTGGGTAGAGGCATTTCCTGCCACCACGAATACTACTGTATTTACCGCTAAAAAAATTGTGCAATAATTTGTGTGTAAATATGGTATCCCTAAGATTATTGAAAGTGATAGGGGTACCCATTTTACAGGTGAAGTCTTTCAGGTCATGTGCAAACTTATGGGCATTAATAGTAAGCTACATACTCCCTACCGGCCACAGGCCAGTGCGAAGGTGCAGAGAATTAATACCACTATTAAGAACAAGCTTATTAAGAACAAGCTGAGCAAAGTGATGGATGAAACTGGACTGTTGTGGCCGGAAGCACTGCCACTAGTGTTGTACAGAATCAGAACCACTCCCAGGTCACCGCTTAACCTATCACCCTTTGGAATTCTTTTTGGACGATAGCCTCATGTGATGATAGATCCCCAGGATGATCTGAAATGCAATAATAAAATGACTGTGCAATATTTGGTTAGGATGAGCCAGCAACTGAGAAACCAGAAAAGGAATCTGAAACTGGCGATTCCTGACCTACCAATCAGTAATTATCATGAAATTGAACCTGGGGACTATGTGATGATTCAAAATTTTCTATGCTCAGGTTGCCTCATAGACAGTTGGGAAAAATCGTATCAAGTTTTGTTGACCAGCACGACAGCACTGAAGGTTGCCGTGAGAGAGACTTGGGTCCACTCATCCCACTGTAAGCAGGTTGCTGACCAGGAGAAATCTCATGAGAAGGAGAAAGGTGAAGAAAACCCGATATCACTAGATAATCTGTTTTGGGAAAGCTGAAAGGCAGGACTGTCAAAAATGCACCTAAGCGTGGTGAAAAGAAAAATCAATGATGGTTGTTTTAAAAGAATTTCTCTCAAAACACCTCCCTCTTCATTTTTTTCTCTCCCTCCTTTTTTTTTTTCAAACCGAAATGGATCCACATCAAGAGACTGTATTCTGGATTTTTCTTGTGATTCTATTTTTGATCAGGACAATTTGTTTTCGTGAGGGCCCCCAAGAAGTCGAGCAAGGATCTGGAATGGGTTCTGATGGAGAGGATATATTTGTAGGACCCCAGGATCAGTCCATCACTTTGGTCAAAGCTGGTATAAGTAAGAGATCTGGTAGTCATATAGCTCAGAGGCAATGTGAAGGGTTATTGTCTGATGAATATTGCATATGTAAGTACTGCGATAACATAGTCGAAGATGGGTGCATCTAGAGAAGTCAATCAAACAATAACATCAATATTGACGGATATCCTTTGAGTGACTATCACTCACTAGTGGGTACGGTCTTAAACCAAACAGAATGCTGGGTGTACTCACAAGTACCTCAAGGACAGAGTATATTGGGATTAGTGCCATACCCCTTAACAGTAAATGAGGTATTCGAATTGCATGGGGGGAGACCAGTGGACAGAAAATGCAATAAATCTAGATCCCCTAGCATAAAGCTCCACCAGTAGCTTGTAGATAGATCACTACTGTGTTTCAACGTAACCAATTCCCGGAAAACAGAAAATTGGGAAGTGACTTGGAACAATTAGACAATGACTGTCACAACTGAGGGCCTGAGCTGACGGGAGGCAGCCTCAGTTGTAGGGGCTGAGGTGTAGTGAAACCTGGGAGGTTTTATCAGACCCCTGGACATATAAGTTACACAAAGGAAGATTGCCCGAAGGCGTGACCATGACAACCAAGGTAAAAGTCAATGATATTTATTAGACAGACTCCATGCAACACAGCAGTGATAAAAAGAGATACGTAAAATCAGCAGTAATATATATCACAGTTCCTGGGTGCTACAGGATGGCAAAGTCCACAGGGCTCTGGTAGTATGGGTACAGTTCTTATTGTCTTCTAGATGGAACGTCCTTACCAGGCCCGACTGTAGTAGTGGGAATAGCCCAGGTTCATACCAGTTGATGTTCCATGGAAAGCTGGACTGCTGCAGATGAAATGGCTGCTGTGAGTACTGGTTGGAACCAGACAGATGTAGACACGGAGTGGGTGCTGGATGGAACTAGCCAAATGATATATGAAGCTTGAGAGCTATGAAATGCAAATGATATATGGAGCTTGAGAGCGGTGAAATAATAGTACCGGTGGTTAATGGAAATCTGCAGAAATGGTACTGGCACTTTAAGAAGAGTTGATCTCTGCTGGAAGCTGGAATGCTGGAAGCAGGTGAATCTGTAAACAGAGATGGAGGAGTCACAGAGGACTGGAGAGTCAGGCTGCACCGCAGGTGGTAGACTGGAGCGGGTCTCTTTAGTGGAAGCTTAGAGACAGGAGCTGGAACCTGGAAAACAACCACAGGAAAGAGACAGACTGGAACTAGGTTTGACAACCAAAGCACTGACACCTTCCTTGCTCAGGCACAGGATACTTATACCTGCAGCAAGGAAGGGATTGGCTAGGCAATTATGCAGATTTCAGTGGAGCAGCAGATTGGTGGAGATTGGACATGTGACAGAATCTAACATGGCTGCGCCCATGTTGGTACTTGGAGGGAAAGTTGGTTTGGTAATCCATGTGGAAACTTTAGCAGTAATGGCGGCGCCGGCCGCAGAGGACAGGAGACGCCAGACTGACGACTGCACACTAGAACCACGCGGACGACAGCGGAGGCTGCGGCTGGCATGAGGCGCCACTCTGACAACCTGTATACTGGAAAACAGGAACGGCGGTGGAGGCCGCGGAGGACGGGAGACGCAATTCAGAAGGCAAACATAGCGCCGCTGTGACAGCATCTCAGAGTGACAGGAGAGGGATGCAGAATGTGGCCATCAGTATTACAGATGAAATCCGGCCCTGGAACGCTGAGCCAGCCTCAGGAGACATCTAAAAGGCAAGTAATGGCGTCCAGATACCCGGATCGTGACAATGACCTTCTCACACAGAGCTGATAAGGAATCCATCAACACTGAACTTGTATGTGGGATAGCCACAAGTGGGAGGTACTTCCGATACAAGTATACACGTGGGATCAAAACCATGTGGGCTGAAACAGTGCCACAAGGATATTGTGCGCACATCATCCAGCCAGATACTTGTGTCAAACAGATGGGAAAACTGGGGACAGGTTTCTTCGTAAGGATTATCTGTTATATGATACTGATGCATATTGTCCCCTATGTTCTCCCAGATGATGCTTATTTCATATGTGGAAGGAAGGCGTACAAGTGGCTTACTCTGAGATCTGAAGGGTTGTGTTACATAGGCCGAGTACTACCAGGAGTCATGACCATCGCACATGACAAAATAAAAGACATTCACCGCAGTGTTCCACCTCCTTATACTCACACCCACTATGAACACATTTTCAAGAGACACCTCATACACAGGAGAGAGCTCTCAGCCTCTAATTTGATCCATGAATCCACCAGGATTCATATTATTCTTGCATTAGATATCACCCATACTGCCAGAAGAATTATAAATTATAGGTAAATCCATGCCCTAGTGAACTTGATAGATAATATCACTGAGATGTATGATGATAACTTCAGGTATACAGGTAGGGAACTGCAGGCCTACAAGAAGGAACTGGTCCAACACAGGATGGTCTTGAATTACGTCACGGCCGTGACAGGTGGGTATTGTGTTATTTTGGCAACTCAATATAGTGTGAAGTGCTGCACGTATATTACGAATAGTACCGAGGACCCAACGGAGATTATTGATACAAAAATGGACGAGAAATGTAATTAATATGCGCCGCCCTCCCACCCAGGAAGACCACACTATCACAGCTCTGAGTACTCTCCGAGTCCCGAGCCTCCTCTGTGGGCTGCTCTAAAACATAGGGATATCCGCAGCACGCAGACAGTATCCCACGTGTGACAGGCTGCTGCCTTTTCCTAAAGAAGAGAGGAGGCGCTACTTATACTCCAAATATATGGTAATAGACAGTCGGGGGATGGCTCTCCGTAGTTTATAGGCTGTATATGAATGTTTAATCCACACTTGGATTTATAGTATTTTATTCATATGCCCTCACCCTCCCTGTATCTCCCCGTCAGCATTCCTGCTCTCACTCTCCATGTAACTCCCCATCAGTGTCCCTACCATCACCCTCCATGTAGCTCCCCCCTCAGTGTGCACTCACCCTAATTCTAACTCCCCCCACAGCATCCCTACTCTCACCCTCCCTGTAACTACCCCTCAGTGCCCCTGCCTTCACCCTCCCTTTAACACCCCTCTGCGTATATGCCCTCACCATCCCTGTAACTCCCCGTCAGCATTTCTGCTCTCACCCTCCCTGGAGCTCCTCCCTCAGTGCCCCTGTCCTAACCCTCCATGTAGCTCCCCCCTCAATGTGCACTCAACCTCCTTCTAACTCCCCCCTCAGCATCCCAGCCCTCACCCTCCCTGTAACTCCCCACACAGTGTGCCCTCACCCTCCCTCTAACACCCACTCACCCTCCCAGCCCTCACCCTCCCTGTAGCTCCCCCCTCAGTGCCCCTGTCCTAACCCTCCATGTAGCTCCCCCCTCAGTGTGCACTCACCCTCCTTCTAACTCCCCCCTCAGTATCCCAGCCCTCACCCTCCCTGTAACTCCCCACACAGTGTGCCCTCACCCTCCCTCTAACTCCCCCTCACCCTCGCAGCCTTTACCCTCCCTGTGGCTCCCCCTCAGTGCCCCTGTCCTAACCCTCCATGTAGCTCCCCCCTTAGTGTGCCCTCAACCTCCTTCTAACTCCCCCCTCAGCATCCCAGCCCTCACCCTCCCTGTAGCTCCCCCCTCAGTGCCCCTGTCCTAACCCTCCCTGTAGCTCCTCCCTCAGTGCCCCTGTCCTCACCCTCCATGTATCTCCCCCCTCAGATTATTGATCCAAAGATTGACAAGATCTTGCAGGTGAAGTGGGAGTTCAGAAGAAGACACAATCTCACTTTAGCGGCTGTGGGTAATGACTGGATGGTCCTCATGGTTGAACCCACTCAAATGGTTCTCTGGGTTAGGAGAGTGGGCCCAAGGAATAATTGCAAATGTGGGAAAGTTTCTCCTCTGTATCCTGGATGTTGTCATAACTATCAGCTTGATATTTAGATGTGTTCGAATTCTGATGCAGACAAAAAGGCATAATACAAATTTGATGAGTCTAAGGAGCGGGTGCGTTGTAAATGCGGCAGATCTGGTATACGATCCGATGATAGAGACAGTGCTCTGATAGGAATGTAAATGAATTTCATGGGCTGTTTCTCTAACCATCTTTTTGTGTTCCTCTCTCCCTCTACCCAGCGAAACTTCTACCAAATCCGGACATCAGTGTGCAATGACACAGGTACATGTATGTATGTAACGTTCGTCCAAATCAGACATCATAGGCTATAACACTGTCCCAGCATACTCTATAGGTTGAATGTCGTCACACACTCAACCAGTGGTCTATCGACCGCCAAGTGCATATAGAGGATGTCTCGTTCTCCTCCCTGTCTTCTCCAACCATAGTCAATGTCTGATTTGCGAATAAAGTACATAGGTGTGTACTGTCGAAGTCGAAAATATTATATACACACTTCACGTGCAAACACCACACAGAGTGGCCACTGGGGGTCATTCCAAGTTGTTCACTTCATAGCAGTTTTTAGCAGACGTGCAAACGCTTAGCCGCTGCCTTCTGGGAGTGTATCTTAGCTTAGCAGAAGTGCAAACGAAAGAATCGCAGAGCCGCTACAAAAAAAAATTGCGCAGTTTCTGAGTAGCTGCAAACCTACTCCAATCTTGTGATCACTTCAGACTGTTTTGTTCTGGATTTGACATCACAAACACGCCCTGCGTTCACCCAGCCACGCCTGCATTCTCCCAGGCATGCCTGCGTTTTTTCGAACACTCCCTGAAAACGGTCAGTTGACACCCAAAAACGCCCCTTTCCTGTCAATATATCTGCGGCTGCCATTGTGACTTAAAAGCATCGCTAAACCTTGTGTAAAAGTACATTGGGGGTCATTCCGAGTTGATCGCTCGTTGATTTTTTTTCGCAACGGAGCAATCAATCGTTAACGCGGATGCGTAATGTCCGTAGTGCGACTGCGCCAAGTAAATTTGCTATGCAGTTAGGTATTTTACTCACGGCATTACGAGGTTTTTTCTTCGTTCTGGCAATCGTAATTTGATTGACATGAAGTGGATGTTTCTGGGCGGAATCTAGCCGTTTTATGGCTGTGTGTGAAAAAACGCTGACGAATTTTGGAAAAACTACGGAGTGGCTGGAGAAATGGGGGAGTGCCTGAGCAAACGCTGGGCGTATTTGTGACATCAAACAGGAACGATACTGACTGAACTGATCGCAATGGCAGAGTAAGTCTCGAGCTACTCAGAAACTGCTAAGAAGTGTGCTAATCGCAATATTGCGAATCCGTCGTTCGCAATTCTAAGAAGCTAAGATTCACTCCCAGTAGGCGGCGGCTTAGCGAGCGATCAACTCGGAATGACCCCCATTGTCCATTGTGAATGTTCGTCAAGTGTGCGCACTGCACCACATAGGCATGCGCAGAAGTGCAGCTTTTTCATGTAATCGCTGTGCAGCAAACATTTTTATCTAGCGATTAACTCAGAATGACCCCCTCTGTGCTTGCACGTTTTTGCTGTGCGTACGCATGCCTGCACGCCATGTGCACTGGTCCATGAGTCTTGCTCATTGGTGCGTGGTATGAGTATATATTGTAGCATATACATACGCACAGAAAAGCTACAAAGACATATTTAATATTCAATTCATATAGTGCACATTTTACACATAGGGGTATATTCAATTGCGGTTGAATTGCCGAAATTGTCGAAAAAAACGAGTCATTTTCGACAAATAAAACCTGTCGAATTGGATTCGACAATTCAATACAGTACTTTTCTCCCAAAAAATAGGGCGTTTCATTTTCGACTTTTTGCAATTCGACTTTTTGCAATGCGACATGTCTGCAATGTTAAAAATGCTGCTTTTCGACAAAAGTATATTCAATTGAAGAATGTCGATTCGACAACAGTGCTTTTCGACAGTCATTTTGTAAATTTAATTCGGCCTCATTTTTCTGTCTTGATCTAATAATTTTTTTAAAAAACATGTATTTTTTGGTGCTTTTTTTATTGCTAATAGCATATCTATTTATATTTGAAGGGATTATCTACTTGGTTTGTCTATTTAGTAGCTACAAGTATTATTTAATCGATTTTTTAATTTTTTTTTTTTTTTACTGACTACAATAATATGGAGAGATCAATGCATGTTTTTCAGTTGGAAGGGGTTTTTAAAGTGTTAAAAATCGAGACAAAACATTTGTGGGGTGCCCCCTCATAAGCATAACCAGCCTCTGGCTCTTTGAGCCGGTCCTGGTTGTAAAAATACGGGGGAAAAATTTACTGTGGTTCCCCCATATTTAATAAACCAACACCGGGCTCTGCGTCTGGTCCTGGTGCAAAAAATATGGGGGACAAAAGACGTAGGGGTCCCCCGTATTTTTTCCACCAGCATCGGGGTCCTCTAGTCAGAGAGATAATGCCACAGCCGGGGGACATTTTTATATAGGTCCCTGCGGCCGTGGCATTAAATCCCCAACTAGTCACCCCGGGCCGGGGTACCCTGGAGGAGTGGGGACCCCTTAAATCAAAGGGTCCCCCCTCCAGCAACCCAAGGGCCAGGGGTGATGCCCGAGGCTGTCCCCCACATCCCAGTATATTTTTATTTACAGGTACTCCGTGGATTCTACTGGAGAAGAGGACCGACTGCTTCATGTCAACATAGGTGAGTATGTGTATATGTCTGTGTGCATGTATGTAATAAAGTTGTATTATCATGGTGTGTGCGCTTTATTTTTATTTGGGTATTTTTTGTAGTAGAACAACAGGTACCAGCAGGCCCGTTTCCCCCCCCGCATGCTGGTACTGTTATGCACACTAGTGCCAGCAGAAATGTACTGGTGTCTGAACGGAGAGGGATGCAAAACAAATGAACTCACAGACAAACTGGGGAATATGACATTACATACACAGAAGGTGATAGAGTAACAAAATAAACACAAAGTGAACAGAGAAGCCCAAAGGCTAAGAAACTGGGTGTCTCCCTAGTATTAGGAATGCTCAGATGGAAAGAAGCGAGATGTTGTGATTTAATACGTAGAGAACCCGAAATGCTGTTACTAAGGGTATCCCTAAAGGGATACCAACGGGTGTGACAGTAAACTCATTGGTCAGAGATGGAATAATAGACACAAGGAGAGTCTCCACAATCCTAGTCCTCACTTGCAGTGCACCGGTTTAGCTTACTGCCACTAAACTGACACCTGGACACCTTGCACAGTGAGAAAGGATTTTGGCAGGCAGTCTGAGAATACAGCCACAAACTTGCTAGGTTCACAAAGTAGCAAAAGAACCCCAGCAGGTTAAACGACTGACTCCAGTCTTACTGCTAGGTCTGGATTGGCAGAGTGTTGTACCAAATCCCAAGGCCTATTTGCAGTACGCAACAAGCAAATACAAAGTTACACAGTACTAGCTAACTTTCAGGAACTGACTAACCAACAAAGATTCAGCAGCATCTGCCTAACCTGAGAAGAGGGTTTATATAGCAGGTGCTGTCCACTCCCCACTCAGACCTCACAGACCGTGAGCACAAAAACCAGCACCGGATCCCCTGCTGTGCACAGAACCTGTAACCACTGCACAGCAAAAGACCCGAACCGGAGTATCAGCTGCGCTCAGGTTACTCCGCTAGCACTTGCCTCCCGGTTGCAATGATGACGTGGCAGCACAGGGCAGTGTGCAGTGAGAGAGCACTGCCCCAATACCCATCTCAGAGGCATCCACCTCCACCACAAAAGGACGCTCTGGATCTGGGTTTTTGCAGCACCTTGGCCGAGACAAATGCCCTTTTGAGACGGGCAAAAGCCGCTTTGGCCTCACAAGACCAGTGAGCAACATCCGCCCCTTTCTTAGTGAGTGCCACCAAGGGCGCCACTATAGACGAAAATCCAGCGATAAATCATCTATAAAAATTTGCAAAGCCCAGAAAACGCTGAAGCGCCTTCAAACTAGTGGGCTGCACCCAATCCAGGACTGCCTGTACCTTGGAACCCTCCATTTGGAAACCTTCTGGGGAGATAATATATCCTAGAAATGCGATTTGCTGAACTTCAAATTCGCACTTCTCCAGCTTCACCCCAAGCAGGTTGTCTCTGAGTTTCTGGAGGACTAAGCGTACATGCTTCCGATGTTCCTCTAGGGAATGGGAGAAGATTAGGATGTCATCTAAATATACAACTAAAAATCTATCCAAATATTCCCTGAGCACATCGTTCATTAAGTCCTGGAAGACTACCGGGGCATTACAGAGCCCAAAAGGCATCACCAAATATTCATAATGCCCTGAGTGGGTATTAAAGGCAGTCTTCCATTCATCCCCCTCTCTTATTTGGATTAGATTGTACGCACCGCGTAGGTCAATCTTAGAAAAAATAGTGGCAGTACGAAGCTGGTCAAACAAGACCGAAATGAGAGGCAGTGGGTATGAGTTTTTAATTGTGATACGGTTCAATTCCCTGAAGTCGTTGCAGGGTCGCAATGAACCGTCCTTTTTACCCACAAAGAAGAACCCCGACCCAACTGGAGACTGTGAAGGTCTAATAAATCCCTTAGCCAAGTTCTCCTGAATGTACTCTGCCATAGCCTGAGTATCAGGACGTGACAGAGAGTACAACCTGCTCTTGGGAAGCTTAGCATTCGGCAACAAATCAATGGCACAGTCATAGGGGCGATGGGGAGGTAGTACCTCTGCAACTTTTTTGGAGAACACATCCGCAAAATCTGCATAACATCCTGGCAATCCTGGCAAACTTAGCTGCGAAAGCCTGACTGGAAGGCTCAAGCAACTCCTGAAACAATCAGTACCCCAACTAAGAATCTCCCAAGAGAACCAGTCAAATTGAGGATTGTGGGCCCTTAACCAGGGTAACCCCAACACCATTGGGGCAAAAGTACAGACAGTCACATAAAAGGACAATTTTTCAGAGTGTGTGGCTCCAATAAACAAAGAAATCTGGCTAGTGCAAGAGGTAATTTTACCCTGGGAAAATGGTTCCCCGTTTAACCCACAGATCTCAATTTCTGATACCAAGGGTACTAAGGGAACAGAGTGTTCCAGTGTGAATTGGCGGTCCATAAAAACCCCGTCGGCCCCACTGTCCACAAAGGCCTCAGTCTTGACAGTTTGACCGAGGATCTTCAAGGTCACCGGAATGATAAAAGTCTTCTTGGGAAATTCAGGCCCTGAAGTTTTCCGGCTTTTATAGGCATGATACTACCACATGACCTTTATTCCCACAGTACAAACACAAACCCTGCTGTCTCCTCCGCGTCTTCTCACGCGAGGAGAGGCGGGTAGCCCCAATCTGCATAGGCTCCTCGGAAAATTCCTCAGAGTCTGAGGTTCCCTTGGGAAAGAAGGAAACCTTGGTCTCCCTTTCAAGCCTACGCTCTCTCAGCCGTCTATCCACCCGGATGGATAACTGCATGAGCTGATCCAAGCTATCAGGCAAGGGATATTGTACCAGTTGGTCTTTTATCTGGTTAGAAAGACCTCTTCAGTACTGGTATCTCAGGGCTGGGTCATTCCACTGGGTATCATAGGCCAATCTCCAAAACTCCATACAATAAACCTCAAATGGCCGTCGCCCTTGCTTAAGGATTGAAATCTGAGCCTCGGCTGAGGCCGTCTTGTCAGGGTCATCATACAACATGCCCAGTGCTGTAAAATAAGCATCAACACTTTTAAGCGACGGACAGTCAGGCTGCAACCCATATGCCCAGACCTGTGGGTCTCCTTGTAGCAAGGAAATCACTATGCCCACCCGCTGAATCTCCGACCCAGAAGACTGAGGCCTAAGCCGGAAATATAGCTTGCAGCTTTCCTTGAAACAAAAGAACTGTGAGCGATCTCCAGAAAAACGATCCGGGAGATTTACTATCGGCTCCCTAACCCCTGGAGTTGCTGCTGCTGCTGCTGCGGGAGCTCCGCCAGCGGCCTGCGAGGTGTGCATTGTAATGGACAAATCATTAAATTGTCGAGTCAGGACCTGCACCTGATCGACCACTTGTTGCAAAGTATTTTAAGGGGTATGCTCCATATTCCCACAAAATTTCAACAGGAGTATTAGGCTGCTGAATATGTTATGCACACCAGTGCCAGCAGAAATGTACTGGCGTCTGAACGGAGAGGGATGCAAAACAAATGAACTCCCAGACAGACTGGGGAATATGACATTACATACACAGAAGGTGATAGAGTAACAAAATAAACACAAAGTGAACAGAGAAGCCCAAAGGCTAAGAAACTGGGTGTCTCCCTAGTATTAGGAATGCTCAGATGGAAAGAAGCGAGATGTTGTGATTTAATACGTAGAGAGCCCGAAATGCTGTTGCTAAGGGCAACAGCAAAACCCTAAAGGGTTACCAACGGGTGTGGCAGTAAACTCCTTGGTCAGAGATGGAATAATAGACACAAGGAGAGTCTCCACAATCCTAGTCCTCACTTGCAGTGCACCAGTTTAGCTTACTGCCACTAAACTGACACCTGGACACCTTGCACAGTGAGAAAGGATTTTGGCAGGCAAGTCTGAGAATACAGCCGCAAGCTTGCTAGGTTCACAGAGTAGCAAAAGAACCCCAGCAGGTTAAACGACTGACTCCAGTCTTACTGCTAGGTCTGGATTGGCAGAGTGTAGTACCAAATCCCAAGGCCTATTTGCAGTACGCAACAAGCAAATACAAAGTTACACAGTACTAGCTAGCTTTCAGGAACTGATTAACCAACAAAGAATCAGCAGCATCTGCCTAACCTGAGAAGAGGGTTTATATAGCAGGTGCTGTCCACGCCCCACTCAGACCTCACAGACTGTGAGCACTAAAACCAGCACCGGATCCCCTGCCGTGCACAGAGCCTGTAACCACTGCACAGCAAAAGACCCGAACCGGAGTATCAGCTGCGCTCAGGTTACTCCGCTAGCACTTGCCTCCCGGTTGCCATGACGACGTGGCAGCACAGGGCAGGAGATCCTAACAGGTACTTGTGGTTCTGCTACAAAACACAATATTTTTTTTGTCACAATTGGCTAACAGCCCCCCATCCGCCGCCCTTGGATGTGGGGGACAGCCTCGGGCTTCACCCCTTGCCCTTGGGTGGCTGGAGGGGGGACCCCTTGATTTAAGGGGTCCCCACTCCTCCAGGCTTCTCCGGCCAGGGGCGACTAGTTGGGGATTTAATGCCACGGCCGCAGGGACCTATATAAAAGTGTCCCCCGGCTGTGGCATTATCTCTCTTACTAGTGGAGCCCAGTGCTGGTGGAAAAAATATGGGGGACCCCTATGTCTTTTGCCCCCCGTATTTTTTGCACCAGGACCAGGTGCAGAGCCCGGTGCTGGTTGTTTAAATATGAGGGAACCACAGTCAAATTTTCCCCCTGTATTTTTACAACCAGGACCGGCTCCAAGAGCCCAAGGCTGGTTATGCTTAGGAGGGGGGACCCCACGCAATTTTTTGAACGATTTATTGAACAATTTTGTGATGTCCATGAAGTCAAATCCAGGCCGCCCACTGTTCGTCAATTGGTCCGTTTTTCGACGGGGGGGACTCCGTTATTTATTGACTATGTTGAATTCGGGTCCCGGCTGGAGGGTTTCGCCTGTCGAATTGTGTTGAATCCAAAAGCAGTCGAATTCACGCCGGAATTTGACTGCAATTGAATATATCACATAGTCTCTACACACATTGCCAGCAAGTTACATTTTCTCAGAGGATAGAACAATGGAGATATCCAGCTTTACAGGATGTGAGGGGACAGAACAAGGTTACGATTTAATGTTTGGCATGCAGATGTGCAGTTTTTGAGATATATATTCCGATTGTTATGTGCAGTTAATCGCATGTTTCTGCACATAGATATGCGCAGAATTGTAATATTAACCAATACAGTAGATACTGTACTCTTGATATTCAGTAGGAACTCGGTGGTGGAAACCTGCAAGCACACCTGGACCAAGCATCGTCCACTTATTAAAACCAACCTATGACCCCTCATGTACTGTAAATGACCTGCCCCTTGACCTATGGAAGAAGAGCTTACATTTCCTTTTGTATTGTATTTTGGACCCATTGTATAAAAGAGAGGCTCCCTTACCAGGCATCAGTCTATTCTCTGGAGGTCATCTTGCTAAGACTGACTGAGACCTGGATCCAGGAGCGCTGGCGAATAAACGTATGTACTATTGGTTGTAGCTCTTCTCTGTAATATTGTTGTATTTTCTACTTGTATCTTTTTGAGTAAATATTGTTGATGTGTTGGACCACAACATAACATTTAACTACTGGTGTCGCATTCCATTCTTGTTTGGGGAATAATGTGTATTTAGCCACATGTGTCGCTGCATTGTGTGCACAGCGTGTTGGCGTGTATACGCAACGTGCATACACATCATAGAGGTTATTGTTTACGTTTAGCGGCTGCAGAGGTCCAAACCACAGTGTGTTTAGGTATTGCATTTCCTTGTAAGTAAATCGAACTTTACAGTTTCAGCGTGCGTTCCACCTATGGGGGTCATTTCGAGTTGATTGCTAGATGCATTTGTTTGCAGCGCAGTGATTAGTCTAAAAAATGGCAGTTCTGCGCATGCGTATGCAGCGCAATGCACACGCGCGACATACGGCACAACGAATGGTTCAGTTTTGCACAAGGTCTAGCGATGAATTTCAGTCGCACGGGTTGCCGCAGAGTGATTGACATGAAGTGGGCATTTCTGGGTGGCAACTGACCGTTTTCATGGAGTGTTCGGAAAAAGGTAGGTGTGCTTGTCAGGTGTGTGACGTCAAATCCGGAACTGAATAGTCTGAAATGATTGCAAGCGCTGAGTAGGGTTTGAGCTACTCTGAAACTACACAAAAATATTTTGCAGGCGCTCTGCAATACAACCGTTCACACTTCTGCTAAGCAAAATACTCTCCCTGTGAGCGGCAACATAGCGTTTGCACGGCTGCTAAAAACTGCTAGCGAGCGATCAACTCAGAATGACCCCTATGTGCGCATAACCGGAAGTTAAGTCTTTTTAAGTTCCTTATCATACCAATGGAAAGACTTGACTATCGGTTATGTGCACATAGGTGGAACGCAATGCGTGTTCAGACACCAGAGCCGATCGGACATTCTGCATTGCTTAACACTTTATAATGTTTTAAGTGTGGGCACCTGCTCCTCATTAGAAAAGTAATAAAACCGCCATCAATGTCCCTAGCCACCAGACGCTTCTGAGGAAGAACCGCAAGGTTTGAAAAGCAAGAAGCGTGAGTGGCTTCTAACACTGACCAACTGAGTTATTCTACTCTGAGCTTGGATACCACATGTGGGTTGCTGGAGTGACCGGCCACCTTCTTTTCCTACCGATTATCATCAGGTCCAGTTGGGGTATAAGAGGACCTGTCACCAGTCGGGTATTTTTTACATGCTTGTGTTTAATATATGAAATGTGAGTGCTGTGTACATTAAATGTGTCCAATTACCTTGAGTTATCTGCACTGCTGGTCTTTCTTTTCCTGTTGTGGAAACGTGAACTTACCTTATGAATTGCGTAGTTTATAGTCTGTAAAAGAATGTTTAATCCACACTTAGATTTAGAGCATTTTATTTAGTCTAATAAAGCTATTTTTTATTCTGCTTCCCTCACCCTCCCTGTAACTCCCCCTCAGTGCCCCTGCCTTCACCCTCCCTTTAACACCCCTCTGCGTATATGCCCTCACCCTCCCTGTAACTCCCCGTCAACATTCCTGCTCTCACCCTCCATGTAACTCCCCGTCAGTGTCCCTGCCCTCACCCTACATGTAGCTCCCCCTAAGTGTGCACTCACCCTACATCTAACTCCCCCCTCAGCATCCCTTCTCTCACCCTCCCTGTAACTCCCTACGCAGTGTGCCCTCACTCTCCCTCTAACTCCCCCTAAGCATCCCAGCCCTCACCCTCCCTGTAGCTCCCCCCTCAGTGCCCCTGTCCAAACCCTCCATGTAGCTCCCCCCTCAGTGTGCACTCAACCTGCTTCTAACTCCCCCCTCAGCATCCCAGCACTCACCCTCCCTGTAACTCCCCACACAGTGTTCCCTCACCCTCCCTCTAACTCCCCCTCAGCATCCCAGCCCTCACCCTCCCTGTAACTCCCTCTCAGCATCCCTGCCCTCACCCTCCCTGTAACTCCCTCTCAGCATCCCTGCCCTCGCCCTCCCTGTAACACCCTCTCAGCATCCCAGCCCTCACCCTCCCTGTAACTCCCTCTCAGCATCCCAGCCCTCACCCTCCCTGTAACTCCCTCTCAGCATCCCTGCCCTCACCCTCCCTGTAACTCCCTCTCAGCATCCCTGCCCTCACCCTCCCTGTAACACCCTCTCAGCATCTCTGCCCTCGCCCTCCCTGTAACTCCCTCTCAGCATCCCTGCCCTCACCCTCCCTGTAACTCCCTCTCAGCATCCCCGCCCTCACCCTCCCTGTAACTCCCTCTAAGCATCCCTGCCCTCACCCTCCCTGTAACTCCCTCTCAGCATCCCTGCCCTCACCCTCCCTGTAACTCCCTCTCAGCATCCCTGCCCTCACCCTCCCTGTAACTCCCTCTCAGCATCCCTGCCCTCACACTCCCTGTAACTCCCTGTCAGCACCCCTGCCCTCACCCTCCCTGTAACTCCCTCTCAGCATCCCTGCCCTCACCCTCCCTGTAACTCCCTCTCAGCATCCCTGCCCTCGCCCTCCCTGTAACTCCCACGGCCACTACTCTCAGTCACCTCGGTGCCTGCACTGCTCTGGTCACTGCTAGCGCTTGATTTACTCTCCCTGCTACATGGGACATGTGGTGGGAAACTAGAGTGACATGGGAGAGCTGAAGTGACATCATACAATCAGACATTTTGGTTTCTTATTACAGATGTAGCCACGCTCATCGTTGCCATGATGCATATACATGGGCATACACATCGCAGCAAGCTGCAGCGTACACCATACTGCAACTAGTCACAGATGTGATTGCACCATTGAAGTCTATGGTGTGCATGAAACAGATGTGGGCACACTAGCCACGCTATCCATGTCATGATGAGAAGCGTGGTTACATCTGTACATGAGGCAGCCAAAACAATAGTATAATTTTCTGGGTGTGGGAATTTACTGTGGATCTGGCCTTCAGCGATTCAGCAATTTAGGGGCGCCAAAATGAGATTATATCTTGCCCCCCAACCTAAAAACGTTCTAATGCCCCTGATCAGGGGGATAATAAAATGATAAGTGGGTCATCATAGCAACTACGAGTCTGCTGAGTGAATGACAACAATGATCCCTGGTGGGTGACAGAACCACTCACAGATCACACATGAATCTCAGACTCTTTATTCACACAGTAACCTGCAAGAAATGACAATTACTTTATCTGTTGATCAGGTTTTAACATCAGATCAATATAAATGTACAGTAATATATGTGATTATTTATTATTAGGTTTATCATTTGCACATTGTCAGGAAGATCTGGTGTATTTATGTCTATTTGTATCTCAGACTTACAGTAGGGGCTGATCTGAGTCACACGCTGCGGCCGCTTCTGTTGGTGTAGTTGTGTCTGTGACTATATGATAATGCGGGTAATAGCCCTTCCCCTGGTGTACAAGCTGCGTCTGACTGCACCAGGACTGAGACGCTGACCTCCAGCATCTGTAGACACTGTAACACCGCTCAGTACATCTTTACATGTCACCATCAGTCACACCATAGACACTTACCCCAGCCCCATGCTAGGTGCAGAGTTTCCATCTGAGTGTGATCTCCAATGTGAGTGTCTAAATGTCTCTATACACAGCCACTTCCCCGACATACAGATGTGTCCTCATACACCTTTCCTATATCCTGCCATGTGTGGCACGGTTTGGCATGCCATAGAGTCAGAGATTAGCCATGCTTTATTATGCTACTTTATACATATTCTATTATGGGAAACAACATTTTTTTAAATCCAACCACTCGCTGCATGTAGAAAAAGTTTAGTCGTGGTATGTACAGAAAAGGTGTAAGTGGTCACATCTGTACCTGCATCTCTCCATAACACTCACATACATACCACCCAACATTCTCCATAGTGAAGTAGGGACGCCTGCACCCAAAAAGGGGACATTGATTTGGCAAAAACGTGGCATGGCTTCACAGGAATGATGTGATTGTGATCCCACGCCCCCTGTTTTCAAACCCACACCCCGCACACCCTACACCCATATAATTATACTTATCACTCTGCTGTCCCCGCACTGGCTGCAGAGCTGCAAAAATCACAGGGAAAGTGTCCGCCATGGTCATTATCCTTGTGATTTGTGCAGTAGAGATTTTCACTGGGAACAAAGGCCCTCATTCCGAGTTGTTTGCTCGTTGCGGAGTTTCGCTATATTGCGAATAGTCGCTTACTGCGCATGCGCAAGGTTCGCAGAGCGCATGCGCTTAGTTATTTTACACAAAAGTTTGGTATTTTACTCACGGCATAACAAGGATTTTTCATCGTTCTGGTGATTGGAGTGTGATTGACAGGAAGTGGGTGTTACTGGGCGGAAACTGGCCGTTTTATGGGTGTGTGCGGAAAAACGCTGCCGTTTCTGGGAAAATCGCAGGAGTGGCTGGAGAAACGGGGGAGTGTCTGGGCGATCGCTGGGTATGTTTGTGACGTCAAACCAGTAACGAAACTGACTGAGCTGATCGCAGTGACATAGTAAGTCCCGAGCTACTCAGAAACTGCAAAGAAATTTCTATTTGCAATTATGCGAATCTTTCGTTCGCAATTCTGCAAAGCTAAGATTCACTCCCAGTAGGCAGCGTGTGCAATGCTGCTAAAGGCAGCTAGCGAGCGAACAACTCGGAATGAGGGCCAAGGTTCAAGAGCCAAGTTCACAGAGACCTGCGCATGCAGAGCAAACTGTGGCACGAAGTCAGAGTCTACTGCACCACCAGAGAGGAGGGGGCCCTCTACGGAACCTGTATATAGGCCCCTCATCTCTGAAACCACACCTGGGAACACCTAATACATTTTCATTACACTTCTACGTGCAATTTAGACACATGCGCAGTATAACAAAATGTTTAACTGCACCCTACACCGCATGTGACTCAGAATTAGGCCCTTATTACTTTCTATGAGCTGTAATAAACATAAATGCCTCATAGTCAGAAAGGTCACTCACTGCTGTTTTTTTATGGACTGCACAGTGATCAGTAACAAACCCTTCATTAGTGAGAACTTTTCTTGCAAATTTCTCATCATATTTGAACACATGTATCTTGTCCTGCCCAATCATCCCATAAGTTGTATTTAAAGCTCCTATCAATATCAGGTATCCTTCAGGTTTTAGTAGCTTCACAAATTTTCTGAAGTTGTTTATATAATCATCTTCGTCTTTGCTAATGAATTCCAACAGCCATGCACTGATGACACAGTCTGCTGGTGGGAACACCTCCGGGTCTGTGAGATTCTCATTGTCAATGTCACATTTCATGATCTTTGTTATTGCCGTCTTCAATGTCATGTCTTTGTCCTGACACTGGTCACTGAAATATACAAACACAATAAAGTTCACTGGGATCTAGGACTAACCATACTACCACATGAGAAATAGAATATAGTTTTATAAGGAGATTGAATGGGTGGGAAGGTATAATTTATGAAGGCATTGTTTGTTTTCTAGAAGGGTTCCTCGAAAGTGGTAGAGATTGTGCATTATTCTACACATTCAGTCAGACACAACTTTTATCTTTCAGGAGCATTTTATATGGCAGTGGTGGGAAACAGGAGGCCATTGTATACCTATGTCCGGAACACTCAGCTCCTACCTGCTTTATTCTCTGCTGAAAACACAACTACAATCAATTATAAAGCAGAGAATAAGACTGAAGATAATCAGAGCATTTGATTTCTTTATTGCTTATCCTCATACAATATAAGTAGTGTATGTGGATCTTAGAGCATTTGTGCCACTTTTGAGTTAGTGGAAGCAAAGAACCAAGGAGTCTGCAGTCTTGGTAAAGTCCCAGTGCATTGTGGGATGAAACGCGTTGACCCTATCAGTCACTGGCTTACCTCTACTGCATCACCAGCACAGGGAGATACGCTGCTGTAAGTGAATGAAACTACCCCGGCACTGTGGACTGCACTTGCAGTGACAAACATCCGGCAGCTAACCAAACTAAACTAAATGCTTACCAGCAATGTTACCTGCCCGGGGCGGTGATATCCTCACCACTGGGAGAAGAGGAACGGGGGCTTGATCGCATTAGAAGGATCACTACACGTGTGCAGGGGTAACTATTACAGCGGCCACGCTACGGTAATCAGTATTCTGTGTCTGTACTTAGCCGGGATGCCGTCAGCCAGCATTGACTAAGCGGAACATTGGTGGTCATTCCGAGTTGATCGCAGCCAGCAACTTTTTGCTGCTGCTGCGATCAACTAGTCCACGCCTATGGGGGAGTGTATTTTAGCTTAGCAGGGCTGTGATCGCTTGTGCAGCCCTGCTAAGCTAGAAAAATTTCTAGTAGAAGAAAACCAGCCTTATACCTACTTACCCTATGCGACGATATTTGCGATGCTGGAGCCGGCTTTGATGTCAGACACCCGCCCTCCGTTCTGCTGGACATGCCTACGTTTTCATTAGCACTCCCCAAAAATGGTCTCCAATGGTCCGGATCCACCCAGGTACGCCTTCTTCTAGTCAATCTTCTTTACGGTCGGCTCTGCTGACCGCTTCCATCGTAGGACGCAAAGTAACCCGGCGACCCCTGTCGCCGGGCAACGTCACGCACGTGCATTGCAGCCGCAGCGCATGCACATTTTGGCTATGTGAATATGATGCATACGCAGACACTGCTGATTAAAATGATATTTGTGTGTCTGCAGCTGTATCTGTATGCATGTATGTTACAGTTTTTACTAGGAAAACACAGTAATGTAGCATTTCATGTGCAGATACAGCCGCAGTCGCACCCAGAATATAGGCATGCTGCATATCATTTTACTCATCATTAGCTGTTTGTGCGGCATATTCACATTGTTTTAAATAAGATGCATTTTAATGGAAAAGATACACATAAAGACACTCAGCGCTACGAGTCATGCCACTAGAACAATTGGTAATTCAATTTGGTCACTAGAATAGTCACCAACAATAAAGTTGAGGTTTTTGGAAGCAAAATAAAGTTTCCTGCAAAGATCTCTAGTGAACCTATTGAGATCAAGAAATAACTCAAAAATATTTGGTTCTTTAGTAGGGGCAAAATTAAGTCCTTTGTGTAGTAGGGAAACTTGGTCTCTAGTCAGTTCATGTGAAGAAAAATTAATTATACTATTATCCATCACCTGAACCTTGCACACCTGGTTTCTTTTTCTTCCTCCTCTCCTTCCTCTCTTACTCTGCGTTTTTTTGGGGTAGATGGATTTATTAATTCGTATCGATTGGGGTGATGGAACTTGGATAGCTGATAAAAATCCTTAGATGTCGGCAGAACTATGAGATCAACTAAAAGTCATTTTAGAGAACATAGAAGGAATATTATAAACAAGTCATTGAAACACAGTGTATCAAGACATTTTGCTAGATTTCATAATGGTGATCCAAAGGGGTTATCTCTGACTATCATTGAACAGATTAAGTGCACTAGAAGAGGGGGTAATAGGTTTCGACAGTTATGTATAGGGGAATCTTCATGGATATTTAAATGAGATACTCTTAATCCTAAAGGTTTAAACGAAGCCCTTGACTATACTTGCTTAGACTGATTCCCATGATTTATGGGAACCAGTCTTATATAAAATATATTCCTATGGTTGTAAATGGATAATGAGGTCCCTAGTGGTAGGTTTTTAGGCGTCTCTGTCTATTACTGGAGACAGCGAATCATTGATTATTTCTAATTTAATAATCCTGTGTATGTGTGTGAACATGTGGATGCATATATATGTGCGTTATGCATCTATACACATACATAGGATGTAGTCTGGTTTCTAGAATAAATTGTAGTATATTGCTATGTATATAACATCTAAGTGGTTCATATAAAGTTTAATTAATTCATTTTTCCGTATTCATTTTTCCGTTTCTGATTACTACTCTTGTGAATTATTTGGATATAAAATATTAAGAAAAGATCAGCTTTGTAGAACTGTCAAATTATAAATTTACTATAATTTAGAATTATTTAATCATGAAATCTAAACTATTGTTGGATATTAAATATGCATAATATAAATGAGTTTATATACATGAATTGAAATCATTTATTTATGAAGGTTTTGACTCTATATATATATATATATATATATATGTATACTCAATTGAATTAAATTTATACATATTATATTGTATTTATTGAGAGACTTGTTTAAATTTAGAAATGTTTCTTGTTAGATATATGAGGTATAAGTAAAAGGTGGTTGCAATTTTAATTTGAGGCTGGACCTTTAAGGGATATAAAAAGGGTTAAAATTGATTAGCCCTATAGTCTTGAGGAAATCCTGAGTTTACGGAACGAAACGCGTTGACGTCATCCCGGTCCCTTTTGCCGTTTGAACCGTTTACTCTGAGCCAAGGATCATCACAGTGTTGCTCCGTATCTGATCACAGTGTAACATTATTCGCTACTGAGACGGGCTGAGCAGGAGAAGCTGTGGAGGTTGACCGATCCGGCTTCCTTCCACCTGCTCACGTGAGCAATTAACGGTCTTCTGAGCACACACAGACGAGCCGGATAAGCAGTGGAAGCTGGCTGATTCAGCCGTAATACATCCCGCTCGTGTGAGTACTAGTGTGTCGGGAGCAGCTGTCTGGTAAGCTGAAACAACAGTATGGGATCTCTAATTTTGAGAAAGGTGTGCCATCCATCCCTTAATCTAAGCAGCTATTGATACCATCAAAGGACACTGTGGAAATACTATCTGGTGAGCATATACTGGACATATTTATTACCATCAGTGACTTATCACAAACCTTGTAGGATCAAGTAGAATACCGGCCGCACTATTTCCTGTACCGGGACGCCGGGAACAGGTGAATATTACCACTAACAAATTGATCATACAGCAGGACTTGGTTATTTCTACTGTGCAAGGTGTATCTATCTATTTACGGCTACATTTCATCACATACATTTGTTGCCAATCAAAGAAGTAACAACATTGTTACTAAATATCTGGCATGCTCAGTGTATTCTTGGCTCCTGTTTAAAATGGACTTTTATTGAATGTGAATTATATCTATTTATTATTATTACTTTTGTTGGTGTTTTACATCTGTTACTATTAGGAATTTTAATTCAGTAAAGTTTTTTTATTGAAACAAGTCTCTCAGTTATTTAAGCTTTCAATGAATTCAAACACTCAAACGTTTATTAGCTGGTAATTAAAGTTCATTGTCAGCACATCGAGAGAACGCAGTCTTGTGGTTTGTCAATCTAGCATGTCACTCATTTCACCCACTGGGTGAAATGAGCTGCCCCCCTTCCTCCCCTGCATCGCTCAGCACATATCTCTCCCGTGTATTTGGGCCTTAACACAATACCATACCCTCAACCGTATTTATCATACAATGCTTGCTTTGGTCACCACAACAACACTGATTTAGCTGACTAGATGATAATTCATCAAGTTCACAGTACAATACCAATATCACAGTACATCGGGGAACACCTTCTCCTTTGTTGGTGCACATGTGAAGAATACTTTGGAGGTTATGTCTCTATTAAATGAGTCTTGTTTTCCTCTGAAACTGTTGCTGGTTACAAGGATCCAGAGGGATAAACAACACTAACTAGGCTTCCTCAATCTCTCTTTACTTGTATAATTCCACAGGGATTGAAGGGGTTAATACATTCTAGCAATAATAGCAGATGTATCAATATAACTCTGCTCTATCTCTGCCTGTTCACTGAGAGAGTAGAAAAGGGAACAGTAAAGTAGCGGTCTCCTGACTAACACCGGTAAGTGCTGCTCCTCACAGGAGTATTTGAAGATGAATGGTTTATTAAGAGCTCAGTGCCTATTATCAGCAACTTTATATTCCTTACTGACTCTTGAGGTAAATAAGCAGATGGAAGAAGAAGCTGGGGGTAAATGACAGATGCGAATCACATCTGTTAGTGCTGGCTGCTGAGGAAATAGTTTGGGAATTTGCAGACAATAAATCTATTATAGCCTGTAGTCTGGTAATTACTTCTTCTGTAATCTTCTTCACTAACCCTCCTGAGGAAATGGTCAGCGACATAGACCGAGAAACGTGTTGAGGATCGGCTCGTTTGGATGACACACAAGCACAGTGTGTGCCCCATTTCATAGTGAACTGTGATCTACATCGTAAATCTCCCACAGAGGTAACACCTGCCATACACCCTAATGGGTTTCAGCCACTGCTGCACTGTCATCTGCTCATGAGACGGGTCTGAACATTTGTCGTGGATGTACAGCATGCAAACACTGTCTGACCCCTCTGCTACTCCTACAACGGACCATACAGCATGGCGCAGCAGCACACACTGCATGGCTCAAGGATTACCTAGAGGGTAAGACTTTATCACAGGCTGCAGTCCCGATCAGTAATCACGGATCACTATAGCCGGTAATACTGCTAGTGTTCAGCTGCTATATCAGACACTACACACTTCCCGGCTTCATTGTATATGTTGCAGCTACAGTAGCAGAAGAATGTGTCCAGTCTAACACTTTGGAAGTTGATCAGTTCACAGGTATCCGGTCTCTAGGTCGACCACACTTAGGTCAACAATGTCTAGGTCGACCACTATTGGTCAACAGTAACTAGGTCGACAGGGTCTCTAGGTCGACATGTTCTAGGTCGAAAGGTCAAAAGTTCGACATGAGTTTTCACATTTTTTTTCTTCTTTTTTTGATCCTTTTCATACTTAACGATCCACATGGACTATGATTGGGAATAGTAACCTGTGCCAGGTGCAGCGGTAGTGGATCGAGGCACCTTGCCCAAAGCATGGCGAGTGAATCGAGCTACGCGAGAGGACACGGTGCACTAATTGTGGTTGCCAGTCACTGCACAGAGAACTAGAGATGAGCGGGTTCGGTTTCTTTGAATCCGAACCCGCACGAACTTCACTTTTTTTTCCACGGGTCCGAGCGACTCGGATCTTCCCGCCTTGCTCGGTTAACCCGAGCGCGCCCGAACGTCATCATGACGCTGTCGGATTCTCGCGAGGCTCGGATTCTATCGCGAGACTCGGATTCTATATAAGGAGCCGCGCGTCGCCGCCATTTTCACTCGTGCATTGAGATTGATAGGGAGAGGACGTGTCTGGCGTCCTCTCCATTAGAATAGAGATAGATAGATTAGATAGAGAGAGATTGTGCAGAGTCGCAGACAGAGTTAGTTTACCACAGTCAGTGACCAGTGCAGCAGCTAGTTAACTTTTATTTAATATAATATATCCGTTCACTTCTCTCTGCTATATCCGTTCTCTGCCTGAAAAAAAAAACGATACACAGCACAGTCAGTCACACAGTGTGACTCAGTCTGTGTGCACTCAGCTCAGCCCAGTGTGCTGCACAGTCATCAATGTATAAATTAAAAGCTTATAATTAATTGTGGGGGAGACTGGGGAGCACTGCAGGTTGTTAGCAGGAGCCAGGAGTACAATTATATTAATTAACAGTGCACACTTTTGCTGCAGGAGTGGTGACCAGTGCCTGACCACCAGTATAGTATTGTTGTATACTACTAATATCTCTTTAAATATCAACCAGTCTATATTAGCAGCAGACACAGTACAGTGCGGTAGTTCACGGCTGTGGCTACCTCTGTGTCGGCACACGGCAGGCAGTCCGTCCGACCAGAATTGTATTATTTA